>NW_004567118.1:25622393-25743375 GCF_000260355.1 Condylura cristata | reverse complement strand
TACACTGCTGAGGGGAGCAGCGGGCGGGTCAGGAGAGGTCTGCCGCACCATGTGGATCTCCTCCAGGGCAGGTGGGGATCGAACTCATGAGGAAGAGTGGTTTCAGCTTCTTAGTGCAGTGCTTTAACCTGCTGCGCCACCAGGGAGGGCCAATTTTAATTAGATTTTAATTGAAGTCTTAGCTTAATTTTGGGAAATTTGACATTTTTATGATCTGAGTCTTCACATTCATAAACCTGGTTTGCCTCTGTATTTAAAGAGGTTGTTAGGTCCTTTTGTAACCATTTATACTTTCACAATAGTTTAGCCTTTTTTGTTAGATATATTCCAGGGAACTTGTAGTTTTTATTTCTATTGTGAGTTCTGATTTTTTAAACATTTTACTCTTTTTTTTTTTTTAAAGATTTATTTGTGCCTACAGAACTGGGGTACAGGCCAGAGGCTCAGGGATGGCGGGATGCTTCACTAGAGACAGAGTACCCTGCTGAGGATAGCAGCGGCTGGGTCAGGAGAGGCCTGCCATGCCATATGGTCACCTCCAGGGCAGGCGGGGATCGAACTCATGCGGAAGTGGTTTTAGCTTCTTAGTGCTGTGCTTTAACCTGCTGCGCCACCGCGGGGGGGGGGGGGGGCACATTTTACTCTTTAAGTGTCATTGTTGGCAATGTAAGGATGTGGACCCTGTCTCTAGGAACTTTTATCTTAGTAGCTTAGTTTTTCTCTGTCCTCTCTCTTTTCAGCAAACGCAATTCAGTAATCCCTACTTTTGTATTTCAGTCATGTGGTTACACATCTTTTACTTGAACATGAAAGTAATGTTTCTGTCACTGCTTTTTGAGCCAACTCAGACCATTTTTTTTTTCCTTTAATGGACCTCATTGTAGTTATTGATGCTCTGTTAAAGCAACTGCTAGAAAAAATTAGAAGTTGACATTGTAACAGGCTGGTCCCACCCAAAAGGAGGGTGGATCTGAGGAAAGAAGAGAGGAATCTGGAGAGGAGACTGAACAGGAAGGATGCAGGATGGAGAGCCAGAAGGAGACCCGAGGGAGGCACATGGAGCAGAGAGACATGTGAAGAAGCTGCTCTTGTTTCTTGGTCCTGGACTGGTTGAAACAGATGTGGGTGAGGGACCATGGGGAGGTGGACTATGGCATCATTTATTTTGATTTTGATTTTGCTTTTTTCCTCCCAGTCTTGTCTGGCCATTTCTGACCCTTTTCTATGGATCCCCTCCAGAAGTTGCTTTAGGCTTTTGGCCGGCTTTCAGGCCTTGCTTTTTGGGCCAATCCCTTTTGGGTGGACTTCTACCCACAGGGGATAGGTAACTTTGGGTATTTGATTTAGAACTGTATTCTTTGTCTTTTCTATATTGCACACTCATTGTATTAAAGTTCCTTTCCATTAAAGGTTGTATGTCTTATCTTGATGCGATGAATGGCAGAACCACCTATTTAGAGCAGGCAGGTTTGGGGGTTCGGTGCTGTTCCTCTCCCTTCCCTACAACAACATTAGGTCATGTGCCTTAGAGGCTGCAAAGATTTACTTTTCTGGAGTAAATAGCTGATTTGTACCCCATCTTTCCATCCTCAGTTCTCAGTTTACTCGTTACCTTTCTTAACCTTGCTCCCATGTCTTTCTTTTCTGTTACCTTTCCATTTCCCACCTTTCCTCTTCTCATTTTCTAAACTGCAGTTTTACCACCTGTCATGCACTTTATCTTGTGCTGTATGTGTGTTTACTCATTTAATCTTTATCACAGTCCTGGAGGACAGTGGGGCAATCCCATGTGAAAGATAGGACTTGAATGTCCTTAAGTTTATATAAGTAGAAAGCAGTCAAGCATGAACTATACATCAAACCTTTCAGACTTATCACCATTGATCACTCCACTTTCCTATAGTACTGAAAATAAGTTTCTTCTTTACTGCTTTTCTGAGTAGATGAATTTAAATGGCTATCTTTTTTGATCCATTGAAATATTATAGTAAAATGAGATGGTATCTTTAGATTGAAATAAATTCAAGGGATGTTTTGGGTGTGAATGGTGTTTGTTACTGAATCTAGTGAGGATCATTTTCCGAGCACTCAAAATTATTTCAGGTAATTTTGATCATCGTCCACTGTCTTCACTCCCATCAGGTTCTCCCTAGTCTTTGTTCATATGCTGACAGACTTTTATAGCATTGCCATCATGCTATCAGCTAATACTCTGTGTTTTCGCATGTATACCTTTCATGAGCTATGGTTTTCAAGGTAATTTTAGATTATCTCTTTAATAATGTGTCATTCCCTCTCATGAGATCATGCATTTCAGGAATGTTCTTTGAGCCCTTCTCCTGTATGTTGTGGTAGGGAAGCTACAGTATATGTCCTACTAGGAAAGGTAGATGATAAATATAATGAATGAGTAAAGAGTACTTCATATTGGATTTTCTTTATGTATTTTTTCTCTAATTTTTACTGATTTAAGAAATTTATATAATCTATCATCTGTGTCTTAATGATAGTAAAACAATTTCCCACATATTTTCTATTTTTATGTTTAGTTGTGGAAGAAATTGAAATCTTTATAAAAGGGACAAGTTTTCAATTTTAGACCATCCCCTGTCCTTCACAGTTAAGAAAGGAGAGTATTGGCCAAGTAGTTTATATTTTGAAATGAGGAGACTATCCTGCTCAGGACTTTAATAAAAGGACCAGAAATTACCACTAGTTAGAGATTTAAAGAAAGAACAAAAAATAAATAAATGATTGCTTCTTCTCTAATTATATTCTATTTTATGTAAGAGAGGTGTGATATTTAATATTGAGATAAAAATAATGGATATTTGTTACTTTTTAGGGTGACTGTTGGATCTGTATGGAACTCATGTCTACCTCGTTTGATAAGTTTTACAAATATGTATATAGTGTATTAGATGATGTTATTCCAGAAGAAATTTTAGGCAAAATCACTTTAGCAGTAAGTATCTGCTTTTCAAAGTTTTCCTCATGTACTGTTACATTATATATGTACATATATACATATATATATATATACACACTCATATATACACACACACATATATATGGGATTTTGAGTATGCATAGTGGAATGTACTTCACAAATTGTTGTCTTTCCTAGGAAAATCATCTGTAACAAGAAAAGAAAATCAATTCTGTGGGGTAATTGTCATATCACAGTAATTATTTTTAAAATAGGGTCTAGATAAATAATGACAATGTTCTTTTCATTAAATCATAATGAACCAAAAGAAACTGTGCTGCAAATAAAGCTAGAAAAAGCAATTTTCTGTTCTTTTTATCCTCTGCTTGCTTTAACTATTTTTATCACAGTTGTCTCTAAATTAATCAGAATCACAGCAGTCTCCTCAAAGCTTCTTAATTGAAACTCTCAAACAAAGGATGTTTCTAGATTTAAGATTTGGTCTGTCTAATCTAAACTGTTTAACTTTTTGAATAACAACAATTTCAGCTTCATTATTAATTTGGACAATTCACTTTTGCCATACTCCCAAAAAAAGAGAAGAGGCATTCTTCTGCATATGTATTTATAATTTTGAGTGTGAATTCATCATTTTCTTCCTTGCTCTGAATCTTTCCTCTGACAAAGCTTGTTCACAATTTTTCCCCCCAAAAGCTTTCTTTTTGATAGGATAAAGTTAACGAGATAATTAGAAATCTCCAGAATCTTAATTTATAAACCAAATGTTATAGGAAAGATAACATAATGTATCCTGAAAGATAAGATAGGTACCCTGATTGAGTATAATTTCTTATATCTTTCCTGTATCCTCTACCTCCAAAATAGTCTACGTGTTAAATTGGTCAGTTTTTACTAGTGAGTTACTAAGAGATTAAGGTTAAAATTATATACAGTCTGTGAACTACGTCTTAGTTATAATTGAGGTATGAGTATATAACTGGGATTTTAAAAATCAGATTAAACTCTAGTTATTCTTAGGATTCGTAGCTCTCATATTAGTATCTTAAGATACTTAGCTAAATTAATGCTCACGTTTTAATGTTTTATGAGCTAATTAATTTGCTTTGAATATCATACAGTTATAAGTGATAAATGACTTAAACCCAGGCAGGCAATCCCAGAAGGCAGCTCTTAAACACTATACAGTAGTCAAATTGGAAAACAGATAAAAATGTTTATCATTTATTATGGCATGTATAATGCAGATGTACTAATAAATCATTTGTTGCATATTTGCCTATGTTTTCAAACTTGGCAGTCACCCTTTATATTAAATATAGCAATTAAAATTGTTCTGTGTTAAGTTCTTCCTACTAATTTGTAATCCAGTGAACACACAAACATAACTCTCAGAAACATTATAAGTTGGTGTGTTTTGCACTTCTTAACAACCAGCACCTTGGTGGCAGAGATTTGACTATTCTGTAGCAAATGGTGGCCTGCAGCAAATTGTTGGCCTGTGGTTCAATTCTCTTACTTTGAGGTTATAAAAGTTTTGATTTAAGTTATTGTTCCCTTAATTTCTGAAGAAACTTCTGATTTTTCTTATCATCAACCGTGATCACGCCATAGAATAAGTTGCTATAATTACTGAGCAGAGATACTCTGGCTCTGCAAACATTACTTTGGAAGGCCCAATCCCCATTGAGGGTGAAAGATTGTGAGAAACTGAGAATTTTGAAAAATATATTGAATTAGAATTTGTGATGCAGTCAGTCCATTAGGGCTTCTTAGACCAAATGTTTTTATTCATGGAAAGTTTGGAGGATCAATAAACTTTTAAATGACTTATTAAATAAATTATGCAGCTGTCAGGGAACATCATGTAAAGGCAGCTGAGTTTTCAGAGCTAAACCCTTCATCCAGCATCTTCATTAAAGGGAAAACTGGGCAACATATTGAAACATTAAGGTTAAAACATATAGCAATTGTGTGGGCTTTGACTTATGATAAACTATTGTTCTCTTTGATTAAAAAGAAACTTACCCTATTTCTGATTTTTTTTCTCCGTAGACTGTGAAAGCACTAAACCACTTAAAAGAAAACTTGAAAATCATTCACAGAGGTGGGTATTAATTATTTTTTATAGATTAGAAATTTATATTTTTCCTTTGTAGAATAAGCCTATTGAAAATTATAGTAACTGTAAATCCTTCCTGAAATAGTTGCATTACTAACAAAACAAGTAAATGTACCCTAAAAGTTTTGTTATTTGGAAATCGATATATTTCAGTCTAACTTACTGGTATGCTGCACTTAAAAGTCAAGATGGATTTTGCTGCAAATTCTTAACTACTCCTACTTGAAAAATAATTTATTCATTTACCTGATAGGTAATTGAGGCTTCTGTGTATATGCAAATAAGATGTGAATGTGGTTTTATGGACATTCAAAGAAGAATATGAGGGGTAGCATCCTTGAGCATTTGAAAAGCACCCTAACATTCATACCTAGTGTTCCTTCTTTACTGTACAATTTTTGCAAATTGAGAGAATCTTTTAATTGCCAATGCACTTGAAATTCCTCTCAGACATACTATGTTTATGAATACATTGACCTTGGCCAAAATAGACATGGATTTAAACATTTCATGTAGCTCTCTTGGAAGGCAGTAATAGCATGGGAATCCTGAATTTAATTCAACAACAACAAATAGACTAAATAATTGCTCTGTTTATGGTAGTGAGGAGGTGGCTTCAAAGAAGCATACCACCTGTCATAAATTTGTAACGGACAAGGCCTAAAACAGTGAGTGATTCTGTCTGGGCAATAAATAGTACAGTGTAAAAGAGAAGTAAAAAGCCTTGAATTTCAAGGATCAGTTTCCAGTGCCCAGAGAAATTAGCAAAGTAGCATTTAAGTAATTTTAGTTTGGGGGCATCAACCCTAGGCCATTGATAATGAATTAACCTTAAACACCAAATTATTTCATTTAATATTACCTGACTTAATACTTGTTAAAAATAATATTAGGTAGACTTCTTATTTTCTCTTTTGACCAAAAACTGTGTAAGGTTAGATCCCTCAGCAAATTATTTTGTTCCTCTTGTAGTTCATTTTATTCTTGTTTTGGCTTTCCCCCTCCTTTTTTGGCTATATTTTTAGGTCACCTTTGAGGTTTTCCTATTACTAAATAAAATGATGAGTTTACCCCAATGTTTTTATCAATTAGAACCAGTTAGCCTTTTTTGGGGGGTGGGGGTGGGAGGGGCTACAATTAGATTACAAGTAACAGAAATTGCTTTTGACTACAGATAACAGGGATAACAGGAATTCCCAATAACTGACCTGAACCCCAAAGAAATTCGTTGTTTTAAGTACAGAGTGTCTCTAAACATAATATGATTAGGGCTTATACTCCCTTTCTTTCTTCTACCCTCCTTAATATGGTGGCTCCATTACAAGGTGGAAACAAAAGCAGTGCCCAGAGTCACAGCCTGACATGACACCTCTTGAAGAAGCAGCTTTCTCTTCCTGTGTGGCTGTCTGAGGAACAGGGAAATCTTCACACATGTCTGTAACATTGCCTCTTGTCTCATTCACCAGAATTCCTCGTGCTCTGACCTAAACTGGTCCCTGACAAGGAGCCTGAGTCTAAAATAGAAGCTTAGCCCAGTCAGCATGCAGTTTTTGGGGATGTAAATAAAGCCACACAGAGGAGGCTGGATACCTCTTGGAGGTCCCACTGTAAAGGATGGAGTGGCTAGGGATGCGTGTTGAGAACCTGTCAGTGTATCAGTGAGGATAAGAGGTCTTTTTTTTTTTTTTTAAAGATTTGTTTATTTATTCATACTGGGGTGCAGACAGAGATGTGGAGGGTGAGAGGATTCACTAGGTACAGAGCGGGGAGCAGAACAGGCAGATCAACGAAGTACACTGCTGAGGGGAGCAGCGGGCGGGTCAGGAGAGGTCTGCCACGCCATGTGGATCTCCTCCGGGGCATGCGGGGATCGAACTCATGCGGAAGTGGCTTTAGCTTCTTAGTGCTGTGCCACCAGGGAGGGCCAATGGATAACAGTTCTTTTCTGAATATTTTTGGAGGTCACCTTCTGATTTATTTTTTAATTTTTTTATTCATTGAGCCATAATGTCTATGGGATTAAGATAGGGCTAGAAAACCAGTGAGCAAAGAGGGAGGGTCCACAAGACAGCCAATTAGCATACACTGGTAGTGAGTTGATGTCAGGAGAGGAAGGTGTGATAACTTCGAAGACAATTTGGCAAAACTGGAGCATTGGTTTTCTCAGCTTGCAGGAAAGTGCACGCACGGTGGGAGTAGTTAAAATGAATCTAATTTCTCAAGGACTCATCTAAGAAAGAGTAAGGTGGGAGAAACTTGATGAAGCCAAGTTCATAAAAATCTCCCAAGAAGTAATGATTAAGGGGATGAGTTCTGAATGCAAACCATCTTCAGGTATTTTATTAAATGTTTTAATTTCCACAATCTTGTGTATAGGAATTACTGTTTTCATTTTGTAGGCAAAAAAATTGTGATTGCTATGGGTATGTTCATTAGCTTGCCCCAGAACTATTGTAAGTTATAGAGCCAGAATTTGAACTTTTGCTGTACTATATTATATATTCTTGCTAAGTTAATAAGTCTCTAACTAAATTATTGGTTTTTAGTTCCACAGTTTATAATGCATTACATAATAGGTTAACATATTCATACAGACAAACTTCACTCTTCATATTTTTGACTGCTCAGTAATTAATGTGAAGTAGTGTTTGTCTGTTGATGGAAACAAAACATTTAGAATACCTAAATTTAGTGTGAAGAATTTTTGATACTGAATTTTTTTAAACATTGGCATTCAGGAAATTGCTTTCTCATTTCCAAAAGCCAGAGTTTTCATTTTATGACTTATTAAGGTGTTGCTCGAAATGAGTTTTACCATGTTACATTTATATACACACAAAATATACATAGTTGTCTCCACATGTATATGTTACATTTATACAACTATATAACAAGTATAAACTCATTTTTAAAACATGAATAATGGTTTCATGTATAAATGATACTGTTTATCTGAATTTTAAAGACTTGACCACTTTTATTGTCTAAGGTTGTTTTTTTTTTTTTACATTTTACTTCTAAGTATTTAACATATAGATTATTTTATTATTTATATATGTAATGACTTCTATCTCTTGCAGATATCAAACCTTCCAATATTCTTCTGGACAGAAGTGGGAATATTAAACTCTGTGACTTTGGCATCAGTGGACAGCTTGTTGACTCCATTGCCAAGACAAGAGATGCTGGGTGTAGGCCATACATGGCAGTAAGTGTGAAGGCCAAACTTTCTTACGTGACAGTCACAAAGAGCCTATACCCTTTGGTGCTGTTCTTTTAAAGAATCTCCCAGTGGTCATGCAGTTTCACCATAATAGTGTTTTTCTCTTCTTTAAAGACCAAGCTCAAGTTCTAGCTGCTCCATGAAACTTTGTGAAATTGTCCCAGTGAATTTCTGTATTCATTGTCTTATTGTATTTTTCCTATATGGCATTTAGCATTTGTGGTCTTTTGATTTTTTTTTCTTTTTTTCAGCTCTGCTAATCATCTAGCTGGTTAGTTTGTAGGTTTCTGTGTAATTCTACCATTCTATGTTATCTCGACTGGTAGATGATGATATACTAAAGTTGATAATGTGTGATAAATCTATTAAGCAATGCTATTTCCAGTTCAGGGAGAATGGGAAGACTTGTGTTTTTAGCAGAACTCGGTATGCCTTACAGTGTGAAACTGTTTTGATATTGTTATTCCCTCTTAGAGAGGTATGAGCCTGCTGTCAAATGTCAAGGTAGTGGCCTTAGATTTTTCTTAACCTGAAAGCCTCTTCCACCTTGAGGAGGCCTTACATGGCCTCATATATGGTTCTCATCTCACATCGTGTATTTGCATATACTGTTCCTACAGTCTGGATTTTGACCTATATTGGATGGAAATTTAGCATCTCTATTTTAAATAGTTTTGCAAGGGTTGGTGTCTTCCTTAATGTGGCCATGATTCTTTGTGCACCAGCACACTGTTCGAAATGGTGATAAGTAAGGGTTTGGTCATATATTCCTATTAGAAGTTTCTGTTTCAATATGGAATTTCTCCATTTAAAGCTATAAAATTTGCTCAGAATTGAATAAAAATTTTCCTTGTTTTTATTACTTTTATTTCTTGAGTTATATATTCCTACCTGAGTATGATAAGAAATAGAAAAGTAAGAAAAATCATAGCAATGTAGCATAGCATTTTTATCTTCTTTATAAATGGGCAGGCATTGTGCTACCTAGATTTCACACTTATTCAAAAACTTAAATATTTATATTTTATTTTCTGCATCACTTAAAAGTAAATTTTGTATCATTCGTCTTTCTTTTTGACAATTTGCACATAGTGTGATGCATAGTGTCTATTTACATTCTGGTCATTGTATTTGAAAAATATTGGATTAAAAAATTTACAGTTACTATCAATATTTTAGAATTTTGCAGTTTTCAATAGCCTATTTTGGTTTTGTTATACCTTTTCCTGCCAAATTTTCTAAACATGAAAATGTAAGAGGGTATATGTGTGTGTGTGTGTGTGTGTGTGTTTGTCTAGATGTGGGTGTGTTGTTTGTGTCTGTTGTAACAGAAAAAGACATTCATTTGAATTCTGGGTTTGTGAATGTCCACTTGCCAAGAAGATTCTTGGGAAAACTTGGGAGATCTTGCATTCATCATGATAGAGACAAATAGAACAAGTTTTCAAAAACAAGTTAAAAAAATAAGCATGAAACATTTAGAAGATTGTATGACTATGCACTTACTAATGATGTTCTAAGAATTAACTGTGAACTGTTTCCTACATTTTTATTGCTTGTCTTAGTACTGCAGTTGACTGTTTCATTGTGTGTGTGTGTAATTACAGTTGTTATGACTTCTTTATGCATTCACCCTTATTACAGATATTTAAGGGTCTTTTGTCTCTTGTAATAATTTTGGACTGACTTATTGTTGCCAATAAATTGAGTATCTTTCTTTGTTCTTTCTGTTTCAACATTTTGGTACCTTTGGTTCTAAATTGAGTTCTCTCATAGACAAGATGCTATGTATTAATAGTAGTGTCATGATTTTCAGTACATTCCTCTAATCTATTTTTTGTTAACATTTATTGTAATTATATTTAAAATGATTACTGGGGCCCTCTGTGGTGATGCAACAGGTTAGAAGAGTGCAGCACTGTGATGCTGTCCTCAGCCACTACAACATGATTTCAACCACTGGCCAGGGAGGAGACCTACATGGTGTAGCAGACCTCTCCTGTCTCACCTCTGCTCCCCTCATCATCTATCTGCCTGTTCTGCTCCCCACTCTGTCCCTGGTGAATCTTCTCACCCCCACCCCCCTCCTACATACACACCTCTGACATGTACTTCAGCTCTTGTATACATAAATAATAAATCTTTTAAAAAAATAAAAAGATTACTGATAACTATCTACCATTTGTTCATTTTGTATATCATACAATTTTGGTTTTCATTTTCTCTGTTGCTACCCCCTTTAAATTTTTTTGTGTTTAATATATTTTTGGTTTTCTTCTCATTCTTTTGAAATTTTAATTTTTTTTTTAAGATTTATTTATGCATATAAGAACTGGGCTACAGAACAGAGGTGCAGAGGGTGAGAGGAATCCCCAGAGACAGAGTGGGGAGAACAGGCAGACTGACTGAAATTCACTGCTGAGGGGAGTAGTGGGTGGGTCAGGGAAGGTCTGCTCTGCCATGTGGGTTAGTCCCTGGCTGGGGATTGAACTCATGCTGCAGTGGCTGAGGCTCCCTGCATAGTGTTGAGCTTTAACCCATTGCACCACCAAGGAGGGCACAATTTTAGATTATTTTTAATGATTACAGTGTTTACTACAATATCCTTAATTAATAACAATCTATTTTGAATTATTACTAACTTAGCTTCTTAAACATACAGAGTGCTCTTATACAGTACTCCCCAGTAATTTTGTAATTGGTCATATCTGAAACACTGTATGACTGATAACTAGATTTATAACTATTGCATTTTAAAAAATCACATAGGAAAAAGAAAACATAATAATAAATGCATTTATATTTACATAAAAGTTACCTTTACCAGAATTCATTCTTTTTATAACTCAGAGTTACTGTCTAGTGTTATTCCATTATTCTTTTGATGTATTCTTTTATTTGTGAGTGTCTTAATTTGTTCTTTAGTTATAAAGGACAGTTTTCCTGCATTTGAGATTTTTTATTGTATTTTTATTTACCTTTTAACACTTGAAATACATCCTCTTGTTCCCATCTGGTATCCATGGTTTCTTATGAGAAGTTAACTTAAGCTTCCTAGGAATGCCTGGTATGTGAAGATTCACTGCTCTCTTACTGCTTTCAAAATTCTTTCTTAACTTACTATTTTGAATGGATTATGTATTCTTGACTAGTATTTACTGATATATAGGAAAACTATTTGTTTTGATATGTTTATTTTATAATCTGTCAAATTACTGATCTACATTTTTTTTAATAGACTTTATTGGTGATTCAAGGTTATTCAAGAATTTTTTACCTTGGTCTTTCTCATATTTATTGATCTTCCTCACATCTATTTATTTTTCTCATATTTACTTTTATTGCTCTGTCTGAACTTCTAGGTCAGTGTTGAATGACAGTATTAAGTAATGGGATTCTTGTGTAGTTTCTGATTTACCAGTATGGAGAATATGTATATCTGTGTGTGAGAGTATGTGTGTTTGAGAGAATGAGGATGAATCAGAAAGGGATATTAAATTTTATTGTCTTTGTGACATTAGTACATGATGAAATATTTTTGTGTAGCTGTTCATAGCATGAATCATAATGAAACATTTTTTTGTGGTTGAACCACTCTTCCATTCCAGAAATAATCCCTATGTGGTTCATGTTTAATGCATTTTTACATTAAATCAGTTTAAGAGAGACTGGTTTATAGTTAACTTTGTAAAGGTTTTAAATGGGTTATACTAACTTTAAAAATTGAATGGGAGGGCCCTGCCTGGTGGCGCAGCGGGTTAAAGCACAGCACTAAGAAGCTAAGGCCACTTCATCATGAGTTCAATCCCTGCCCCGGAGGAGACCCACATGGTGTGGCAGACCTCTCCTGACTTGCCTGCCTCTCCCCTCGGCAGTGTACCCCGTCAGTTGGCCTGTTCTGTTCCCCACTCTGTCTCTGGTGAATCCTCTCACTGCCCCACACCTCTGGCCTGTACCCCAGTTCTATATGCATAAATAAATGAATCTTTAAAAAAAAAATTGAATGAGGGAGCTGTAGGTGAGGCAGAAGGGGTCTGCTTTGTTATGTAGGTCAGCTTCCTGGCCCCGGATGGAACTCAAGCTGCATAATAGCTTCATAATGCTGCACTTTAACCCGTTGCACCACCAGGGAGGGCCCCAAAGCGTATCTTTAGCCTCCCTGAGCTAAAAATATTTTGCCTAGACAGACATGGGAACAGTTGAGGTAACATACTTTCCTGTTCTTTGAAATTGAATTCTATCTTGGTCAGAAGTCTTTGTAAAAATATATATTTTTGAAATTTCTGAAGTTTTACTGTTTCCTTAGCATCTATGTATGTGTATGTGTGTGCACACAGTGTGAGCTTGTACAGATGAGAATTTTTGTTTTCTTAGTTTTCAATGTTAGGTGTCATCTGTTTACTGGACTTTAATGTATTTCCCTTTAATATATTTCCCTTCAAAAATGTAAAGACTAAGTACAGCCTTGAGTGTGAACTGAACTTAGTGACTGCTTATAATGAATAAATATCATATGCCAAAAACATCCCTTCCGAATGTAGACCATAAAAAGGCATTATGACTCATTCTTGCTTGCGCTCTTGGGTTACTCAGTTTGGGAGAAGCCAGTAACCCTCCATGTTCAAAGACACCCAAGCAACTTTATGAAGAGACTCAAGAAGTGAACTTCCTGCTGGTAACTGTGCAGAAGAGCTTGGTGATAAATTCTCCCCCCCCCCCCAGTAAAACTAGCAGCCCTACTGACATGTATTTGCAGCCTCATTAGAGGTCCTGAGTCAGAACTGCTAGCTGAAATTTCTCCCTGAGTCATGACTCACAGAAACCCTGAGAAAATGATGTTTATTATTTTAAACTATTGAATGTAAAGGCATTTTGTCATACAACATGCAACATAACTAATAAAAGGTATTGATTTGTGTTAATCTGTTGGTTTATAACTGAGCTTTCAAATTATTTTAGTGACTAGATTTCTGCCTTTTGTGACCTTCTAAGACTTTTAAGTAGGACAAATGATCATTTAAGAAATGATTTACTGAAAATGTTTCTCTATTTAGGTCTTCTTGTTTTCATTATACAAGTATTGAGACCCTTTATTTATTCCTAAATAATTGGTATTTTTGATACTACTATTATATTAATTAATGGAAATAAAAATATTTTTGCAGTGTTTTAGAGAAATGCAATTGATTTGCATACTTTGACTTTGTTTCCTATTACCTGGCTAGTTTCATCACTAGCTTTAGTAGGGATTTTCTCCCCCACTCTCCAATTCTCCCTTGCTTTTTTGTGCTAGTTAGAACTTCCAATATGATGCTAGATAAAAGTAGTTTCCTTTTCCCAATATTAATTAGGATGGAGGTGTTCTATATTATACCAGTAAGTGTGATAGTACTTCAGATGCCCTTTATGGAACAAACAATTTTCCTTCTCTTTTTAGTGTACTAGGAGTTGCTATTATTATTTGAATTTTGTCAAATGCTATACAAAATCATTATGATTTTTCTCTGTTCTGTAAATAAAGTACAATACATTGTTTTAAAAGTATTAAGTCAGTATTGTGTTCCTGAGATAAACTGCATTTGGTTGTATTTTCTCTTCATGGTTTTCTGGAATGGATTCACTCATGTGTTGTTGACAGGTTTTCAGTTTATGTTAATGAGGGACATTAATTCTTTGTCAGGTTTTCATGATTGATTTTGCTGATTTTGTGAAAGAGTTGCCTCCTTCTTAGTTTTGGGGAGGAAATAATATGTTTAAGATTGGTTTTATAAACCTGGTATGTTTGAAAGAGTTCATTAGTGAGCTCTTCCATGAATTTATTTTCATGGGAAGGTTTATAATAACGTAAGTATTTTAAAAATTGGCTTAGTGTTATTCATATTTCTATATTATTTTCTGTAGGTTTTCATTTACAAAGAGTGTGTCCTTGTCAATTTTGTTGATTTTGGTTATTCTGTTTTTATTTAAATTTGAAAAGTTTTTTTGTTTTTGAGTCTTCTGTAGCTATGTGTGTGTAATCTCCAGCTATTTGGGGGATTTTTATCAGGTTTTCTTTCTGTTACTGATTCTCGTGCAGCTCTGTTGTCATCTGAATGTGCTTCAAATTTTAAGAATATAACATGTGTTTTGTGGCCCAGAACATTTTTCATGTAAGCTTGAGGACAATATGTATTCTGCTGCTATTGGATGAAATATTTTCTTTATGGTTGACTATCTTGGCTTTTTATGTAATATGTGCTTTATTAGGGAAACAAATACATCTACAACTAATAGCAGAGTAAATAGCGTCTAGTGGATATCTATGCAGCATACTACTAATGTTCAAAATAGGAATACTTAACTCAATATACTTAGATCTTCAAATTCTCTGCTGACAGGCAGCTGTTATGCTGGACATTTCATTCAATAGAAGTTATTTTGTTTTAGCTAAAGGTTCATTGTCAGCTCCATGCAACTGATAACCTTTCTCTCTTTTCTTGTCCATCCCTGATATGCTATAATTAATGGTCCTTTATTACAAGAGAATATAAGGATGAGCCCTTTGCAGAAATTCCTGAAAATGATTTTTGCTGTTTATATGATAGGATAATCTTACTATTAGGCAGTACCTTAAGTTGGCTAAAGATAACCAATAAATATTGTTAAAGGTATTTGTTATACATTGTGTTTAGCCTTAGAATGACAAATGGGTAAAATAATTATTATAACTTTATGTTTACTTTTTAATCTCAGATATATTATGGTATATGTTATTCTCTGAAACAAAGAAGACTTAGTCTTTTGTCTTTCTGTTTACCACTCATCACTACTAATCTTACCCTTTACTTATTTGTTTCTCCAGTTTTTTCCCTTTCTCTCATTTCTCAGCTTTAGATGTTTAAATGTTTGTGAGTCCTTAAGGGAAAATACTAGAAGAATTAGTAGTTCTTGTGTTTAATATAATGATGGCTTGCTATTTATTACTGCTAATCTAACCCTAGCCATGGTTTCTTCTCAGAGGGATTTGGCATTTTGACGATTTGCCATCTGTTGCTTCCATATGCCTGCCCCTTGGGGCTATGTATAATTAATGACTGTGATTTTTCTTTGTGTTCCAGCCTGAAAGAATAGACCCAAGTGCATCACGACAAGGATATGATGTCCGTTCTGATGTCTGGAGTCTGGGGATCACATTGGTATGTTTAGGGGGACTCCAAAATGTCATAATAGTATACCAAGATATTTAAAAATGAAAGAATTTTTTGGCAGTCTTCTACACCCTCATAACAACAGTTTCTTTTTAATCTTTGATTTTATTTATCCATTTTTATACTGTGGTGATTATCCAGTGACTATTATTTCCCAATCTTTGGGAAAAGAGTTATTTTTATCTTCAAAGCTCAACTAAAGTGGTTGCTATTTTCCTTAAGTTTTCATGAGGTTTGCAAGACTCTTTATTGTTGTACCTCTGAAACTTTCCAAAATAGATAGGACTCAGCAACTCAGAATAAGAGCTGGGGGAGCAGCTGCTCACCTGCAGTAAGCATAGCCATGAGGACACACAGGTCTTTCCATACAGCCGGGAGCACTGCCCCAGGAGCATGGCACACAGTAGACGTCAGCACACGTGGACGTCAGCACATGCTTCCTACCTGGCCTCTTCTGTTCACTGAACAGGAGAGTCACACATGAGCTGACAGTAATTCAGTTGATGAGGAACAAGCACTTCCTAGGTGACAGTTCTAAATGAAAATTCTGTCTTATAACTAGTAAGAACACTAATTACTGCCTTTGCCACTAACACTTACAATTAAATGAACCCTTCTTTATCATGTGTGAGTTGTATTAAAGCAGTGTCTCATTTTCTTATTACTAAGTTTTCTTTGAAGCTTCAGGTTTATTTCCTTGTGTTTTGCCAAGACTTGATGACATTTTTTTCTGGTTTTGGACCACTTCTCTGCTGTCATCTGTATTGGATATGAATTTCCCATCACTAGATAGAACTCTCTAGTAGGCAGCCTCACACTTCATAAGATGCCATAGCCCAGAGATAGATAACACATATTCAGAGTAATGAGCTTTTTGGTAGCTTATGAAATAATCTTTCTTCTTTAGTAAGCTACCTTACATCATTTTTCTGTATATCAGAATCACATACCCTTGTTAGTTATCCTTGGTGAATCACATTGCTCAGACCTATTCTCTGTGTAGAGAGCTGAGGGTCAGGAGCTCACCTCTGCAGAGGAATCCATCTCATTTCCTTTTTGACTAAATATGGGTGATGATTTTTGGAGTCTTGTTATGAAGCCAGCTGACTAAAGAAGAAATCAGTTATTCCTAGTCAGGAAAGAATTTTAACATTCTGAGGTCTGGTGACTAAGCTCAAAGACTGAAGCAAAACTTCCAGCTGAGGCAACCACTCACCTATCAGGAATATCACAATACATAAATACCTATGTATCTCCAAACCAGTTTTGTTTTAAAAGCAAGTATTTGTATTACAATTGAGATGGGGAAAAAATGTACAAAATGATGTAAAAATAAACTGTTGTAAAAAAAAAAAGCAAGTATTTGTTATAAGAAAAGTTGTTCTGTGGAAAGCTTTAACATAGAAAAAAATGTAAAGCTTAAGTTTATTTATTTATGCATACAAGAACTGGGATGCAGGCCAGACATGTGGGTTTGAGAGAGGATTCACCACAGACCAAGTGGGGAGCAGAACAGGCAGATCTACTGAAATGCACTGCTGAGGGGAGCAATGGGTAAGTCAGTACATGACTGCTGCACCATCTGGGTCAGCTCCCTGGCAGGGGATCCAACTTTTATTGTCGCAGTGGCTGGCAGTAGTTCTGAGACAACACCAGTGCCACCAGGGAGGCCCAACATAGAAAATTTTAAGCAAGTTCTTTTAGGACATTTGGGAAAACTTTATTTAAAAGGAAGATATTTATTGGTTTTGTTGCCTTTCAATTTATTTTTAATGTAGATTATCTTATAAAAGTGTAAAATGTGTGATATTAATATATATGATTAAATCATTTACCTCACATTGTGTACCCTGCTTCCTGTTCTCTTATTTATAACTTCTTCTCAAGAATGAATTTAATGAGGGTTATCCCTAATGTTATGAATAACCATTACCTAATAATAACCAATTCATCCAAAGAGTTTATGGATTTGCCTTTGGTTTACAAACCTACATAATTTGAGGAATAAAGCTTCCGACCATGATCTTTCAAAGACTTTATATTTAGCTAAGGGAATAAATTTCTGTCCAGGTATGCCTGCTTGCTCTCCGACTTCTGTGTGTAATTGGAGACAGCTGAAGGAGATCTTACTTTTTTTCCAGAGGAAGGCCTTTCCATACCAGCTTTCTGCTTAAGGTTTTATGTCTGCTTGATAGCTTCTCTTTTGCTATGTAAATTAGTAACTTAATATTTGACTAACTTGACAAAGTCAAATCTAAGCTGAAGAAACCCTGAAATAGACTCACCTCTCTTTCTGGTATGGCTCCTTCTCAAGTAGGTTTAGAAACTCACCCTACATCCTGAGGTCTCAGTCAGTGCACATAAAGTAGGATGCATTTATGCCATGCTACAGATTTAGATATACTTCTTAGGAAAAATCGTTATTTCCAGGTTTTCATTATTCTCAAAACACAATGGAAGAAAGATGTTTCAGTTCACTAGTATTTTTGACTGCTTGACAGTCTTACATACATGTAAGACTCTCCAGGTTATTTACCACGGTTTAGAGAGGCTGTCCTGAGCAGCATGATTGAGGCTCATGGTGATGGGTAATCTTTAGTTAATTTCTTCAGTAATAATTAATTTCTTCAACCACATCACTCTGGATGTGGTTGAAATAATGGTAACTACAGAATAACTTAGGACAGGATCTGCATGTTGTTTCTTGGAGCTTGGTCTTTTGTTGACTATTTTGCCTTGCAAAGGAATTCGACCAATGTTGTGAACTGGTCAGTGCCTTTTGTTCAGACAACTACAGCTATTCAGACTTTGCATTTCAAAGGTTCTTAAAACAGAGCCTTCTAGAATCTTTCATACAAAAGATTTGGAACCAGAGGCTGCCTTGGAGCATGCACTGTAAGGATATTGTCCAGGTGTATGCTTGGTGTTTCTCTGTAGTCCAAGTCCTTGAGTTTGGTTGATAAGAATTTTCTATATTGCTTTGATTTCAGAATATCATCTCTACCCACCCTTAGTATTTTTGAAAACTCCACCTCAGTCTGACTTGTGTTTGCTTTAAGACTTGAAGAGTTTAGAAGTGGAGTTCGATTTTCAACATGACCATTCCAATGAAGGGCAGTAAATAATGCCTAGTTTGTTTTGCTTTTTCCCCTGTGCTCTCTTTAGTACGAGTTGGCCACAGGCCGCTTTCCTTATCCAAAGTGGAATAGTGTATTTGATCAACTAACACAAGTGGTGAAAGGAGATCCTCCACAGCTGAGTAATTCTGAGGAAAGGGAATTCTCCCCAAGTTTCATCAACTTTGTCAACTTGTGGTGAGTACTGGATTTGCAAACATGTGGTAAGAATTGCAATATTTATTGAATCAGCAGCACCGGTAATGGGAGCCTTCTCTGTATCACCCTGCCTTCTAAGCTGGAGCAGGATGTCCAGAGCCTCAGTGAAGGCCCAGCTGGCCGGGAAGCACACTCTCTTGTTCTACTATTCAGTTATTCACTTAGAGCAGATGTGGGTCGTGGAAAAGCTACTGCCTCCATATTTGTAGCACGTTGTGTGAGAAATGAAGCCTGACTGTGACTAATCATCATATTCTGCTCTAAGTCTGACAGTGAAATCATACTAGAATCACCTGGAAGCTTTCATGATGTTATGACTCAACCAGGTCAGACTTTCAGGGGTGAATATTTGCTCTGATACAACATTTAACACAGTTGGGTGTATGTAGTAAAGTCCAGAGCTCACTTGTAAGACTATATATGAGCTGTTTGAAACCCTACTCCAAAGAGGATGTGAATCCCATCTCTGCTTGCTGCTGTTTGTCCACCCTTTTACTGGTTGTGTGTGTAGAGCATGTAATAATCAGGCTATACCAGTATGACAATTATGCAGTCATACTTTAGACTGCTTCAGTTTACCTTAAATATAACTTTCTCCTTGTTTAAATATTTTCCATAGTTATTTATCCATCATGATTTTAAAATAAGATAAGTTTATAAGCATACCATCAGAGCATTTAGTATATCTTCTTTTCAATCTTGAAAATGCTTTTCTTTTTCTCATAAATTTTTCTTGCCAGGAATGCAATCTCTTTCTACATTTTTTGATATCCAGCATTACTCTCTTTACTAGAAAACATTTGTTGACTCTGGTTTTCAAGTCCCTTTCATCTTCTCTCACCAAGCTCTACTTTTTTGTTGGTTTTCAGAGGGGAAATACTTTAAGTAGAAGACCATAAAAATTGCTCTGGTTGATAGCTTATATCTTTTCAAAAGCAGTCTATTTTTACCAGTTTTAATACATATATACAGTTTATATGAGTGCATAAATACTAATATATATGTTCCATTTTAATGAAATGTGTAAATCATAGAACATTATATCTCTAATGAGCACCTGTAAATTTCCCACCAGAGTTGCTTTATATTTACTTCTTGATCTCATCAATGGTTTTGTAGTAAATGTGTGTGATTCTTGTGTATTTCTCTATTTCTGAGTTCCTTGGTGCCAGTTCTCTCCCACGGATAGTGATTATGAACATCAATGTCCTATTGTTTTTCCTGAGTAGGTTCATAGTTCCACTTCATTCCAGGTCACTAGTCTCTACAGTTAATGCACTATTGTTTTTATGATATATTCCCCTTTCATTCCAGGCCACTAGCGTCTGCAGTCAAAGCACTGTTGTTTTTATGATATATTCCCATCAGCTTTCCACTTTTGCCCATTCTCCTTTCCACTGCATTTGGTCATTTTCTGCCATCTCTAACCTAGATCACTCAGGTTTCTAGTTGGCTTTCTCATAATTCAGTATCTCTTGTTCCAAATCATTCTCCTTTTTGTCCACGTTGTTTATTTTATGATGCTTATCTGATATTACTTAGTTTAAACCTCTTAGCACATGCATTCTGAATGGGATGATATCACCCCCAGTGAGGCAAAATTTGTTGTGGAGAGATAAAAATCTTGGGTACTAAAATGGTTTATAGCCCTCCAAAGGACTAGTACAGAATGTAATAGACATGTAGTATTTATATAATGAAAAAAATGTTGACAAATGTTGGTCTCAAGGTTTCCTTTTGCCCCTTAAATTGAGATGTAAACTCAAATGGCTTTCAAAACCCTTATGATCTGGAACTGGCTTAATCCTCCAGCCACAAACTCTTTCTACTACTCTTGAATTGTTTTTATGTTAAACTGAATGTCTTCAGTTGCTTAATTAAAAAGCATTTAAAAAATACCTTGAAAGAATATTCTCATGACCTTTGAATAAAAATGTTTTACAGAATACAGAAAACAACTAATATTGAATTCCATTAAAATCAAGAACTTCAGTTTACTAAATACCATTGAGTGAAATGCCAACCCACAAAATGTACTTGCCACACAGATATTTGACATAGGACTGTTATCCAGAATATGTAGTAAAGAATACATATAAGCACAAACCACTTATAAATATGAAAATAACAACCCAAAATGGCGAAATACTTGAAAAGACACTTAAAAAGGTGATATGAAACTGTGCTTATTCACGATTACTAGTCATTATGGAAATGCACATCAAAACTACAATCAAATGCTGTTGCCCCAGAATGATAGTAATATAAAAGGCTGATGGTACCATGATGATCTGAAGCAACTGGAAGTCATTACACATTACATCTAGATATACAGGTTGGTGCAATCTCTTTGACACACTGTTTGTCAGATCTTATATAACTGATATGATACAGCTGACACATTTATCTTATAATCTAGAATTCAAGTCCCAAAAAAGGTTTAAACTTAGGCCCACCCTGATGGCATAAAGGGTTAAAAACACAGTACCATGAAGATCTCCAGCCACTGTAGCACGAGTTCCATCCCTGACCATGGAGGTGACCCACATGGCACAGCAGACCTCTCCTGTTTCACCCACTGCTCCCCTCAGCAGTGTACCTTATTGATCTGCCTGTTCTGCTCCCCAATCTGTCTCTGCTGAACCCTCTCACCCACCCTGTACCTCTGGCCTATACTCTCAATTCTTTATGCATAGACAAATAAATCTTTTTAAAAAAATTTCAGGCATAAATATATTTAAAGACATGTTTAAAAATGTTTAGAGCAGGATATACATAATAACCTATAGTCTATCTACAGTAGAGTAAATAATTTATAGCATTACTTATAGAGTGGTATATAGCATCAAAGAGAATTTAACTATTGCTATACTTACACATGGGTACACTTCACAAATTATATTGCATGAAGGAAGACATAAAATAAGATACATAGGTACATTTATATAAAATTTACAAGAAGATATAATTTATATAGAGTAATAGAAGTCAGAGTATGGTTACTCTTATTTTAATTCTACATTATACTTATATTCTGCAACTGAGTGTTTTCTTAAGAAAGATGAAAACTTAATCCAAATGATGATATCAGCTTACATTTTAAATTCCTCTGATTTAACTTCTTACTGAAATCATCAATGGCATTTTTGAAAAGAGAATAAAATCTCTGTTAGTCCTAGAAAGAGCAAAAAGTAAAGTTATTGAGTTTTTATAATAGCGCTTAAAGGAAACTGAATTCGAGAATGGTAGTGAGCAGAAGCCCCAAGGGGAAAAAAGTGTAAGACCTGCCTAGTAACTCCTTTACTTGAGAGAAGACAGCTTGTGGGACAGGAAACCAGGAAGTAAATCTTGGTCCTAAAAATGCTTGGGGAAATACTTTATATACTAAAATCCACTCATGCCTGGGCGTCTACACTCCTACCTTACACTTGGCAGGAAAGATCTGACATAACTTCAAGCAAGGGCATTTGTGTTGACTGGAGGGTGGGTATACAGTGCGAGCTGTGATAGCAAACCCAGGAAGAATTCCTTCACAAAATGATGATGCTCTGGGGAATGCTCTCTACTATTTGAAAATCTGTGACTAAGATTAATTTGTGATAAGCTGATGTCCTTTTAAGGATGAAAAAATAAAGAAAAATCACCAGCAAGTGAAAGCACTCAATGGTTCTGAGAATTGCACTAAGAAATTAGCACTGGAAAAAAAAAATGTTTTCAAATAGGAAGCATGATTTCTATGGGTGAAAAATGGTGGTAGACAGTAGAATACTGCATATTCTACTGCAGGTTAATCAAACCTGTGAAGTAGACAACACCCTTGAATTAATTTTCCAGAAGAAAGGGATAAACACATGAGCTTGAGGCTATTGATAAGTGACATGGAGGAGAAAATCCAGATTTCATTTACTGAGCGTCAACAGAAAGAATTAAAACAAAATTTTCCTTATTTGAAGAAAATTTTGATTCCTTATATTAAAATTCCAAACCAAATTAACTAAAAGGCAAAAAATAAAGCCATGTTATATATATTATGAGATTATTTTTGTTTCATGCATTTTAAAGATAAAAATTGCCAAACCTTAAGTTAAAACACATATAGGCAAATGTACACACTAAGGTAGAGAGACATAAAATCACAGTGATACCTGAAGACTAGAGAAAAAGCAATAGAGTGGTGACTATTACCACTTCAGATTCAGATTATGATAGTGGATTAGATATCTTGGGAAAATATTTGCAATGAAACCACTAAAATAAACATTTTATAGTAGTTTGATCCACAGGACTGATGATTAGGATTTCAAAATGTCCCTGGTTGGACAGAATCCCCTAGTTGTTGGGAGGAGGGGGGAACAAATTCTTCAACCCAGGAATCAAAGAATTCACAGATAAAGTTAAATGGAATGCGTTATTCAGGAAAAATTCCAACATCGTGCAAAGAATGAAATGAATAGAAATAACTGATAACAGTAATAAATCTGTGAAGACTGCTGATGTCAGTGGTCCGAAATAGAAAAACAATCATAAATGTAAAGAAGCTTGGAAATATGAACAAGGTACAAAAATGTGTAAAGCACTCAATAGTGCTTTTAAAATGACAACTGAGAGAATTGAAGAGTTTGGTGATCTGCAAGTAGACCTGGAGCTCTGCTAGGAATCTGCAGCCTTTCCTCTCCTGACGTTCTGGCAGTGGAGCTTACGGAAATGTTCTGTAGTCTGCTCTGCCCTATGTAGCAGCCACTAGCACTTGAGCTATGTGCAGCTGATGTGGTTAAGGAATTAAAGTTTTTTACTTAATTGTAATTAATTTGGCTTGTTGCTACCTTATTAGATGGCGCAGGATTAACTGAGGTTAAGATAATAATGATACAAATGGCAGCAGTCATTCAGAGATGGAAGTTCATAATAATTTAAGCTTTCCCCTCACGTGGCATCATGAATTTGTGTGATGATGCAATTTTCTGCTCCAGTAGGAAACTAGAAAAGTAAAACGATGTGGCAGTTTTACAACAAAAGTGAAATATCTGCATGGATGAAAAAAATGCATCAGGTCTATAGATAAAATGTTGTGGAGACCTGAAGCTGTGGACTTGCTGTGTGTCTGCCCTGTAAAAGTCAGTGGCAGCTGAGACAGGACTATGTATAGAATCAAAGTCCTACAAGGTCAGTCATTAGATGCAAAGTGCTGTCCCAGAAAGCCGAGGTGCTCTCCTGGGTGGCTGTGGTAACACCTACCAGGCTGACATTCAAGGATTGTCGTTGGCAGCATCCAGCAGTGACAAAATACCCTCCAGCTCCTAAAAAAGGAATCTAATTACCTTAGATTTTTTTTGTCTTAATTTTCTATATTTGGCAGGTTGTCTACTTGGCCACTTTATATCTGATCAAGTAGACACTTTATATCGGATCTTTGTAATATTTCAGTTGTGAAAAGAAAAATACTTGGATAAATGTGTTTCCATTTTAATAATGTCATTTTAATGTTATTTTAGCCTTACAAAGGATGAATCCAAAAGGCCAAAGTATAAAGAACTTCTGGTAAGTATGACAATTTGGGAATTATAGACATGTCCTCTTCCCCGAATCCTCTCAGTGTGCTGATTCACTGAGGGACCCATGGTTTTCTCTCTTAAACAAACAGCTTGACTTTATTTGCTATATCTTAAAGTATTTTAAAACAATACTGGGAAAGAAAAAATTTCTATTTCTGATTTTTCTACTAATTTACTAACTAGGGTCTCTTGACCTCACTGTGTTATTAAAATGACCCCAAAGAATTTTGCAACATTTGCTTTAACAGATCACTACATGGTCTTTGTATGTGTAATATCCAGAATTTACCATACTGTTCTGACTTTATTAAATGCTGTCACAAACTTACATCATCTATCCAATTCCCATTTCTTTGAAAAGGCTCACCCACCCCATGGAAGCTGGGTGTTGTAAACAGTTTACTGGATGTAGTGTAGGCTACTGGATATAGTGTAGGCATCAGCAGTAATAAAATTAATGTGATCTAACAATTTAAGACCATTTTAAGGAAAGATCCACTTGTTTGTCCTAGTTGATTTCTAGCTCTCAAGGATATTAGGCCAAACTTAAGAGTTAGCTGCAGTTTGACTCTAAAGATATCCAAACAACCTATTTAGAGAAACCATGAAAGAAAATTATTGAGAGGCAGAGCATTTCCAGTTGGTTTGCAATCAGCTAAGGAGCTGTAGACTTTGAAAAGCACAGGGCAGAAACTTGTAGGATATGTGTGTTTAGTCTCTTTTGGTGGACATCAGGA
Source organism: Condylura cristata (assembly GCF_000260355.1). Taxonomy (NCBI): domain Eukaryota; kingdom Metazoa; phylum Chordata; class Mammalia; order Eulipotyphla; family Talpidae; genus Condylura; species Condylura cristata. The sequence continues at coordinate 25,718,272 of NW_004567118.1, read as the reverse complement.
TCACAATGGAAACCTTTTTGTGAGATCCTTTTGTTATGTATAGGGGAGCCAGGGTATTGGAGTTTCTCTGGTTTTGCCACACCCACTTGCGTATCTGCATGCAACAAACACAGGCTGTGCTTGCCTCTCTGGATACACGCTTTGATATTTATAGCCTCATGTTGTTGGAGCCTTTGGTGTTAGTATCAAAGTTGGGAAAAGTTCCACATGGGCTCATACAGATTTTTATTTCCTTTTTCAATTTTCTTGCAGAAACATCCCTTCATTTTGATGTATGAAGAACGTACTGTAGAGGTCGCATGCTATGTTTGTAAAATCCTGGATCAAATGCCAGCTACTCCCAGCTCTCCCATGTATGTCGATTGATATCGCTGCTACGTCAGACTAGAAAAAGGGCTGAGAGGAAGCAAGACGTAAAGAATTTTCATCCCGTATCACAGTGTTTTTATTGCTCGCCCAGACACCATGTGCAATAAGATTGGTGTTCGTTTCCATCATGTCTGTATACTCCTGTCACCTAGAACGTGCATCCCCGTAACACCCGATTGATCACACAGTGTTAGTGCTGGTCAGAGAGACCTCATCCTGCTCTTTCGTGATGAACATGTTCATGAAATGTGGAAGTCAGTACGATCAATTTGTTGACTGTGATTAGATCACATCTTAAATTCATTTCTAGACTCAAAACCTGGAGACGCAGCTACTGGAGTGGTGTTTTGTCAGATTTCTTAGTATGGGAAGAATGCGGTGATGGATGTACTATGTCTGAACATAGAGACTCAGGCTTGAGTGAGAAGAGCTTGCACAGCCAATGAGACACATTGCCTTCTGGAGCTGGGAGACAAAGGAGGAATTTACTTTCTTCACCAAGTGCAATAGATTTACTGATTTGATATTCTGTTGCTTTACAGTCACATTCGATGTTTGGGGATCGATGTGCTCAGCCAAATTTCCTGTTCGAAATATGTTAAATTAGAATGAATTTATCTTTACCAAAAACCATGTTGCATTCAAAGAGGTGAACACTAAAATTTTGAGACAGGACAGAATGTGTTCTTTTCTCCTTCACCAGTCCTCTACTCTTCGTTGGGAAGACTCAGGAGTCTGCCACTTGTCGAAGAAGGTGCTGACCCTAAGAATTTTAATTCTCAGAATTCGGTGTGCTGCCAACTTGATGTTCCGCCTGCCACAAACCGCCAGGACTGAAAGAAGAAAAAAGTACAGAGGGCCAAGTTTACAGATGTTTTTAATTCTGGTATCTTATTTGGAGCAACTTGTAGCAGCTATATATTTCCCCTTAGTCCCAAGCCTGATATTTTAGCCATCATAACTCACTACCAGGGAGAAGTAGCTAGTAGCAATGTGCCTTGATTGATGAAGATTTCTTGTAGGCAGCAAAAGACCAAATCTCAGTTGTTTGCCATCACTGGTCCAGGTCTTCAGTTTCTGAATCTCTTTCCCTTTCTGTGTGGCTTATTGCCACTACGTGACTTTTGCTTAATCCAATATTTTGCCTTTTTTTTTTTTAATGTCAAAGACCTTTATAATCACCAGGGATTATCCTTACCAAGGATTTTTAGCCCCGATCTCTCATATGCTCTAATGTTTAAAAGACTGAGAAGCATGGGGCCCAGCTGATGTGTGGTAGGTGATGAAGAAGCATCTTTTCTAGAGACACATTTGACCAGATGAGGATCTAATATGCCAGTCTTCTAGCTCATCACCTGCAAGAATCTTTAGCAGGTCACCATCATTTCTTGGAATTGAAATTCTGCACCTCCCTCTGAGTGCCCCAGACCCGGAACAGTTCTAAGAGGCCATTCAAATCTGCTCTCTTGCTGGGCTTCCTCATTTACCCCCTAGACAGGTCCTCCGTAGGTGTCCCTCTGGCCTCCCTGGCGCTGAACATTAGGCTTTCTAGAGCAGTTTAGCAGCACTGTGAGCGATTCAAGCACACTGGAATGTAAAGCAGCCATGGGCTGAGTGAGATGCAGATGATGCTGTTACAGAACCAAAGGGTGGCAGGCATTGCTGCATCTCCTCCCAGAGTGACAGTCACAAACAATAGAAAAATCAAGGGAGGATGGTGCTGTTTATAAAGTTATATCCCTGTAAGTTTCAGAATTGAAAAATGATTTATCACTTCAGTCCACTTGCCTCATTTTCCTACTTTCTTCCCTGTGGTACCCTAAACCTTAGACTTCCCAGTGTTCTGAAAGGAAGCATCGCTTCATGTCTTCCTTCGACTACACCAAGCCATCATCCTCCATTGCTCCCGGGGACTCAAGAGGAATTTGTTTCTCTGCTGTCAGCTTCCCACCTGGCTCAGCTTAGGGTCACTTTGCCATTATACAAGTGGAGATTAAAGCAATTCTGACTGTCCAGGAGCTAATGTGACCGTTCTATTGTGTGGAATACCACATAAAAAGGCAATTTTAGTGTATTAATCATAGAATATTATAAACTATAAACTTAAGGGCAAGGAGTTTATTACAATGTATCTTTATTAAAACAAAAGGGTGTATAGTGTTCACAAACTGTGAAAATAGTGTAAGAACTGTACATTGTGAGCTCTGGTTATTTTTCTCTTGTACCATAGAAAAAAATGTATAAAAAATATCAAAAAGCTAATGTGCAGGGATATTGCCTTATTTGTCTGTAAAAATGGAGCTCAGTAACATTACTGCTTCTTGGAGCTTTGGAATATTTTATCCTGTATTCTTGTTTGAATTCCTCCTCTATTTAAGATATATACATGGAATCGAAGTGTTTATGTAATAGTTCTATCCTTTTTGCCTGCAGGTCAGTTGTAATAAATCTAGGATGTGCTGACGACTTTGTAATTTGATTTTCTGAAATCAGACCCTGAGAAGGGAAAACCAAGTAAATTCCATTAAATTATCTGTGCATTTCACATTGGGGAAGCATTTCCTTCTTGAAATCTTCATGACTTCTTGTTCTCCTGTCTTGTGGCTGTTATCTCTGTTACTCTTGAAATCGAGAGTAGGTGTGATGCAGAGTCTCTTCAAGTTGCTGGTCTTCCTGACCTGCCTCAGCTGTCTTTATAGTAAAGGGAGGGGTCCTGTTCTTCAGCTTTTCTTCTGGTGAAGAGATACAACTTCTGGGAATCTAGTTTACTTTGGCCCAGTGTGACTGCCAGCGATGCTTTCTGACCCAGGTACTGTGGCTGCTAGGTGAGCATTAGATGTCCACTCAGCTTGTGGTCATTCGTTGCTACCTGAGAAGCACACAGAGGTGCTCAGAGACCAGACAGAGGTCAGAACTGGGCGGTTTGTGGACAGGTAAGGACAACAGAATGGCCAAAAACCCACAGAGGCCTGGAAACTACACGCATACACACACTCGCGCGCGCAATACATAATTTGTAATTTTATTTTACTAACTTATTGGAGAATTTCTTTGAAAGAAAATAACAAAATGGGCACAAAATTTTAATCATTAGTAAATTGGTACATAAAACTCCCATAAAAGGTAGATTAAAGGTAATGAAATGAAGACTGAGGATGAAGGAGAGGGTTTTGTTATTAAGATTTATTTATTCATACAGAACTGGGGAAAAGCCAGAGGTGCAGGGGCGGTGAAAGAATTCACCACACACAGATTGGGGAGCAGAACAGGCCTACTGATGAAGTACACTGCTAAGGGGAGCAGTGGGCAGGTCAGGAGAGGTCTGCCGCGCCATATGGGTCACCTCTGGGGCTGGATCGGACTTTACTGCAGCAGCAGCAGCGAGCTTGCAGTGCTGCATCCTAACCCATTGTGCCACCAAGGAGGGCCTTGAAAGAGAGGGTTTTAATGAACAACGTGCAACTTATAAATTGCATTAATATAATTATGCAGAGTACAAACCTTCAGATATTTTAATTTGATTTTTGAAACACAAAGTTTAATCAGGAGTTATTACTACTCTGAAGTAATTCTTGGCTTCTATCTACTCCAGGAGCGAACTTGGAAGATCCAGCACTGAATTTATCTGTTATACTACAACCTCTTGGTCATTGATCAAGACTTGACTCATTGCTTAGATACTAATTGAGCCTTTCCTTCCCTATGCCTGATTCTAACCAGATCTGACAGACAGGAGGTACCATAACAGAACCAGATGTGGTAAGTATCAGTCCTTCTTTAAGGCTGAGTGTGTCTGTAGATACCCTGGCCTCTCCACCTAAGCCCTAGGTGCTAGGGCATAGGAGTCCCCGTGGAGTTTCCAGACCCTAGCTGAGCAGCAATTCTTCAAGACAATCATGAGAGACAGGTAGCTTATGCACTCTGCTCTGTGGGAGCTACTTGTGCTTGTTAATCTCATTTGCTCTCCACCATAGCCTTTATTTTTTTTTACAATGAATGAATTTTGTCTCTCCATCTTCACTGCAGCCATGCTTGTCTGTACCACTTATAAATTATACTTATGCCATTCATATATGTTAATTAAGTTTTATTATAATCTACCTGCAACTGTGCAGTATCTCTGGTTGTATTTTCCTGTTTCATCATGTGACTTCCAGCTGAATGGACCATCTTTCTGTTGTTTTTTTTAATCCCAGCATTTTTGATAAAACTCCCCCCAACCAAAACTCCCCATTCCACCTGCTTTTCTTTCTGCCCAGAGCTTCTTGCCCCATTTGTAATATTGGTTCAAATGTCATCCTTTCAGAGAGGCTTTCAGTGACTACACTATTTAAAGTTGCCACTGGCCCACTGGAACGTCATTGCCTTGTTTTATCCTCATTGTATGGATTTACCTTTGATTGGTTTATTGTATGTCATTCATAGAGTGTAAGTGAACTTTATGAAAGGAGAAGGTTCTGTTTTGGTATTGCTGCTGTAGGTACAGCTCTTAAACTATCTACAACAGGATAGGTGTGCAGTAAATGTTGGATTGAGTCTGGTTTTAAACAACAGATGCTAATGTCAATCACATATTTTACTATTTGTTTTACTCATGAGATTATTCCAGGAAACCTCAGAATGCACCCTTGCCTCAAAATGTTTGTTTAATATTATACTATTACAACATCCTGGTGATAAAGTTGTTACAAGTGTAAAAAAAAAAAGTTACAAAAGCCCCAAAATGGAATCATTAATGCTAGCTAGCCCTGTATCACTAAAGTGAGACAATTACAGTTTGTCTCTCCCAGAAATGAAATTTTAAGCCAATCAGAAATTGCCTGACCAACAGGAGTTAGCCATATCCCCTTATACATATGAGATGAAAAGGCTTAGAGAAGTGGTTTGGGCTAAGATTCAAATCCAAGACCATAACACCCTAAGACAATATGTTACTAGAAGTGCCATCAAAGAGGTGTGAAGTTGAGAAGTAGAGACCGAATTATATGTATGATTGGGTACACTCCATTTATTGGCCTTACCAACACTTGTTCTGTTGTCTTGAAAATGAATTGAAGTATTTTAAACATAAATTTCAGTATGTCTCCTGGGATTTTACTTCAGACATGTTGAGAAACTTATTTCTCCCCTTTGGATAGGTAGATATCCAGGAGTTCCCGTGTCAATCTTGAAATATAAGGGTCAGTGGTTCAATGTAATGACATCATTTTTGTTCCTCTAGTGATATGCCAACTTGATTAATACTTCTTAAATGTGAAACATGACTTAAGTTGTCCATTCATAGTAATAATTGAATAATCATAATGATGGACAATTTCCACCTGCATTTGAAATCTATGTATCTACATCTGGCTGAGGAGCTGTGTAACAAGACTTGGTTTTTTGTAGCTTTAATTCATAGATTTAATGTAAACATGACTTTTTGAGATAGATAGGGAGGGTATTGTTGTCGTAACCCTAACATCATACATTGATAGCACAAAGTATTAGGTCTCTGGATGCTTTGTTGAGATTCTTTTCATGAAACCGTGTATTTCTCATTTGACTATGTGATGAATCACAAAGGTTGATTTTAAAATAACTAGTTTTTTTTAGTGAAGATTTGTTACATGTGCATGACCCTAACCTGCCTGCTTCATAGACTCCACTCCATGCACTGAAATTTTTTTCATTCTCGAGAAATTCTCCCAATATCCCTGTTCACTTATGATCCAGATAGTATTTCATAACTTAAATGTTTTACTCATTGACTGGAATTCAACCCACTTTGCCAGTTTCTAGAAGATAAGTGCTTTTTCAGAGGATTCCTTCTATTGAGAGCAGAAAAAGTGTACGAGCTTCTTAGGATCAGTTTTTGTTGTTGAAGCGTTGAGTGTTCCCTTCTTAATCCCTCCTGTCTCCACCTCTACTTCCAGCGAGCAACCAAGTCTTCTGATTCTCTCCCTTAGTTTGTTCCTTTTGGTGACTCACACTCCTGTTTCGCACTCAATTTCCCTTGTGTGTTTCTGTTGTTCCCTGGTCTTGTTTGGTTCTCCTTCAACCCATCCCTCAGTCTTTCTAGAGTATTATTCCAGTTATAACGTGTTGTTTAAAGTTACTTAACCAGGCCCCAGGAATTGCAAGATAAAAGGTAAAACTCTCATAGGTTTAGACATATAGTTTTATCTAATCCTCACACATGGATAGGAACTATACTTCATTTTGAAGCTGAGGCAATAGGTTTTCACTGTCGGAGAGTAGCCTGGGAGGGTCAGTTGGCAGGCAAGAAAAGCAGGCACAGTCACACTCACAGGGATTGTCTCCTGCTGGGGGGAACTTAGTTCAAAAAACACTAGAGGTTTGGGATTCAGTGTTAGGGAGAAAAGGGAATCTGCCTCTCTGTTGGAAATAGCATTGAACATATTTGTCTTCATCATAGCTCTAGGTCAAGGAAAAATTTTTTTAAAACTTAAAAAAAAAAACTTGTAAAAATCTATAACCCTATACATAGAGCTTCCCTACTACCCAGCAATCCCACTCCTAGGTATCTACCCAAAAGACACAAAAGCACTGATTCAAAAAGATACCTGCACCCCCATGTTTATTGCTGCTTTATTTACAATTGGAAAAACATGGAAGCAGAAAATGCCCAAAAGTAGATGACTGGATAAAAAAGATGTGGTACATATATACAATGGAATATTACTCAGCAACCAAAAAAGAGAAACACATGTCTTTTGCAGCAACTTGGATGGAGCTGGAAAAGATCATGCTTAGTGAGATAAGCCAGAAAGAGAAAGAAAAATACCGGATGGTTTCGCTCATAGCAGGAGTATAATGGACCAGGCGAGAAAATAACAAGAATAATGAACAGCCATATACCAGAGACATTTTGTGGGGGTGAAGTGGGGAATGGGATCAAAAACGGGGGTGGGGTGGGGAGGGAAATGCACGGGATTATGGTGATGGCACATGGGTGACTTGGTGTTGGGAAACCCACGGGGATTACAATTGAGATGGGAAATAAAATGTACAAAGTGATGTAAAAATAGACTGTTATAAAAAAATATATAACCTACAAATCAACTTCCATGTAGCTTTACAGTCTAAATTCATTCTGCTGCTGTGGTCCCAAAACCTCAGAGCACTTCAAAGGTCCTGCGATAGTAGTGACCCCAGGCAGAAGCAAACCAGCATCATCTTTGGAGGAACTTAAGCTCAGGCCTCAAAGAATTCAAGTAAGGAAAGGAAATGAATAACTCACAGCCAAAAGTCACAAAGTCTTAAACAAGATGCTGTAAGTGGGAATCGGTAGAGACAACAAGCAGTCAGAGTTATTTGAATGATCAGATATCTGATACAAAATGTTTAATATGTTCAGAGAAAAAGGAAGTTTGAAAATATGAACCAAATACCATGAAGTCTCTTGAGAAGAAATGAATCAAGTAAAAGTTTTAGAATTGAATAGTTAGAGACTGAAATAATCTTAGTGAAACACACGGTGGAGATTGCTGATCCCCTGTTCCTACCCACAAACCCATATTCTTCTTATTATCCTCCTAGGAATAAAAACATAAGCTTTATCTGGGTGTGTGTTTGCCTAGCTAGTGATTATTTCCCCCATGCTTCTATTTAGATACTCAATTAGTTGTTAACTAATTATAATGTTAGCAGACACATGTAAAAATAAAGGTTGTAATTTTGCCATAGCACATCTAACCCCACAGGCTGTTGGTCATGCCATGACCCTGCCCCTGCTCACACAAGATAAGCATCCTTAACCCGCATAGTCACAGCACACTTGCTTTCCTTCCTTTCCCCTTCTCCCTTCTCTCTTGCTCACACAGCATATTGATCAGCATTCTGCTTACAAAGAAAAAAATTTTAAACATGGGATTTTAGGTTCTCACTTGTTCTACATTGTTCATGTTATCTGCCCCTGCACAGTTCTACACTATTAGTTTTCTTGAAAAACCCAGATACCTGGTAACCTCTCCCTGCACCTTTTTTTAATGGGTCTTTGAAACTCTTGCCTCTCTTCTATATACATAATATACAATTTTTTAAGACTTATTTATGCATACAAGAAATGGGGTACAGGCCAGAGGTGTGGGGAGTGAAAGGATTCATCAGAGACAGCTGGGAGCAGAACAAGCAGACTGACTAAAATACACTGCTGAGGGGAGCAGCAGTTGGGTCAGGAGAGGTCTGCTGTGCCATGTGGGTCAGCTCCCTGGCTAGGAATCTAACCAGTGCTTCAGTGGCTGCTGATAGCTTGATGGAACTGAGACTTAACCCAGCGAGGCCCCTATATACACTGTTAAAAGCAGCTCCCTTGAGGAGCTGGAAAAGATCATGCTTAGTGAGATAAGTCAGAAAGAGAAAGAAAAATACTGGATGGTTTCACTCATAGCAGGAGTATAATGGACCAGGCGAGAAAATAACAAAAACAATGAACAACCATATACCAGAGACATTTTGTGGGGGTGGAGTGGGGAATGGGATCAAAAACGGGGTGGGGAGGGAAATGCACGGGATTATGGTGATGGCACAAGGGTGACTTGGTGATGGGAAACCCATGGGGATTACAATTGAGATGAAAAAAAAATGTACAAAATGATGTAAAAATAAACATTTTAAATAAAGCCAGCTCTATTGAGCCATAATTCATATATCATGCAATCTAGTCTTTTGAAATGTACTGTTGTTGGTCTTTAATATTCATGAATATGTATAACTATCACCAGTCACATTTCCATCACCTCAAAAAAAAAAAAAAAAACCCTTTGAGCTATGACTCAATTACTGACTTTATGTCCCTGGGAAGGTCCTTTACTCTTGATTTTTCCGCAGAATGGGATAACATAATATGTAAACTTTGACTTTGCATGTTTTCAAGGTTTACCCAAGTCCATTCAAGCAGCACAGATGAATACTTCATCTCTCTTTGTGGCTGAGTGGTATTCTGTTGTGATCCTACCACACCTGTCTATCCTTTCCTTTGTCAGTGAACATCTGGGTTCCCTTCAGTGGGCTATGGTGAATAATTTTGCTAAAAAACATTCACAAGTTTTGTGTGGATGTAGGTTTTTATTTCTTTCATGCTTATACCTATGAGTGGATTTGCTGGATTTCACAGAGACTATGTGTGACCAAATCATAAAGTATGTGTAGACGTTTGAGAAACTGCTGAGTCCTAGGGCAAGTTAGGGATAATTCAGCAGCTTTAGGGGCAGTGCACCTAGGCAGGGACTTCAGGAGAGTTAAGGGAGGCTCCAGAGATACAGGCAACAAATTCCAAAGGGCCTAACCAACCACCCTAGGACTAGGGGCAACAGGACATTCAGGAACAAAATTATAAGGAAAAGTATGCTGAGATAACGACTGGGACACTGAGACTTAGTCCTGGGCACAGAGACATTAGGGCAGTGAGTGAAACTGTTACAGAGCAGGGAGAAAGGGGCACCACCAAACCCCCAAACCTACCTGCTCTAAATAGGTTCTGCCATACATCGCATCAAGACAAGACATATGACCTTTAATGGAAAGGAACTTTAATACAATGGGTGTGCAATACAGAAAAGACAAAGAATATAGCTTCTAAATCAAACACCTGAAGGTATACATCCCCTTGTGGGCAAAAGTCCACCCAAAAGGGATTAGTCCAAAGCAAGGCCTGAAAGCTGCCTCAAGACTAAAGCACCTTCTGGCCGGGACCCATAGAAAAGGGTCAGAAATGGCCAGACAAGTCTGGGAGGAAAAGAGCAAAATCAAAATCAATATAAACACTGCCATAGTCAACCTCCCCCTGGGTCTCTCACCCACACCTGTTTCAACCAGCACAGGGCCAAGAAACAAGCATGGTTTCTTCACATGCTCTCTCATCCATGTGGCTTCCTCAGGTCTCCTTCTGGCTCTCCATCCTGCTTCCTTCCTCTTCAGATTCCTTCTCTTCTTTTCTCTGCTTAGCTCCACCCTCCTTCTGGGTGGGGCAGGGAACCTGGAACTTCTCCCTTTCTGGGGACCCCCATTACACTTAGGTTCATTCTGGAAAGCTTTCAGCTTTCAGTGGCACATTTCCGTGTTTCTCCATGAGACAGAGGTGTTATGTTCAAAGGGGAGAGAAGAATAAAGGATACGTGCATTGACACATGCGAGCAGGAAGGGCTGCCCCAAAGGGACAGGTTTCCTGAGAGAGGCCTGCATAGTCACAAGCCGGTAGCCTTGAGTAGAGCGGCCTCCACTGAGGGAGGTCCATGCAGAAAAGTCCTGGCATGTACAGGTCATGGGCAGGCAGGAAGCTGCTGCCTGGCAGAGGGAGAGACCGGGTGGAAAGGAGCACCTGCATAGGCACAAGTGGGCAGAGCTGCTGCCCAGGGCCAGTGCAGAGCTTCACCACTGTAGCCTTCTCTTTGGGAGGGGCTCACTCCTTTGAAGAGTGGCCTGTTTGCTGCAGATTTTGGATAACTATGTAGAATTTAAAAGGGACCTGAAAATCTACAATGGCCTTTAATCTCCATGTCTTTAACTCCAGGCTGAGTGAGCCCTGTGGCACTACCGACAGCCTGACACTGTTGTGTCTGTGCTTTGGAGTTTAGGAATCTCAGTTCTGATAGCTGGGTTAAGGACTATGTTAACCCCTTCTACCCCATCTCCAGCTCCTAGCACGGTGTGAGCCAGGCTTCTATTCTTGTGGGGCCTCCTTTCCAGTGTTTCTTTGCTTATCCTCCAGCAAAACCAGCTCCTCTCTCCCACCCTGACCTGCAAGTACCTTATACCCAGAGTTACTGGAAGAAGCATCCGCTACTTCTGGAATTTTTCTTGGCTCAACTCTTCAGTGGCACCATAAGAAAATGTGCAGCAACAGCTTTCTTTCCTGACTTACTTCCAGGTAGTTTGGGGGATGTTTTTCAGATTTCGTTAGGTGCTTAACATCGAGAAACTAGAAAGTGGTTAAACTTGGTGGAACCCAGTTTCTCTGGACCTACATCCCATTCTCTATCCTCTTGCATGCTACTGTTAGCAATTTTTATGTCGGTAAAGCACATTAGTCTGGATGTACATTTCTATGAGTTTTGACAAAAATATAATGATGTCTCCATGTGATGTCGTCTTTTAAGTTCAGGGTCCTTGTGTTCACGCTGGGAAAGATTTCACCAGAGCTCCCCTTTCGGGGGCATGGCGAGATTCTCCACAAGGCAGAGACTCAGTTATATTTAAAGAGGAAGTTTATTAGAAAGAGACAGGAGAGGAGAAGACACTTGGATAGGTGCAAGTGGGCAGGAAGAGCTGCCCCAAAGGGACAGGTTTGCAGGGAAAGAGAGCTTCATGGTTGCAGTCAGGGCAGGCGGCCTTAGGAGAGAGGCCTCTGCTGGGGGAGGTCAGTGCAGAGGAGTCATGGCATGGTCAAGGGCAGGCAGGAGGTGTTGTGCCAGGTTTCCAGTTTCCCAAAGACCACCAAAGAGCCGATTCAGATGCAAAGCACACGATGCAGCCACGAGGAGCCTGCTGACAAAGTTGAGAGCCCTGAGCTCAGGGAAGGCAGGGCTTTTATTACAGAAGAGAGGAGTTTCAGCCCAGCAAAGGGGAGATTTTGCTCAGCAGTACATTGATTAGTGGACATTGAACAAAGTTATCTTGTCTTAACCCTGTTGATCTATGCATGTAAGATGTGACCTTCACTACATGGCCGCATACCTTAGGACATCTGGCGTTTTTTCCTGATATGTACTGGTCACTTGCCTACTTGCTAATTGGCTGTTGCTATGGGATGAGCAAGATTAGGACATTTACAGTTAAACTCGGCCTTGGCGCCTTGTTGATAACCGAAACTCAGGCCTGGCTGCTTCAGAAGCACTCTGAAGCCTGTCATGGCATCAGTTTGGTCTTTCAGAGGCTGCTGCCCTACAGAGGGAGAGTGGGTGGAAAGAAGCACCTGCACAGGCACAGGTGGGCAGTGGAGCAGCTGCCCTGTGCTGGCGGAGAGACTGCCCTGATATGGGCAGCTTCTCTCAAGGAGGTGCTCACTCCTTGTGAGCCTAGGTTTGTTGGCTTTGAATAGAATCTGAGAGGAGGGAGATTCCCTAGTGAGCTTCATCTCCATATCCATGTCCTTGTCCTCACCTGGGCCAGGCATCCAGGTTTTGGTGCCTGAGGACCTTGGTTTTATGGCTGTGTCAATTGCTGCACTAGCCCCTTCTATCTGTCTCCTTTGTGTGACTTAGTCTTGGGATGCCTCCCTTGAATTCCTTCCTCATCACAGGAGTCCTCCTCTCTCCCCCAGCCACCCCGAAGTTGCTTACTTTTCAAAGCCTTGGGGAGCTGCCATTTGCATTCTGCCTGGAATTCTTGGTTATGGTAAAAGACCAGCTGGAGTGGGCTTCTGTACCTTGACCAGCCCAGAAGCCCCCAGGTAGTGACAACGATGGAGGATAAGGATAGAAAAACTGGAACGTAGGTGCCACCAGACCAAAAGCCTGGCTCTAAGAAGGACAGGAACTGGAGGTGGGGGTAGAAGGGATTAACCCAGCTGTGAACTAAGACCCTCAGGTGCCAAGGCCTAGATCACAGCACAAACCCCAGAGGGTGTCAGACTGTGGTTGGGGGTCACAGGACTCAGCCCTGAAGGTGAAGATAGAGCTGAAGGGCTAATGTAGTAATCTGGCTCCTTTCAAATTCTACGATCCATTCAAAGTCAAATGCAAACCACGCCTTCCAAAGAGAAGAAGAAGATACTGTGTCTCCGTGCAGTCTTAGGGGGCCCGCAGTCCTGCCCACCTGTGCCTGCACTGTTGCTTCTTTCGGCCACCTCTCTCCCTCTGCAGGGCACAGCCTCCTGCCTGCCGGTGACCTGGGGCTTCTCTGCACTGACCTCCCTCAGTGGAGGCCGCCCTCCTCAAGTCCGCCTGCCTGCAAACTTGCAGGCCTCTCTCTTAAACTGGACGCGTTCAGGACAGCTCTCTCTGACTGCTTATGTCTGTGTAAGTGTCCTTTACACATCTCTCCCTTTTGGATATACAATGCTTCTATCTCGTGAAGAAGCTCACCTGGGAAACTCACCACATGCCTCTGAAAGGGGAGCTCTGGTGCACCAATGACCCTGCTCAGAACCCAGCAATGCCAAAACTGACTTCAGTTTTCTGATAGACCTCGGTTGGCTTCTGAGGCCCTTTCTGACCTGATGCAATCAGAAGAGAGAGGTCCTTGCACCCCAGCCATCCCCAGGATCACTTTCCACAGCAGGCAGTCTTCCTGGACCTCCCCAACATCAAGAGCCAGCATCTGGAAATCCTGGCCCCGCCTAATCATCCTTTCTCACCCCTGGCCACCCACTCATGCTGACAGGTGCTTCTCAGGAGTTCAGACTCTGCTTAGATTGCCTGGGTTTGAGTCCCGGCACAGTACTTCCTGCCGTCAGTCATCTTGAATAGTCAATCTCCGTTTCCTCGCTTATAAAAAGTGGATGAAAAAGACTACTTGCTTCACAGTGCTTTGCTTTGGGATAAATGAGAAGTGCACCTAAAATGCTACCTCCCCACATGTCTGATCTTTGGTAAGTGATTGTCACGTGAATTTAACCATTTGGCTAATTATTACCGGCTAAAACGCAAGTTGCATTCATTCCATTGACCACTTGGGGGAGCCAGATAGCTAAAAACCAAAGCAATTGCATGCATGGTTAAGATTTGAGTCTGGTAGAGAGGAGGATTTGGTCCTTTCGTTCCATTCCCTCATTTTGTATTTGGGGAAACAGAGGCTCAGAAAAGAGAAATGCTTTGGGCCCAGACCTGCGCCCTCTCTCTCCATGTCCTTCTTTCCTGCATTTACCCACATATCTTGCCCCACCTTCATTACACTTTTACTAGTTTGCATTCCCACCAGCAGTGCAGGAGAGTTCCCTTTTCTCAACATCCTCGCCAACATTTGTTGTTGCTAGTTGTTTGAAGATGTGCCATTCTCACTGGGGTGAGGTGGTATCTCATTGTGGTTTTAATTTGCATCTCCCTTATTAAGGTGATGTTGAACATTTTTTCAGATGCTTGTTGGCCATCTGCATTTCCTCTTTGGAGAAGTGTCTTTTTAGCTCTTCTGCCCATTTCTGGATGGGGTTGTTTATTTTATTTTTGTTGTGTTTCATCAGTTCTCCCTATATTTTTATCCTTTATCACTAGTTTTGTGTGAGAAAATTTTTTCCCAATTAATGGGCTGTCTGTTTTTTGTAATGTCTTTTTTGCTGTACAGAAGCTCTTTAACTTGATGTAGTCCCATCTATTTAACCTTGCCTTCAGTATCGCTGCATTGGATGCTCTATCTTTAAAGATGTCACTGAAGTGTATGTTGTGTAGTGTTTGGCCCATCTTTGCTTCCAGGTATTTTATGGTTTCTGTTCTTATGTCTAGGTCTTTAATCTACTTCGAGTTGAGTTTTGTGTATGGAGTGAGGTAGTGATCTAGTTTCATTTTTTTGCATGTAGCTCATCACACTTTTTTTTTTTTTTAAGATTTATTTATTTGTGTATACAGAACTGGGGTACAGGCCAGAGGCTCAGGGGCGGTGAGAGGCTTCACCAGAGACAGAGTGGGGAGCAGAACAGGCAGATCAACGAAGTACACTGCTGAGGGGAGCAGTGGGCGGGTCAGGAGAGGTCTGCCGCGCCATGTGGTCACCTCCGGGGCAGGAGGGAATCGAACTCATGCGGAAGCGGCTTTAGATTCTCAGTGCCGTGCTTTAACCCGCTGCGCCACCAGGGAGGGCCCGCTCATCACACTTTTAAAAATTAAAATTAAAACATGCTCCCATGGTTCCTTCCTGGTGGTGCAATGGGTTAAATCTCAGCACTATGAAGACCTTTGCAGCCACTGCAGCACATGTTTGATCCCCTGCCAGGCAGCAAACTCACAAGGTGCAGCAAACCTCTCCTGTCTCACCCATTGCTCCCCTCAGCGGTGTATTTCAGTGGATTTGCCTGTTCTCTCTCTGGTGACTCTCTTACCCCTAGCACCTCTGGCCTGTACCCCAAGGTATGCATAAATAAATAAATCTTTTTTAAAAAATAAAAATAAATAAATAAAAAACACCCTCTCACCCACATTTCCTTTCCTCTGACATCTCATATATTTCACTAACTTATCTTGTGTGACATCCATCTCCCTCTCTTGATTGCTAGAGCCCTGACAACAGGGCTCACCACCTCTTGTTCACTGCTACACATCCAGGGCTTACAACATGCCTTAGTGCGTTGTAGGAAGGAAAACTACAAAAGTTAGTCAGTGGCGAAGGTTAACGTTACTAGGAGAGTGTAAAATGATTTTCACCTCCTCTGTTTGATTTGTGCAGGTCGCACATTTCCTCCTGGGGGTGTGGAGGAGCAGGCACCATTCAGCCCAGTTCTTGGTTTTACATATGAAGATACAAATGTCTTTCTTTGGCTCTGACTTGTGGATGCAATAAATTCAGACCCTAAAAAGATTGATTACAGCATTCAGATGCTGCAAGCCTATAGTTACAATGAGGCACAAGGAAGGGCTTATTACCTGGGAAAGTCACTGGCCATCAAACAGCTAAGATGTGACAGCAATCTAGCTTGCAGGAAGTGTCTGGATGGCAGGTCAGTTAATAGTAGAAGGGTTCTTGAGGGGTATCACGGAAAATAAACTTGAAGAGTTAGGTTGAAACCATATTCAAAGAGCTTTGTCTATAGGTCAAAGTCTAAACTACTTAATCTGGAATTTTGTAGTGAGCACAAATGATTTTGAGCAGAAAAAGACTCAAATGGTAGCTTACAGAATGCATACAGAACTGGGGTACAGGGTGGACCAGAAGAAGGTGAGTTTGCTGTCTGGTTGTAGTAGGATATTAGGCCTCAGATGATAAGGGTCTGGACCAATGAGGCAATAGAATCAAAAGTGGAAAAAATAGTTTGAGATATGTTTTGAGGGAAAATTGGCATTAGAAAGTTGGAAGCAAGGAAAAAGTCATAGAAGTGTGGACTAGTAAACTAAAGGCTGAAAAAAGAAGGCAAGGGAATCCTATCCTATGCCATTGGGAGGTCAAAGCTAAATCAGAGGGGCATGGATTGTCGTAGTTACTTTGGACAGGTGTGAAAAAACACCACAGACTGGTGACATAAGCAGTAAATTATTTTTCACTGGAGACTGGAAAATCTAGATCAAAGGGCAGTAGATGTGGTATTTGGTGAGAGCCTGGCTCCTGGCTTCTCTGTGGTCAACTTCTTCCTGTGTTTGCACTTGGAGAGATAGAATATCTTTCCTCTTCCACTGATCCTGTCATGCTGGGCTTAAGGGGCCTTCACCAGGTGACCTAATCTAACCTTAGTGACCTACCAAAGGTACCTTCCAAATACCTTGAGAGTGGAATTAGGGTTTCAACATATGAATCTGAAGGGAACACAACCATTATGTATTTTATAGGTGAGGAGACTCAAGGTGGATTCTTTTCTGGGTGTTCCCAAGCAAAGTACTGAAGGTCAAGAGAATATTTGAAGTTCTCTTTACCTAGACCCAGATGTCACCTTAACCTGCCTTCTCAAAGACACTGCTTCAGCAGTTATCTCCTATCTCTTGGTCTAATCGCTTTGCTCCCTCTCTAGCAGACCTCTCAGCTTGCTAACTTGCTATTTCTCTCATCTTGAAACAAGTCCACACTTTATTTCCTTCAACTGTTATCCATTTTCCTCGATTATTACTCTTTGTGGAAAAACTTCTCAGAAGCTCTCTCTCGGCTTTCTCTTGAGTCTAATAGCCAGCAGACGCTCCAAGAAATGGTCACGTCACCGCCATGTTGCTGAACTTGATACTTCATTCACAGTCCTCACCTTGCTTGATTTATTAGACTCAGCAAAGACTAATAAATTATTAGACTCACTGACTTCTCTCTGAAGACCCTTTCCTCCTGGTTTCCTGGATACCAGTCTCCTGATTTCTCTCCTACTTTACTAATGGGGTTTCTGACTTCACTGCTAAAGCTCCCCGATCAACAGGCTTCTATCACTGGGATGCCCCCAGAACTCAGGTACACTCACTTGTGTGGTGAGCTCATCTAGTTTCCGGGCTTTAAATGCTCTATATACATTTAAAAATTTTGCTTCTAAACATTTATTTATGCATACAACAACTGGGATACAGGCCAGGGGTGCAGGATTCACCAGAGACAGAGTGGGGAGCAGAACAGGCAGAGAGACTGAAATACATTGCTGAGGGGCGGAGTAGGTGAGATAGGAGAGGTCTGCTGCACTGTGTGAGTCAGCTCCTTGGCCTGGATCTAATCGAATTTGTGCTCCAGCGAGGGTGTCCATAGCTTGATAGTGCTGCACTTTAACCCTTTGCACCACGGGAAGGGCCCTCTATATACATGCAAGATTAAAAAAATTTACATCTTGTACTTCCCTTTTTGGCCACAAGGTGGTAACAGTGTCCAACGTTGCCTTCCCACTATACCACCACAGTACAGGATGAAATAGATCAAACAACATTTCTTCCAACTTTGGACACCAGGCAGTTCAGGCCTGTTTTTCATCAGTTTGTCACATCTACCTTTGTGGTACTTAGCCTGTGATGTAAGAGCCCCATCACAATACATTTCAGGTCACCACCAGTTTTGTGTTCATGGTATCATGCGTGCTTCCTTGCATATTATAAATTATTTCCATGTATGGAACAAACCCCAACATATATTATTACTTTTGTTTTACAGGCTCAATTTTCTTTTGAGAAAAGTAAAAAAAAAATTGAGAGGAAATGTTTTTGCATTTCCCTGATATCTGTTGTTTCTGATGTGTTGTGCTTTTTTTGAGTAGATGTGCTTTGTCTATTTTGAGTAGAATTTCTTCTTCCTGAGGAAGCCTTGTTTTGCTCCACAGATGTTCAAATTATTGGATGAACCCCACTCACATTATTGAGAGTAATCTCCTTTACTTAAAGTCAATTGATTTTCAATGTAAAATATCTCCACAACAATGTCTAGATTAGGGTGTGACTGAGTAATTGGGTAACCTAGCCAGAGAGACATAAAACAGACACTGTGGTCGCTTCTTATCCTACTCATTTATACCTTGATATCATGCACATGTATTTTCAAATAAAGACAATAACAGTTATACTTTTACCTAACGTTCATTACATAACTGTCTGTGTACAAGCAAAACTGTGCTTACCCTTTCTACAGAAAGGGTGCAAAGTCCTTGCATGATGTTCACTCTTCTTCATATCTTATTGCTGAAATAATAACTATTATTAATATATCTATGTTAGGTTACAAGGGGAAAAGAGAGGAAAACAATGATATTTGATACACATAGAGAGAAAGCCCTAACAAAATAAGAAAGGATCGTGACAATTATAGTCCTTAAATCTGCAGTTGGTCTTGTGACGGTAGTTGCTATTGCTCACTGCCTTTCCCCACTACTCACTCCATACTCCCTGAGAAAGCACCTGAAATGGTCATGGTTCTGTGACCCAAACCTTCTTCCTGGGAGAAGAAGGGGATGTTTTTAGTGCTCCCTGAATCGTATTGTAGTTTCCTTTGGGCAGAGGAAGAGATATCCTAAAGAATCTCCTTGATTCCACACATTCTTTCTTATCTCAGCGGAGACTCAGTCAGTTTTCCTCTGAACTTAGGCCGTTTTTGGGAACTTCCACCCCAGGATTGACAATGTGGACAGGGATAATTGTTACACCTTTGTCTTTGTCTTTGTTGAGTCTCCCTGTAAGCTTCTGCTTGGTCTGTCATTTAGCATTTAGCTATTCATCAGCTCAGTAGACATTTAGTTAATTATTTTGAGCTTTTCATGTAAGTCAAATCATGAGAATTTTTTCTACTTTTTTCTTTCACACGATCTTTCAAACTATAGCAAACACTATTGAATCAAGCCCATATATTTGCTTTGTTTAAATTTTCCTTTGACCCTTCCTCTCTGCCCCCCTTACAAGGTCTGGGGTAAATGACTACCTCCAATGTCCTTCATTTTCTCATGTGCAAGTTCTTCTCACAACCAAGTTCTTCTCTGTGACAAACCATTTCTCTGAGAATGTTGCTAAAATATAGATTCTGATTTAGTACATTTAGGTTGGGGCCCCAAATTCTGCATTTCCAGAAAGCTCATAAGTTCTCTGTCTTTTAACATGTCTCCAACGTACATTTTTCTTACTATGGATTTCTGATAGACTTTGTCCATTAAAGAGCCTAATTTATATATTTGTTTTCTGAAAATTATTATAAAGAAAATATTGGTTTATAAGGAACACTTTTCTATTGTATTTTCTGGGTTAATTTTTGTGAATTAAATTGATGTTATGATGTTGAGTCATTTCTGATATTTGGAATAAACTGATTTTGATGAGTTATTTTTTAATATATGCTGGATTCTGTTAATCATATTTTTTATTTACATTGGGATTTTGTTTACATTAATAAATAAGGTAGGGTGTACCTGTACAAAATAAACACATAGATCAATGGAATAGAATTGAAAACTGGAAACAAATCCACGTACAAATCAATGCATAATTGGTCCTCCCTGGTGGTACAACAGGTTAAAACATAGTATTAAGAGCTTATTGGTGGCCACTGTAGCACAAGTTTGATTCCCAGCCAGGGAGCTGACCCACAGACGCAGCAGACCTCTCTTGTCTCACCCACTGCTTCCCTCAGCAGTGTGTTTCAATCAATCCACCTTTCCTGCTCCCCACTCTTTCTCTGGTGAATCCTTTCATTCCCTGCATTGCTGTCCTGTACCCCAGTTCCTGTATGCATAAAAAAAATCTTAAAAATATTCAATGCTTAATTCATGATAACGGAATCACAGTC
Organism: Condylura cristata; assembly: GCF_000260355.1. Taxonomy (NCBI): domain Eukaryota; kingdom Metazoa; phylum Chordata; class Mammalia; order Eulipotyphla; family Talpidae; genus Condylura; species Condylura cristata. The sequence continues at coordinate 25,698,100 of NW_004567118.1, read as the reverse complement.
ATACACTGGAAAAGGAGAACCTTTTAAACAAATGGTGCTGGGAAAACTAGATGGTCACATGGAGAATTGGATCTCTATTCTTAGGCATAAAAATAAGTTCTAGGGCAGGGTTTACTTCAAGCAGCCTTCTCTGGATTGACAGCTTTTAAATCACTTGTGAGCTGGCCAGAAATGCAGAATTTGGGGCCCCACCCTAGATGTACTAAATCAGAATCTATATTTTAACAACATTCTCAGAGGAATGGTTTGCACAGAGAAGAACTTGGTTGTGAGAAGTACTTGCACATGAGAAAATGAAGGATGTTGGAGGTAGTCATTTACCCCAGACCATGTAGGGGGCAGGCGTTGCAGTGGGTGAGTCATAGGAAAATTTGAAAGAGGGAGGAGGGGATGAGAGGGGAGACCGGGAGGGCAGCCCTGACAGGGAGAGTGGCAGGGAGAAAGCGGGTAGGGAAGGAAGGGAAAAGCGAGGATGTGGGAACTGAGAAAAATGAAGAAGGAAGAAGGGATGCGGAGGCCATTTTACCCAGACAGAGCGGAGACAGGTCATCTAAGGCCAACCTCGATGCACTCCGAGCGGCCAGGAGGTATTATTCACAAGAGCTGACGTTTGACTCAGTGTTCTTGGTATCAGACTTGAATGACTGTCAGAAAACATGCCCAGATTTCAATAAACCTCAAGTTCTTTTTCTGGGAGTGAATGTGGCAGTAAAAAAAGTTCGAAAGTGGAAACATCAGTTCCCTGGCTCATGAGGTGCCCAGGTATCACCGCGGGCCAAAGCTGTCCTCTGTAGTGAGCTCCCTGGACCTCCCACTTCTCCACCGGCCTCTGCCCCTGGCTGTGTAGAGCTGCTGCCTTGAAGGTGGGTCATAAATCTGTGGTGACCCTACCCCGTGTGTGCACGGAGTTCCTTTCCAGGAACATCGGGGATTATTTATGGCCGTCCATAGAATTCTCTGTAAGGTTTCACCCCCAGATGCAGGAGATGCATGTTCTATTTCTGTTTGACATCCCGTGTCAGGAGTGAGTCCTGGAAGAAGTGTGAGTAATTCAGCATTATATACAGAGGGCGAAGTTATGTGGTTATATATCAACACCAGGCACTGGAAGTCCTTGGAAATCAGGAGAATATAATTTTAGAATGAACGTAATGAAAATGTTAAAAGGAGATCCATTTTCCTCCTCTACCACTAAGGAGAGCTGAAAAATAATTGCAAGGACTTTCCAAGGATGGATTAATGCCTTATGCTTCCTGAGGAGCACCCTGAGCTGGGGGAAGAGACAGCCACTTTACCAGCGCGGGCGGCTCCCAGTGCTAAGACCAGAATTTTTAGCGTCGTCTCAGGCATGGGGGCATGTCTTTCAAGAGCACCTCTAATTCAGCATGTACAAAACTGAACTCTGTTTCCCTCCCAGTGTTCTTCTCCTTCTCTATTGCACTTGGAGGCTATAGGCCATTCCCTTCCCTGTTGCTCAGCCTTCAAGAAGCTTCCACCTTTGACCCCACTTGGCTCTGCACTCCCCACCATCCGAGGAGTGGCTGGTCTTGTCCTGCAAAGAGGTCCTGCGGACCCTCTTCCCACTCCAACCACACTGTCCGAAGCCAGGCCTTCCTCTTTGATTTCTATTATTGTAAATATTTCCAAAAGGCTTCTAGTTACTGTCCACATTATTCCCAGGTTGATCTTATGAAAGTGCCCAGCAGTCTACATCTCTGCCTCCTCAGAGGGCCTCCCTCTTTCTGGCAGAATACAGGACGCCCTTCGGCACACGGGGAACAGTCTCCTTCACTCCCCTGGCTTTGGCCCCCTCAACCCACCCGCTCTTCCTCCCCCACCTTGACCCTATGGCATCCCACTCCCCAGGTTGGGGGCCTTTCCCTTCTTCCCAGATGTCACACCAGTCACTTTAACAGTCTCATTCTTTTCCATTCTACTCCTTGAGGCTAGTACCTTTTCAGAATTTTGATAAAATTCTGGGTCAGTCCATTCTTTTTTTTTTTTTTTTTAATATTTTATTTATGCATACAAGAACTGGGGTATGAGGTGTGGGGGTGAAAGGGTTCACCGGGTAGAGAGGGAAGCAGAACAGGCAGATTGACTGACATACTCCACTGAGGGGAGCTGCAGGAGAGACAGGAGAGGTCTGCTGTGCCATGTGGGTCAGCTCCCTGGCTGGGGATCGAACTCATGCTGCAGTAGCTGTTGCTAACTTCATAGTGCTGAGATGTAACCTCTTGAGCCACCAGGAAGCTCCCCAGTCAGTCCATTCTTAAGGATGAAAAGCTCTCTGGTCATCACTTTTGTAATTAATGTATCCAGTTCAAAACAATGCTTAAGGAAATGTAGAAAGTCTTCCAGGGTTATTGGAGGTGAGATATTCTCTCCCTTCTCCCATCCCAGCTCTCCCTATATAAGTCATTGTGATGCATGTGAAGACTCCTTTCTGTCTTCCACCTTGTATGTCTTCCTCTTGCCCTGTGGACAGCTCACTCACAGAAGGTTCTGGCACCCGAGGTCTGCATAGGAGAGGGAGGGGAGAGGAGGGCTGCAAAGGTGTGAGGCGGCTCTATTTCTGTAACCAAGTGTCACTGACTTCTGAGCACAGCGAGTCTGTGATGGGCACTGCTGGCTGTTACTGGGAGCTCCATTGTGGGTCTTTGGTGTCTGTGCTGGGAATATTCACCTATGCTTCTTGTAGTATATGTGATATATTTTCTTTTGGTGGTGACTTATCATTTGATAATGGGGTCCAGGTCCCACTCACCTCTTTTTGGGGTTCTCCTGCCTCCACCACATCTGATATGTACTTCATGGGAGAATTTCTTTTTTTTTTTAAGATTGCATTTATTTTTGCATAAAAGAACAGGGGTGTAAGCCAGAGGTGCAGTGGGGTGAGAGAATTCACCAGAGACAGAGTGGAGAGCGGAACAGGCAAATCTACTGAAATACACTTCTGAGGGGAGCAGTGGATGAGACAGGAGAGGTCTGCTGGGCCATGTGGGTCAGTTCCCTGGCTGAACTCAGACCACATCAGTGATGGTGCTGAGGCCACCAGGAAGGCCCCTCGTAGGCAAAATTTAAGCCTTCTTGTCCATGTCTGATCCACTAGACACACTTGTACCTTTGCCTCTTACAGGTGTGGACGTGTCTGTCTCTGATGAAATTGACACAGTCATTTGATATCCAGCGACATCATTCAAGATTTCGTCCAGTGTCTCCCTAGTGCTGCAAGGCTTTCACAGAAAATAAGTGGGAGTGACAGTGGCTGGGGACTCCTGGCATGGGCCAGAATGTCCTTGTTCCTCTGGTGGTCAAAGGATAGCAGACTGGTTCCTCTGACCTGCCCACGCAACCTGTCTTTCAAGAATGAGTTGCCAGTACCCAGAGAGACCCAGGTTGGAGAGGGGTGCCAGTCAGGAATGGTCTCCTGACACCCACATCTGTGTTCCTTCCAGATTCTCTCTCAAGAACTAAGGATGCCTTCTGGAAGGTAGGAGCCGAAGGGGAGAATTGTTTCAGCGTGGAGGCTTATCTTGGTGTAAGAGGAGAAAACCAGATGAAAGTAACTTTGTCGGCCATTTGACCAATATTTGGGTATCAATGTGCAAGTCCAGGACTAAGCACAGGGAACATATAAAGAACATTTAAAAATATAGCTCCTGCCTTCATCAAAAGTGTGATCCTTCCTCCCTCAAATAACAGAAATCTACTATCGTTTCTAGCATTTTATAGACAAGAGCTAGTTTGGTGATTTAGAGATAAATCCAGGTAATTACGCTGATAATATTTAATTATTGGGAGATTTTTAAGATTTTTTTAAGATTTATTTATGCATACAGAACTGGGGTACAGATCAGAGTTGCAAGGGTGGTGATAAGATCCACCAAAGACAGAATGGGGAGCAGAACAGGCAGATGGATGAGTACACTGCTGAGGGGAGCAGCAGGCGAGACAGGAGAGGTCTGCTGTGCCATGCGGGTCACCTCTGGGCGGGGATCGAACTCGCATCTGAGTGGCTGCTGCTAGCTTCGCAGTGCTGTGCTCTAACACGTTGTGCCACCAGGCAGGGACACTGTTTTTCTTAAGTTTGTAGTCCTGGGCCCACAGGGATCTTACTTCAAGATCACCCTACAGCATGACCGTGCAGGATGCAGTAGCAGCTCCCTTGGAGAGTGCTGTAGTTTCTCTGTTTTGCCACCGTGCCTACCTCTCCCAATGCCTTTCAGTCAACTTCACACATTTTTATTATTTGTCTGCTTCTGTAGAGGTTTGACTTTGGGATTCAGCTCTGAACTAGTTATTTTCAAATTTTTTTTTACCAAAAGAAGTGATTAAAAAAAATCTTGGCAAGTATGAATATATAAAGCCCTGCAAATCAGAGCCTGCTTGGCTGAGGACAGAGCCCCAGACCTCCTCATGTCCATTGTGGGGAGTTGTGTAGCTCCTGGGAGATAGTGTGATGAGCCCTGTCCCGAATCCCGACAGCCTGCCTCAACCCATCCTGCAGCCTCTGCTGATCCTGGCCCTATAATCCATAACCGTGAGTAGCAGCAAACTAGATTCAGATCTGCCACCTCCCCTTCCACTCCCCAGCCCTGTCCAAGCAGATTCTCTCCTGCTTGCCAGTCTGTGTGCTTCATGGGCAGCAGAAGACTCGAGGGAGACACTTCCATGGAATGCTCCACTGCTATTTGTGTTTCCTCTAACATTTTACAGAACTATTGGATTTCATTGGAACTTCAGCTGCTGTCTAATGAATTTAAACAAATGAGGCAAATATGAATCAAATACTCACATGAAATGGAAACAATTCAGAAGGGCACTTGGTCTGTATATAGAATAGACCCCATCCTCTTGTTTCCTAAATATTTGCAATTCTATATGCCAAAGGGTGAGCGCATGGATGGAGAATGTGAGCTTGGAGAGAAAGAGAATTGTCTTTCCTTGACTTTAAGATACTTTGAGTCTCTGCCAACAAGAGGCCCTGCCGTTGGTCTGGGCTTGGATGGTAGTAGGTATTAGTTCACTCTGAACTTCAGTCTGACTCTGTCTTCCTAAGGTTCTGGCCCAGGAGTAAATATTGCTCTTTGTCTCTGTCTGCACCTCAGCACGTCTCAGAAGGTCCATGGCTACTTGACTGGGCTCCTTGTCCTCATCTGCCTCCCAACTTGGCTAAGGGCAGTGGGAATGCAAAATTGTGGGATCCAAATGCAAACGGGGTGACCAGCCACTTTGGAGAACAGTGTGGCAGTTTCTTGTAAACATATACCTACCTTTGCATAGGTGTTTACCCAGGAAAAAGAAAGCATGTCTGTCAAGCATCTGTACTCAAATTAAACATCTGTTTTATTTGTAACAGCTAAAATGATGAATAACCCAAACGTTTGCATGGGAGTAGATTCACAGGTGTAGCATCTGCAGCCTACAGAATACCATCCAGCAATGAAAACACACTGCAGGAATCTCAAAAGTACAATGATAAGCAAAGGAGTCAGACACAAAAGGGTAAATGTTGTGTGATTCTATTTGCTATGGCACTTCTTAGAAAGCCAACCTTGAGTGATGAGAAAGTAAGTGGATGGCAGGTTGTCAAGGGCCAAGGTACGAGCCAGTTGATTGCAAAGAGACACAAAGGAGCACTTTGGGGTGAAGCATTATGAGTTGAACTTGAACTTTACACATTTAGGCATGTGGTCCACTGAAAATTCAGGTGTATGTATACTATGAGGTAAGAATCAAGGTAGTATTTTGATTTGTTTTGCTTTTGTTTATGGATATCTGGTTGTTCAGGATCATTTGTTGAAAAGATTCTCAACTTCCCATTAAATTCCTTTTGTGACATTTAAAAAAATTAACCTAGTATATGTGTGTGTGTATGTCCGTGTTATCTGTCCAGTGGTTGTAATTATTTTTAAAATCAGAGATTTTAAGTTTGTATTTAAAAATAGGAGTTTTCCTCTAGTTGTAGGTTCTGACTTTTTTTTTAAATAAGAATTATTTTATTTATTTATAAAGGCAAGAACTGGGTGTAGGCCAGAGGTGTTGGGGTAGGTGGTGAAGGAGCTACTAGAGACAGAGTGGGGAGCAGAACAGGCAGATGCACTGAAAAATACCACTGAGGGGAGCAGCAGGCGAGACAGGAGAGGTCTGCTGTGCCCTGTGGGTCACCTCCCTGGCCGGGATCAAACTCACGCTGCAGTAGCGCCCCATAGTTTCATAGTGCTGTGCTTAAACCCGTTGCACTATCAGGGAGACCTTTTATATCACAACTTTTTAATAGAAATAACTATTAATAGGGATAAGTTATATTAAGTAATTATCATCAGTTAACAATTTTCTGAAACTTTTACACATATTCACTGATATGACCCCTATAATTATCCTGTGAAGTATGGTATATTACTCCATTTTGCAGAGGTGGAGACTGGAGTTCTGAACTTTAAATAACTTGCCCTTTATCCCAAAGATAAAAATAGCAGAGCGGGGATTTAACTCCAGGTAGTCAGATTCTCACAGAGGACTTAAATTCCACATTCCAGAGGCTTCTCTGTCTCTTCCTGGTTCCAGCATATAGTAAGAGCTTAATAAATATTAATTGAGCTGCTATAACTATATCACTGTATTGTGATTACCATTCTGCTTATCATTCCAACCTCATTCATTCAATGCTCCTTTTTAAGGGAAGGAAATGTGCCATCTATTAGTTACAAAACATTTAGTGAGGCTGACTATTATGTCATAAACAGTGTGCCAGATGGGAGGAATACAAAGATTAGCAAACAGACAAATGATTAAATGAGCCAAGCCCATTGGCTTCAGTTGGTAGATTTTATTCCCTAAAGAGCTGACTTAACTCACAAAAATTAGGATTTAGTTTCTAATTGGAAATCCCATTGCTTGCTGTGTCTTCCACTTTCCTGACCTCAAGTTTGATTGCCCATAGCATGGTGCCAAGAAAACCTGCCTCTGCCTCTTGCGGTTATTGTGAGGTTAAATTAATGTCGCCCATGAAAGAATTTAGTAAGATGTCCAGTGCTAAGGCAATATCAAAGGCTATTACCTTGACTTTAAACTTGTTCCAGGTGGTGTGAGGCCTAGGGTGTGAGCAGTTTATTTGTGCCATTCTGTAGCCTCTGTGGGGGGTTGGGGAGCACATGGAGCAGAGTGGGCACAGGAGCCAGAGGCAGAGAAGAGGACTGGAGCCTGGAAAGCGATCAGTTGATTCTGAGCTGGCCTGAGGCAGTACCAGTTCATCATGCCCTGGTTTGTGGGGAATACAGTTCCCACAGGTTCTGATACTAGTGCCTGTGCGCTGGTTCCTGTAGGGAACAGAACTGGGTGAAGAAAAGTCCCCGATGGTGAGTGACTGAGAGAAAACTAGACAGTTTTTAAAATCCCTTTGCTTTTGGGGATGAGCATATATTCTGTCAATACCAGCAAACTCTGACTTAACTCTTCATTAGCATTAGTGTACAAAAAAGTCCATTTTAGGCTAAAAATAAACAATAAAAAACAACAGTCTTACCAACAAATGGTAGTGGAATAATCATATGTGGAAAAGGAAATAGCCCCCATCTTAGAGCACCACAAAACTAACTCCTAACAGATTAAAGATTTAAACATAAGGCCTGATACTGTAAAACTAGAAGAAAATAGGGAAGAAGCTTCTCGATATTTGTCTGTAATGATTTTTTTGGGATATGACACACCAAAGCATAAGTAACAAAACAAAAATCAATTAAGTGGATGACATCAAACCTAAACAGCTTCTGCACTGCAAGAGAATCAACAAAAGGAAAGACAACTTACAGGATAGGAGAAAATACTTGCAAGCAGGTATCAGAGGAGGGATTAATATAAAAAAAAAATAAGGAACTCATATAACTTGATAACAGAAAGTAAACAATTCAATTAAATATGGGCAGAGGCCCTCCCTGGTGGGGCAATTGGTTAGGACGCAGCACTGCAAGCTGTCTGCAGTCACTTCAATGCAAGTTTGAACCTCCCAGCCCCGGAGGTGATTCACATGGCACAGCAGACCTCTCCTGACCTGCCCGCTGCTCCCCTCAGCAGTGTACTTATCCATTTGCCTGCTCTGCTCCCTACTCTGTGTCTGGTGAATCCTCTCACCCCCACACCTCTGGTCTGTACCCCACTTCTTTTATGCATAAATAAATAAATATAAAAAAAAATGGGTAGAGAAATTAGATGTACATTTTTCCAAAGAAGACCTCTAAACAGCCAGGAGGGTCATAAAAAGATGTTCAGCATTAATAAGTATATGGGCAATGCAAATTGAAACCACAGATCTATTATTGCCTTACACATGTTACAATAATGATCATCAAGAAGAGATGGATGAGAAGCCTTTTGGTGAGGATGGGAGCACTGTTGGTGGGAATCTACATTGGTGCAGCCACTTTGGAGAACAGAACTACAATATGATCCAGCAATGTTGTTTCTGGGTACATGTCCAAAGCGATGGAAGTAGACCATTGAAAGGTATCTGTTCTTTCATGTTCATTTCAGCAGTGTTCGTTCATAGTAGCTTAGAAAAAGAAACATCCTAAGTGTCCACTGAAGGGTAAGTGACTAAAGATGTGGTTTGTTTGCATATCCTTCATCTGTCTGTCCATCTGCCCATCTATCCAGCATATCTTTGTATATGTGACCAATGTTTAGCGTTTTTGTGGAAGCTGGAAGAGAGGATGGGGTTTAAGTCCAAAATAAAACTGAAACTGAATCCCTGGACCTGAGGACACACACACAGGAATATGCCAGAATAATACATACTCCTGAGAAAGAAGGAGTATTTAATAATGTTTTTAATAATGTAGACACAGTGAGTAGATGTGGAAACATGGTTGGGGGCTGGAAGGGGTTAGGCTAAATGAAAAGGAGAAAGATGACTATGGATGATGTCACTTAAATGTAGAATAGAGAGAAATCAAACAAAGGATCCAAAAAGACAAAAATTAAAGCCAACCCTTGAAAGCAGACCACAGATCTGAGAATGAGGTGGGGGAGCATAGAGGACTATGGGTGCTTGGGTGGTGGGAGAGCAAAGATGATTACAGCTGAGGGGAGCAATCTTATACTGCCAGATATCAACAAGGATGTAAAGCAATGGTACTTCAATTAAAAAAATGATAAATATAAAAGTAAATTAAAAAAAAAAACAGTAGAATGGTGGTTACCAGGGATTGGGACGTGGAAGAAACAGGAAGATGTAAAAGGGAATAAGCTACAGCTAGAGATGAGTAAGTCCTGGAGATCTGAAACCCAGCAAAGTGAGTGTAGTCAACAACACTGTTATATACTTAAAGTTGCTAACAGACATGATCTCAATGGTTCTCGTGATAATATGGGATGCCATGGAGGTGGTAAGACCACAGTGGTAACTGAAATGCATGGTACAAATGCATCAGATCAACCATATTGTACACTTTAAACTTACTAATATAAGTGGATTATTTCTCAGTTAAGGATGCCTGTCTTGACAAGTCCAGTTGCACACATGCTATTGAATGTGTGTTGTGTGTCTGGCACTATATCAGGCACTTCGGGGACCAGAAAGATGGACAAGACCTTGTCTACATACTCACAGAGAGGCGTGCTCCCTACTAACAGGTACTGAGGGACAGGGTTTCTAGAGAAGCTTTACACACGGAAGCCTGCCCCAGCTCCCCACAGGCTCACCCAACTTCAGCTTTATTTTGACTAAACTTCATCTTCCTTGGCTTGCACAAGAATACCAACAAACTGGATTTATTCGGCTAAGGGTTTATAAGCCTACCTGATGCTTTCCCGAGAGTTTGTAATGTCACACTGGAGGATTAAGTTCTTTGCACTAATGATTACTCTACTACAATCCCATTAGACACGTTCCTTCCTAATCTCCTTCCCAGCCCTAGCCCGGAGACATGCCCTCTCTGCTTACCCCATGCTCTGTTCTGCTCCTGCCTTTTTCCCTAGAGAGATCACTTTTCTTCCACAAAAACCCAGGTTCCCAGCAGGCCGGGGAGGGCTCCTGCCTCCTCTACTGCTCACTCTAAGAACACCAAGAAGGAGTTCGTAGAGCAGCACGTTGGAAATATATACACAGAGGCTGCAATTGTTATTGTTTCTTTGATGGAGATAAAACACACATAACTTGAAGTCTGTCATTTTGACTATTTTCAAGTGGTTTTAGTATCTTTGGTGGCCTTTAGGAGCCTTACAACATTGTGCAGCTTTGATCTCTATCAAATTCTAGAACATTTTATCTTCATGAGAACCCATGCCCAGGAGTCCATCTACCCCTTCCTTTTCCCTGTTCATCCTTTTCTCAATTAACAACACATGGGGACCATCCTGGCCATTCTAAGGGCTCGTTTACCTAAAGAGCAGCGATGTGCTGTGTCTGTGCTCAGCTTTGCTGGCCATTTCCTGACAGTGGTCACTCGGCCGCTGTCCAGTCCACCCTCTTGTCCCAGGCGGAGACCGCAAGGGTTCCTGTGTGTTTCAGTGCTGCTGCTAGTCTTTATTTACTTTTAAAGATTTATTTATTTATGCATATAGGAACTGGGGTACAAACCAGAGGTGTTGGGGGGGGGTGAGAGGATTCACCAGAGACAGATTGGGGAGCAGAACAGGGATGATCTACTGAAATACACTGCTGAGGGGAGCAGTAGGAAGACAGGAGAGGTCTGCTGCTCCACATGGGTCAGCTCCCTGGCAGGGGATCGAACTCATACTGCAGTGGCTACGAATAACTTCATAGTGCTGAGACTTAACCCCCTGTACCACCAGGGAGGCCCACAGCTATTAGTCTTTAAAGGTTACTTTCCAAAATCAAAGTACTTTGTCAAAGGGTGCATGTATTCTTTTCCATTTAAAGATATAAATTTATATATGTGATATAAATTTATTACTTTCCAAAAGCATCTGCATGGTTTTGGGGGTGGAGGGTTCAGGTGATATTTTATTCTCTATTCAAAGTGATTTTGTGTGCCATTCAGACAGTTTCATACATCTTTAGGTCTGCATTTCTGTTAGAAATACTGTTTTCACCTATTTGAGAAGGTCTGGTGGCTGCAGCCTCCGCCAGCTTAGCTCAGCTCCAGTGGGCTTACCTGTGGTGGCCCTTCCTGTTCCGCAGGAGTGATAGCCCACCAGGTTCAGTGTGTGTGTGTGTGTGTGTGTGTGTTGTGCCCCTTCATGATTAATTTTTTACTCTAGAACATTTTTCGATCTACAGAAAATCTGTCAAGGCAGAACAGGGTGTTCCACAGCTCAGCCTGTTTCCCTAGTAATAGCGCCTTCCACTGGTGTGGAAACTCTTAAAATTAATGAACCGAAACGTGGTTAAATGGATATTTCATTCAGAAACTTTACTCCTTAGTTGGTAGCTAACGATCTTCTTCTATTCCCATCTTCTTCTATTCCCTATTCTACTTTTCCTTGTCGTGCCTCCTTCAGACTTTCCTGGACTTGGATGACCTTTGTCATCCAACATTTTAAGAGAGGACATTTTCCTATCTTTACAGGCATGGTATGAAGAGTGGAGATAAACGAGTCCTGCCTGGGATGACGTGAGCGAGCTCCTTGGACAACATGGTGTTGGCCTCGGGAACCGGGAGAGCGTCCCGCGGAGGAGACGGTAGCGAGAGGGAGGAAGGCGTTGGGTGTGGCAGGGACCTGATGGAGCATGTGGGCTGAGTGCAGTAAACCGGCTGATGGGGCACAAGGACATAGCTATTTGGAAAGGAGTCTCCCCCAAACCCCCAACTTCTTTAGCTCTTCTGAGCAGCAGAGGCCCCGAGAAGCTTGCATCTATTGGTGGTGGGAGGGCTTCATCCAGGCAAGGCTCTGGGCTTGCCATCAGGGGCCTTGTCTGGAGCTCCCATAGAAGAGTCTGTATTGTTTATGAGATTAACAAGAGACCCAACTTTTCAACTACATTAGTGACTCCAAAGTCATAAAAAACCACTATTCTACCAACATTATATTGCAGTTGCTAAAAATATCTCATGGCCATTGGTTAGCTCAGGGAAATAGATATCCCACAGACTAATTTAATCATTGGCAGAAGGCCAGGCAGTCTCCAGACAGGATCAGAATCAAACTGGGGGCTGCTAAATATAGAAATATAAATTTGGGTTTGTTTAGAATCATTTGAACACTGAGAGAACACATAGGGCAACACTCAGGCCTGGTGGTCGTGTCCAAAAGCTAGAGCTCCGTGGTCTCCCCTCCTCACCTTGCACTTACTTGGGTCTGCCCTGCACCCCAAAGCTGCTTTTGGCTGCTCTGGAAATATTACCCAGGTCTCCACATCTGAACAGCACAGCAGACTTTTCAAGCACTCTGGACTGGAGTCAGATCCCTTCCCTGGATGTAATGCCTTCACAGAGCCAAATGGATGGCTCAGGGTTTGATTTCAAAGCCACCAGTAAGATCCTAAAGGCTCTCATGTTTTGTTTTGTTTTTTTAAGATTTTTTTATTCATTCATGTCAAAGCTGGGGTACAGGCCAGAGGTGCAGGTTGGGAGACTCACCAGAGACAGAGTGGGGAGCAGAACAGGCAGATCGACCCAAATACACTGCTGAGGGTTGGAGCAGGTGAGACAGGAGAGGTCTGCTGTGCCATCTGTGTCACTTCCGGGCTGGGGATCGAACTCCTGCTGCAGTGGCTGCAGACCGCTTCATAGTGCTGCACTTTTAACATTTTGCATCATCAGGGAGCCCCTCTCATGGTCTTTAACATCATATCATTGCTGTTTTTCCCATTCAGGTATGAAAATGAGCATCTGCAGTTCTTGACGTTTCATCTGGGACCAAACGGATATTGAATCCCAAGGATCCCATGGTTGCAGGAGTAAAGGGGATAGAGGAAAATCTGTCTTTGTGATCATCATGCACTTAACCCCCCTTGTTCAATGTTTATCATGAGATGAGACCTCAAAGCAAAATAAAATACTGCCCAGAGGCACCTGAGGTAGGTAGGGATCCCAGGGAATGATGACCAGATACAGGAAGGAGAGTGGGGTATTCACTCACATCTGAGTGAAATCGGCATGGCGGCCGTAAAGGCACTGGAGGACATGCCAGGACACCTGCCCAGCTTAACCTGTCCTGTGTTTTCCAGTGGTTTTTCCAGGTCCCATGTGCATAGATTGGCTCTCCTTTCGGCTCTAACTGCTCTCCACATGGATCATGATGCTCCTGTCAGTAAGCCCCTTTGCTGCTAGCTCCAGACCCTTTCATTTAGAACTTTGCCTCCCACCTACCTGGGGAAGTTTTTCAATCAGACACTTTTATGTCTTTCTTCCTTCTTCCTTAGGAGTCAGTTCAAATGTCACTTACTCAGCAAAGCCTTGCTGAAGCCGATTCTAAAGAAGCTTTTTCCAACTCTTGTGCCCTCTCCCAACTTATCTCCTTTGACATAACTCTGTTTCTTCTTATTTAGCAGATCAGATCATGTCACATCACATACCTTATTTTTTGCTTATCTTCTATCCCCCCCCCCTTGCAAGCTGCATTAAGGACTCAAGAATATCTGTTGAATGATGGATGGTTTCTATTTATGTGTAGTCCTCTAACAGGATAAAACTTTCTTGCAAATGGACTATACCTCTGCATGAAGACTTCATCAGGAACTCTCACTCCATCTTTCCACAAATGATTTATTCCTCCCGCAGCATTATAACCACAATTGTAAATGTGTAATGACAGCATGACATGGTTCGGAAGGGATGCAATGTAGACCTAGGGGAGAAAGTGCCTCGAGAGGACCCGCCCTGGGGCTGCAACCTGAATAGCAAAAGGAGTCAACTGAGTGGAAGGTGAGAGCTCACTGTCCTGTCACAGGTGTTCAAATTTCTGAATTTGGGGTCCATTATCATTGTCCACATAGCTGAGCATCTCACTGCTGTTTTGAGGGTGTGACTAGGCAACTTGACCACTTGACAATGGAGTAGAAATCTTGGTCGCCACCTGAAAACCTTTGTTGACACTTTCTGGTGAAACCAGGAAAGTGCCTACATCAAACATTGCATGTAGGCCTCCCTGGTGGTGCAGAGGCTAAAGTCTCAGCACTATGAAGCTATTTGCAGCTACTGCAGCATGAGTTCCATCCCCGGCCAGGGAGGTGACCCACACGGCAAAGCAGACCTCTCCTGTCTCCCCCGCTGCTCCCCTCAACAGTATATTTCAGTAGATCTGCCTTTTCTGCTCCCCACTCTGTCTCTGCTGAATCCTCAACCGGTTCCCCTCCACCATACCTCTGGGCTGCACCTTAGCTCTTGTATGCATACATAAAAATAAATCTTTTTTAAAAATACATAATGCCTGACTGTGGTTTGGGAAAAAAATCTCGTAGACAATAGAGGAGCTGACATACCAAACCCAGCCTGGCTGGGTTCCTGGAGGGTACCAAGGATGGAAATTGTGAGAGGAACATGGATGCTGTTAACTGAGGCACAGAGAGAGGGTGAGAAGTGGCAGACTCTTAGTGTGAAGGGATTTGAAAAAAATCATCAACTACTTTATGTGTATTTTCCTTTTTACATAAGTACAAGAGCAAGAAATAGCTCAGTCCTATATCTAGATAAGCTTTAATACAGCTCTTGATAAATACAGAATCAAAATTTCACTGGCAGTGTGTTTTCTTTCTTTAATTATTTATGTATGTATGAATAAAAGAATTAGAGTACAGGCCATAGGTACAGGGGTGGTGAGAGGAATCACCAGAGCTGGAGTGGGGAGCAGGACAGGCAGATTGAAACACACTGCTGAGGGGAGCAGCAGGTGGGTCTGGAGAGGTCTGCTGTGCCATGTGGGTCAGCTCCCTGGCTGGCTGGGGATTGAACTTGTGCTGCAGTGACTGGCAGTAGCTTGATAGTGCTGTGTCTTTAACTCCTGCACCACCAGGGAGGCCCCCTGTTTCCTCTCTGCAGTATTATATAAAACAATAGCACACTTGAGCCTTGGCTAGCTCTGGGATTTGATGAAATCCAGTAAAGTGAGTTCAAAGATGGGAGAGAATACAGTAGGTGACAGGAGCCAGGGAAGGGGGCACCCGGCTTCAGGGGGTAGGGTGGCTCCAGGAGGATCCTGGGCATTCTGGGAAGGGAACTGTTCTGAGATACACCTAACGGGTCCTTTTCTATAACGTTCGTGCATCGTCATCTTAATAGCCCTTGGTACAGTTGAAGTGTAAGAACTACTTTGCTACTGACATTGAGGAAAAACACATGGCAGATAGACACAATACTCACTCTCTAAATTACCCCAAATAAATAAATGGAAGAATGTTATAGGCACCCCAGGGATACATAGGGAAGAGAGAAAGGCCAGGACGTGTAGCATCTGCAGACGGGAGACGAGGGAGTGCCTGTGGAAATGCTGTTTAGCTCTCTGGGTCATTCAGTATTTGCGAGCAGTAAATGAAATTGTCCGAATTTGTTTTCTCGTGAAAATGTCAGCTTGGGCGCTTAAAGTGAGTAATTCTTTTCTTATGGCCCCAAAAAAGAAGCCCTTTTTATTCTGTTGCCCTTGAGACCAAAGAGGCTTTTTGTTCTTGTTCCATGTTTCCAGTTCGCTGGTATTCTTCAGATTTGCTTACAGAGAGCGCGATATAAATTTTCAGGTGGAAGAATGGAGATGCTGACATGTGTGTTGGTTGAAGCCAGAGTCCTCCCCGCCAACCTGCCAGGCCTAGAGGGGATGGGGTTCTTGGCTTCCTCGCCCCTGTCCCCCAGGTGAGTCCTGTGGCCCACAAATGGCTCTTTCCTCACATGACATTTTAATAGGGTAGAGCATAAAAGGGATATGACTACATAATTCTTCTTAATAAACGTCTTGTTTAGTTACCTCATGTTAATTATTCACTAAGCAAAGACAGCTGTCAGATTTTGTTTGGGCTCAAGCCTAAACGTAACTTGTAGTTCTTGTTTGAATGCTTAGTTTGCGTCTTCTTCTCCACTTCCCTCCCTTCCAGTCCCCCTTCTTCTTTCTTCCTTCTGCCACTCTTACTTTTCCTTCTTCTTCCTCCTCTTCCTTTTCTCCATCCTCCTTCTGCTCTTCTTCCTTAAGCCTTTCCCCTTCCTTTCTTTCCAATTTTCTCCCTCCTTTTCCTTTCTTTCCTCCTCCTCTTTTTTTTTTTTTTTTATCTCTTTTCCAAAGATGCTTTTCTGGCTCCAGAGAGAACTATCAGCCGTTACAACTAAATGGATGTCAGAAATCGCAGGAGCAGGTGACTTTCATTCGGATGTCTCCAAAGGGTCTGGGGTTTTTGTGCCCAATCCGTGGCCTGGGGTGGGATGGGAATGTGTGGTCAACAGGAATTTTCCTCCACCCACTCTGATTCAACTGCAGCAACTTGTCTTTCTTTTTGGTTCCATGTATGCAATGTCTGTCAGTTTTTTAAAAAAATATTTATTTGTGAATACAAGTGCTGGGGTACAGGCCAGAGGTGTAGGGGGTGAGAGGATTCATCAGAGACAGAGTGGGGAGCAGAACAGGCAGATCTACTGAAATGCACTGTTGAGGAGAGTAGTGGGGAGACCAGAGAAGAGGTCTGCTGCACCATGTGCATCTGCTCTCTGTCTGGGGATGGAACTCAGGCTGCTGTAGCTGCAGATAGCTTCATAGTGCTGTGCTTTAACCCCTTGTATCACCAGGGAGGCCCAGTAAGGTTTTGTAAGAGGAAAAATATTTGTGTGCTGAGAAGGTTCCACTGAGAGATGCAGACCCTGAAGTCAGATGAAGTGGAGTGATTCATCTGAGGCACTTCTTAGCAAGGGAGTTAGGACAAGGAGCAGCCTGGCACTACAGAGGAGCCCTGGTGGGAGAAGAGTGGAGGTGAGGAGGAGGAAGGCTTCACTGTCTCTCCAGAGTGTAGAGCACGATGGCTTTCTTGGAACACTCTTTGGGTTGGATCTCTGTGGCATCTCCGTGTGGTCACAGATCAATAGTGTGGATGTGGTTCTGGCCCATAGTCTCACTTATGCCTGACTGACAATAAGTATTACCTGCCACAACACCTCCAGAAGCCACAGCCACTGGAGTTTTACTGTAAATGAAGTTTTCTTCTTTGTTTAGCATGTTTGGGTAGATATCTTGGAGTGACTGATGAAAATGTACAACCACTTTACCATATTTCCCAGTCACGTGAATTTAACATTTAGGGTGGACTCCTACTTAGGTCTAGTTTATTTGTAAATAAATAATCAGACATATATGAATATGTTCCCCACATTTTAAATTTTATTTTTTAAAATTTATTTATTGAACTTGGGTATAGGCCAGAAGTGCAGGGGCGGTGAGAGGATTCACCAGAGACAGAGTGGAGAGCAGAACAGGCAGATCATTGAGGTACACTGCTGAGGGGAGCAGCAGGCTGGTCAGGAGTGGTCTGCAGCGCCATGTGGATCATCTCTGGGGTGGGCGGGGATCGAACACATGCTGAAGTGGCTTTAGCCTTTTAGTGCTGTGCTTTAACTTGCTGCACCACCAGGGTGGACCTTTCCCACCACATTTATTTTTAAATATATCAACTTTGTTGTTTTTAGTCATATAGCACATTTTTTGCTTTTTGTGATTGTCACGTATTATTTCTTTGTTTTAAAAATAATTTATTTTTATTTATTTATTTTTTACATCATTCTTCATTTTGTGTATTTTTCGTTCTTGATTGTATCCCCATAGACTTCCCATCACCATCACCAATTCACCTGTGTGTCATCACCATAGTCCTGTGTGACATTACCATAGTCCCATGTGCTCTTCCCACCCAGTTCTGACTCCAGTCCCCCTTTCACCCCCATAAATGTCTCTGGTTTATAGTTGTTTGTTTTTTTCATCTTTACTTTATTACAATTGTCATTTTTTCCCTGGTCCTTTCTGCTCCTGCTATGAGTGAAGCCATCCAGTATTTTTCTTTTTCTTTCTGGCTTATTTCACTAAGCATGATCCCTTCCAGAATGAGTTTATCTTTTTGATCGCTGAGTAATATTTCATTGTGTATATGTACCACATCTTTTTTTTTTTTACAAAGTTTATTTTTACATCATTTTGCACATTTTTTTTTCCATCTCGATTGTAATCCCCGTGGGTTTCCCATCACCAAATCACCCCTGTGCCACCACCATAGTCCCGTGCATTTCCCTCCCTTCCTCCCCCCCCCCGTTTTTGATTGTGCCACATCTTTTTAATCCAGTCATCTATTTTGGAGTATTTGGTTTGATTCCATGTCTTCCCTATTGTAAATAGAGCAGCAATAAACACAGGGGTGCAGGTGTCCTTTGGAGTCACTGCTTTTGTGTCCTTTGGGTAGACACCTAGGAGTGGGATTGCTAGGTCTTATGGAAGTTCCATTTTAGCAGTTTGAGAAACCTCCAAAAAGCTTTCCATAGTGGTTCTACCAGTTTGCATTCCCACCAGCAGTGTAGGAGAGTTCCTTTCTCTCCACATCCTCACCAACATTTGTTGTTGCTAGTTGTTTTAATATGCCATTTTCACTGGTGTGAGATGGTATCTCATTGTGGTTATGATTTGCATTTGCCTTATTACAAGTGATGTTGAACATTTCTTCATATGCCTGCTGGCCATCTACATATCCTCTTTGGAGAAGTATCTTTTAGCTCTTCTGCCCAGTTTTTGATGGGGTTATTCACTTTATTTTTGTTGAGTTTCATCAGCTCTTTGTATATCTTTCTGATCAGTCCTTTGTTATTGATATTGTGTGCAAATACTTTCTCCCAATCAGTGGGGTGTCTCTTTGTTTTGTGTAGTGTCTCTTTGGCTGCACAGAAGCTCTTTAAGATATAGTTCCAGTTGTTTATCCATTCCTTCACTACCCTTGCTTTGGGTGATGTTTCTTTAAAGATACTATTGAAGTGTGTATCATGTTGTGTTTCACCTACCTTTTTTTTCTAGATTTTTTTATCGTTTCGGGTCTTAAGTCTAGTTTAATCATTTCAAGGTGGTTTTAGCAGCACAGTTTTTGAGAGTTAATATAGTAAAGAGGAAGAGGCCTGGAGCTTCCTTGTTAGCTCTGTGATGCTGGGTTAGTCTGTGCTTTGAATTTCCTCTTCTATAAAAAGGTGAGGATGACACCTTCGGTGTAGGGCCTCTGTGCCTGTTCCCTCCGTTACTATATAAATCCTTTGCAATAGTGTTCAGCATGAGATTCACTGTGCTTCTTGAACCCAAGTACTGGCACCTTTCAATCAGGCTAGAAAAGCCTTAGTTTTATTGCTTTAGATATTGCTTCTTCCCCATTCTACTGGAACTTCTCCAAGACTCAGACCGTGTCTTTTCTATTTCTATTTCTTTGTCTCTAGAGGGTTTTCTGGATAATTTCTTTGGTTCACTGACATTCTGATGTGCTCTGTCCAAATGCTTTGGAACCCAACTAGGATGGAGACAAGAAGCTGTGCACAGTAAATCCTGCTGTCCTTCTGTTGTATTTATAGCATTGTCCTGGACTCGTGGATAAAGCTAGTGGCATTTTCCAGTTTACTTTGTAGCTACAGGTGGCCTGTGGCTAAACCCTTAATAGGTGTGACATGTCCCACTGTGAGACAGTGGGATGTCTCTCCTGTACCTTTTCCTCCTTCATGTGTGTTGGAATAACACTACTCAAAGAGTTGTCTGAGAACAGATCAGGTCCATAACTGTCACTGGTTTGCAATGGGATGATTTACAAATGGAATGAAAAACATTTACATACTTTACAAGTAGTTCAACATGGTCACAAGACCAAAATGTGTAAATATTCTTCTGGTAATTCTTTTTTTTTTTTTTAATTTTTATTTTATGTATACAAGAACTGGGGTGTGAGCCAGATATGTGGGGAGGTGGGGGGGGTGAGAGGATTCACTAGAGACTGAATGGGGAGCAGAACAGGCAGATGTACTGAAACACACTGCTGAGGGGGGCAGCAGGCAAGACAGGAGAGGTCTTCTGTGCCATGTAGGTCAGCTCCCTGGCCGGGGATTGAACTTGCGCTGCAGTGGCTGCAGATAGCTTCATATTGCTGTGCTTTAATCCATTCTACCACCAGGGAAGGCCCTCATTTTTTTTTTTTTAAAGATTTATTTATTTATGCATACAGAACTGGGGTACAGGCCAGAGATGCAGAGGGTGAGAGGCTTCACCAGAGACAGAGTGGGGAACAGAACAGGCAGATCAATGAAGTACACTGCTGAGGGGAGCAGCGGGCGGGTCAGGAGAGGTCTGCCACACCATGTGGTCACCTCCGGGGCAGGCGGGAGTTGAACTCATGCGAAAGCAGCTTTAGATTCTCAGTGCTGTGCTTTAACCCGCTGCGCCACCAGGGAGGGCCAGAAGGCCCTCATTTTTAAAGAATTTTCAAAATTAATGGTTCAGGTAGAATTGGGGGGTGGGGGGGAAACTGTTCTTGTTGCCTGTGTCTGTGGCCAGATGAGGTTAATGTCCTCAGGCACAGCTGAGGCCTAAGATGGAAGAACTCTGTCCCTGAATGACCTTTCCCAGCAGAGAAGCATGCTGACCTGGAATGCTTACCTCAGACCAACACTGAAAAGGGAAATAAAGCACCCTCTCCTTGTTCTTCCCACATGTCCATCACATTTAAAATTCTAATTATCCTACATTTTACTTCTTGCAATTGTTTGGTTCATTTTCAAATTTCTGGTTGCTTTTTAAATAGATCTTCATTCCTTGATCATATTTGCCAGCCTCTGTTGTTTTTTAGTCTTTCAACATTTGTTAAAATAAAGTCTTGTTTAAGCACCAAGATACAACAGACACGAACTTTCAAACAGAGGTGACAAATCACCGTATGCAGATATTCATCAGAAATTTCTGAGGACTTGTTCTGTAATACTTAGATTCTTTCAACTACTTTGGGAATATAAAGATTAAGAGAGCAGACAGAAAAAAAGATTTCTGGGAGAATGATCTTCTTAGGAAAATCAATATTGAGGGTTCCACCCTTTCTCCATCGCAAAGAGGGCCCTATTCACCATGGAGGGGACCTGAAGAAAAGCCTTTTCCTGAGACAGCAGATCGTCGGGTAGATTTTGGCTAGTTATGTAAAATAGTGGTTGAAAACAAACCTTTATCTTGCTTCCTTCTCCTTTAGTTAACTGAAATCGAAAACCATAAAAGCAGCATGTATTAGTTTTCTCGGGCTTCTGTAATAATTGTAGCATGAACTGGGTCCCTTAAACAGTGGATAGGGAGTGTGTCATGCACTGGAGGTGAAAGTCAGAGCAAAGGTCATGGTGGTCACACTCCCTCCTTCTTCCGCTCTCCCAGCTTCCGGTGGCCCCAGGCATTGCTAATGGGGCAAGAGAACTCCAATCTGTCAGCCTTCACATGAAGGCTTCCCTCTGAGTCTTCCAATGTCGCTCTCCTGTCTGCATGTGTCCAGTTTTCCTCTTCATGAAAAACTCCAGTAACCGGTTCCATGATGACCCTTGTTTTAATTTAGACAATTGCAACCACCTTAGTCCAAATAATGTCACCTTCTGTGGTACTGGGAATTTTCCTCTTTTATGGGAGGCACCATTCATCCATGGCATAGGGAGAGAAAGTAAAGGTGGGGGGATCACAAAAAGATGAGAAACCCATCTTCTTAGATACTGCTTCTGATAACCCTGCTCTACTCTATTCAACTGATCAGAACCCTTATTGCCTCAACAAAGTTTTGGTATAAACATCCACCTTCAAACTCTTGACCTTCACACCTCTTCCCAGCTTCTGTGCCCAGTTGCCAAAGATGGTCTTCATGCCTCCAGCTTAAGGTCATGTTTCTGGGCCCTGTGACTGACTCCTTCCCAGCCCCAGCACCTCAGCTGGGTATGCAAAGGCCCAGCCTGGACCCACTTTCCATTTCCAGATGGGTGCATCTCTTACCTTTTTGGCTTCTTTCCCAGCACACAAGGAGCCTCACACATCCAGAAGTCCTGTCCTTCCTCCTTGACATCCCTGATGAGATGTCTGCAGGCCCCGGTTCTCCCTTATCCTTGATGACTGCTTTTGTGTCTCAGAGCCTGGAACCCCAGAGTCAACTGTGGGGTAAGAAAGTTCTCACTGTGAATCTTGGACTGTCAATACTTTTCCTTTAGGGCTAGTATGGCAATGATTTATTAAATCAGAGCTTGTGAAGGGAAAAGATAGAGCTGTTGGAGAAACTGTTTGAAACTCTGGGTAGAGTAGATGAGATTTGGTTGATCAGGGTTCAGACACCCTGCCCAGTGAACTCTTCATGTTTCCACAGAGCCAATGGGAAATTTTAAGTCCATATGTTGGGAGAAAAAAAAAAAAAGTTTCTGACTCAGGTGAAACCATGAGCATCTGATTAACTTAAGATGGGAGAAGATACAGCCCAGAAAGGAGACAGTCATATATTAGAATTAGTGGAGGTTTGATTTGAGTTTTAGGGGCCTTTCGTTTTCCCTCCCTTCAATCCAGCTTCCTCATTGGCAAGGTGAGCCAGTCAGAAAAAGCCTTTATGCCTTACCATTGCAATAATTTTAAAAATGATCAAAATCCTTAGGGAGTATTAAACACATGGAATCTATTAAATTTTATATCCCAATTCAATACTTATACACTTTCATTGCCAGAGAAAAATCCAATGAGTTTTTATTTCTGAATAATACTCAGTCCATCCAAATCCAGGAGAGAAACAAATCTACAAATTAGTTACAGAAGATTAACTGCATGAATCTGGAAAACTTAAAGCCCTCAAACTTTATAAAATTCACATTTTCATTCCCCCCCAACACACAAGCCAGTCTAAAAATGTTTTTCATCTGAACACATTGTCCAGATATATCTCGATCCATCCCTCTCATGAAGGAATGCGGCCAAAACTTTCTTCCTCCCTGTAAAGTAATTCCCTAAATCAAAACCAATGTTTTTTAATGATCTGAGTTGAAAGAAGCATTTTGGATGCTGCAGAAGGCCTTTCAGTCATGAGGTTGTCTTTCTCATTTGCCCTAATGAAGTTGTTGATTAGAATTTTGGAGAAGTTCTTTGGTGATTCTGCACAGCTGTATCTACCCATGGAGAGGGCTTTGCAGAGCAGCCTGAAGTGATACTTTTAGTCCACAACAGTGGCCCCTCATAAAATTAATTATTTGCTTATATATATATATATATATATATATATATATAATTTAAAACACAATATATATGTCCATAGACTAATCACATGGCCAGAAAAGTGTGATGGGTTGGGACTCAAGGGTACAGTGGTAGTTGGAAGCAAGTAGGGTTGTGTGGTAGCAGCGGGTGTTCGTTGGCAGTGTGTTTGGCATCCACTCCCTGACCTCTCCTTTCCAGACAGCAGCCTGATGTTCTTTTGGGGATCTTCCCACCTGCCTTTTGCTGAAGCTCCAGGATGGAGCCCTGTTTGTAGCAAGAAAATCCAGAAAACCCCATCTGCCTTGCATCAGTCCATTAGCCCGTCATTATCTCTGGCCACAGGATTGTGTCAGTGTGCAGGTCACACAAAGCATCAGTCCCTTTGGGGGCTCTGGCTCTCTGTCCTTGAGTGTGAATAAGACAGCAGTTTGGCTGCTGGCAGCTGCTTCACCATCAGGAAGGAAGCAAACCTGGGGATGTAGTTTATTTGTGCAAAAATGAAAACATGATGAAGGCAGAGAAGCTCATCTGGAGCTCTGTGTGTGGAGCGTGTAAGCAGGGAGGCACAGAAGAAAGGAAGAAGTGGGCTTGCTTGCAAAGAAATTAAACAGGGGCATAGGATGGGTGGTAAAGAGGAAATGGGAAACCTCCTTTGATTGGACAGACAGGGAAGCCCATGGGCTAAGCAAGGACTTCACACTGACGGGAATTTCCTGTGTAGCTCGCAGCAGATGTCTAGTCATATGGAATACAGCCATGTTGATTTCTTGTGTCCTGACCTTGTGAGCCTGATCTGCTTATACTATCAGGTGCTGTAGGCCCTAAGCCATGTCCATGGACCAAAATGTTGGCCTCTGCGGTTACCACAGAGGGCATACGAACAAAAGGGATGAATGCCACCCAGCTCGCCCGCAGACCGTGCCTGCCAGAACTGAGGGAGAGGAACAGTCACCTTAAAGCTTCCCCGCTTCACACACTTGCCAAGGAATGTAGTCTGGTTGGACGAATTTCCACAGCTGTGTGGAGGACACATGTGACTGGTGGCGTGAGCCCATGTGGAGGACTTGGCTTTTGCTGGGAGGTCAAGGAAACCTAGAAAAAAATAATGAAAGGGATGAAGGCAAGGATGGTGGGGGTAATATGAAAAGCATTGGGACTGTTTCTCCTTGAGGAGAGGCATCTAGAAGCAGATAGCTCACATAGCTGCTTGAGTTTGGGGAAAGTCCCTTCTTTCTCTGGGGCTTCATTTGATCATCTTAGGACAAGAAACTGATTAATTATAGGATCCATATTGTTGCTTTCAGCCCTAAATTCTGTAATTCCAGGAATAATTTTCACCTGTGTAAATGATTTTTACGCATAAGCAGTGTCTGTTATGTGACTCCTTTGCAAGAAAAGGGCAAAATATGAGATTTGAGGTGATGTTTCTTGACCTTGAGAGTTGTTTTGATCGTAGAAGAAAATGAGGGAGATTTAAAAATCCCAATTTCTAGAACTATGTAAGGAAACAACACATTATTATTTTTGTAGGCGGGAGGAGGCATAATCCAAATAATCCACTCTCTAAACATATGAATTTAAATTGCATGAAGCTAATATGTTAAATATATGCTATATCCTAAATTCTTTTAAAAAGGTCTTATGTATATATACCATGGGTGTCTGAGAAGATTTCTTTTAACCTGTTAACTGTGATTTTTCATTTCATGAGTTCCTAGTAAGAGAAGATGAACTTCAGTGGGGATCATAATGCTGACATTGATGAAAAGCAAAACTTGGGACAATTGGGTTTTAAAAAAAAATTAAAATAGTGCTCTAGGTTTGAAAAGAGTGGAAAGAAGGATAGTGATCCTCTTACCCCTACCCAGGACATCCAAGTTCTAATCCTAACAACTTCTGAATATGTCATTTTACTAAAGAGATTTTGCAGGTGATTAAGTGTGGGGTATCTGAGAGGAGGTGTTTATCTTGGATTACTCAGATCGACCCCTAATGATCACATGGTCTTTTTTTTTTTAAAGATTTATTTATTTATTCGTACAGAACTGGGGTACAGGCCAGAGATGCGGAGGGTGAGAGGATTCACCAGAGACAGAGTGTGGTACAGAACAGGCAGATCGATAAAGTAAGGGGAGCAGTGGGCGGGGAGCTGAGGGGAGCAGTGGGCGGGTCAGGAGAGGTCTGCCGCGCCATGTGGTCACCTCCGGGGCAGGCGGGGATCGAACTCATGCAGAAGTGGCTTAAGCTTCTTTGTGCTGTGCTTTAGCCCGATCACACGGTCTTTAAAAGGTAGAAGAGGGAGGCAGGAGACAGAAAAAGTTCATTCTGTGAGAATGGAAACAGAGGTGGGAGTAATATTTGTTCTGGAAGTGGTATTAGCCAAGGAGCTCAGGAGTCGTCCAGCATCTAGAGAAGGTGTAGTTTCTCCCTTACCACCCCTGGAGGCAGCCTGGCCCTGCTGGCACTTATTTTGGCTCAGGAAAGCCATTTTGGACTTCTGACCTCCAGCATGGCAAGATAATCCATTTTGGTTGTTTTAAGCCACTGGATTTGTAGTAATTTGTTACAGGAGCAACAGGAAACAGATACAAAGGGAGATGGCAGGATGGTTTGCTGTAGATAGAAACTCAAGGAAAGCAACAAGAGAGTCAGGATGAGGAAGAAACAGGAAACACAGAGCTGAACTCACGAGGGGAAATGAAAGCTGGACAGGTGTGTGCTGAGTGCTGATCACCTGGCCACCCTTGAGATGCGGGGGGCCAAGGGGGAACAGTGCCGGGGCTGGGAGAAGGTCACATGCTGGAAGGACAGTCAACAGCATTTTCCTCCTGACAGCTCAGCCTGCATACCCTAAGAGCAGAGCCGAGAACAAAGCTTCTGTGTGAGGGTGAGGTTGAGAACCTTCGGTGGGGTGAGAAAAAGGAGTAGTAACAGGAAGGGTGAGGGGCAGGCCAGGTGCATCTCTGAGGTGGCCCGCAGTGGCAGACTGGCCATCGGGGCCCATGCTTTCTGCCTTGTACAGCACCCTTTCACTCTGCTGTTCTTCGAATTGATGTGCTTTAACTAGCTGTCCCTTCTGTAGGAAACCCATGTGCCATGACTATTACGTCCATGAAATAATTGGATTGCTATATACTCTGAGAATCTGAGTGCTGAGTGAAGAGCAGAAGTGATTCGATGGAACATTTCTGTACCATGAGTTGGTCATCGTACAGAAGACACAAAACGTGTCTGGAGGGGAAAAGGGGTTCATCCAAGGAGGTAAGTGAATCTTCCCAAATAAGATTTTCTAATGTCAGGTTTTCTCTAGGCTTTGGTGGAAGTCCAGGGCGCTGATGGCCAGACCTGGGGTTTGTTATTCACTGGTAACACTGGAGAGCAGTGTACTCTGTCTCTTCCTAGCTGGCCTTCTGGGGGTGCTTAGAGACTTACGAGAATAGGGGGAACCTGTAACTGTTAGAGCAAGTTTTACTTATTTATGCATATAAGAACTGGGTTACAGGCCAGAGGTTTGGGGGGTGTGAGGAGATTCACCAGATACAGAGCGGGGAGCAGAACAAGCACAAGCAGAGTGACTGAAATACACTGCTGAGGGGAGCAGCAGGCGAGACAGGAGAGGTCTGCTGTGCCATGTGGGTCACCCCCTTATCAGGAATCGAACTCATGCCACAGTAGCTTGATAGCACTGAGATGTTAACCCCTGCACTACCAGGGAGGGCCCTGAAATTTTTTCATTAAAATTTCTTATATTTTCTTTTCATTCCTTTTTAACACGCATAAGTCTTTATCCTATGATGAGCCCAGTGATAGAAACAGAGACATAATCCCTGAAAGAAACAAAGCCCCAACAAAGGTAATGCTAAGGGAGTTTTTCCATATTTGATAGCCTGTGGAGTATAAAACAAATGGAGTAAGTGGAGAATGACACAGATTTTGGTCAGATAGAGCTATAGGGAGTGAAGTCTGGGGCGGGATGCATTTATATTGTAAAAAATGGCATTCCTGGTCACAGTGGCCCTCTTTTCTTTTTAATAGTTTCTATGCTCCTACTCTATATAAAACAGAAAAGAGCACTTAGTCACACTTAACCTGTGTCTTCAGAGCCCAGTACAACAGGTCATATTTGGCCAGGATTGGAGAAAGGAGGAGAGAAAGAATTCATTGGTAGATATACGACATAGCACTAATTTAGATTTTGGTTTCCATGTTCAGGCAGCTCTGTGAGGAAAACCTGACTGTCTTATGACTGTGCCCTTCTTGTTTTTCTCTTCCACCTGGACTTGTGCTTAGGGCTCCTTTTTGGCCCGCAGGGGCAGTTTCCCTCCTGTCCCACAGATGACTGTGATAGTTATTGCTTGTTTTGATGCTTCTTGCGTTCTTCCCTTACTTCAGTTCCATTCCCAGGCCCATGCTTCCAAAAACTCTCCCTGCTCCAGAGAGATCTCTCTCCTATAACCCTACTCACCATTTCTCTGTCTTTATCATGCTTTGATGAGGCAAGGCTGCTCTTTGCTTTCCAAAGTGACAACTGGCTGATCTGTTTAACTTATCTCTGTCGTTGTGGGACCAGTTTCATGGGAATGGGGGAGGGATACAATATGGCTTAATTTCTTCTTCCCCAAATGGGTAAGACTCCTCCCCCCAAAGAGCTAGATCTTTTAATCAAGTCTATGTGCTAGCTGAAGAATAGAATCATCCAACAGATTACAAAACAAGCAATAATGCACAGTGCAAATAAATCAGCTTCCCTCTCTCCCCCTTCATTCTCTTCAATTTTTTTCTTTTTCTATTTGTGTTCATTTAACCATTCATTAGTCATTATTAACCTAACAATTATTTATTGAGCACCATCTTTTTACCAAGCACTGTTCAAGGGGCTGGAGGTAAAGTGATGAAAAAGACAAACTTGTTCCTTGTTCCAATGGAGGTCACACTCTACTTGAAGGGTGAAGACAGGCAGGAAATAAACAATTAAATGAATAACCAGAGTCCTTTTAGATATTAAAATGTGCTAGAGGTGAAATTGGGGAAGGGATGGAAAGAGACTGGTGGTGTGTTGTTAGCTGATAGAGATGCTTCTGGAAGACTCATTGAAAAAGATGGAAAGGATACTCAAAAGACTAGAGGTAACCATTATGAAATATCTGGGTAGAGTATTCAAGGCTGAGGGAAACAGAAGTCCACTTGCACCTAGATAACAACGTGCTTGGCATATATCAAGTGCAGAAAACAAGGCCATGGTGGCTGGAAGGATAAACTGAGCACAGAAAACAACGCCGGAGAGATGAAAATGTGGAACGAAAGCGAGTGAGATGTTAGGGACGCAGACATCCT
This sequence comes from Condylura cristata, assembly GCF_000260355.1. Lineage (NCBI taxonomy): Eukaryota > Metazoa > Chordata > Mammalia > Eulipotyphla > Talpidae > Condylura > Condylura cristata. The sequence continues at coordinate 25,669,639 of NW_004567118.1, read as the reverse complement.
GGGATAAAGTGACCTGCCTCCACAGTAGTGAATTTTCAAAAGGTTAAAGCAAGCATCCAGCTCAGCATCCACAAATCTGTGCTCTCTAGAAGTAAAATTCTGAGTTATTGTTTTTCAAAGCTGGTTCTGAGTCGAGGTTGGGGACAATTGCCTGAAGCAGCTGCATCAACAAGCTAGTTCCTCTCCTGTCAGCTAGTTTCCTCCTATTCCCTAGGTCTTCTGGGATCACCAGCTGGGTCTCACAGGAGCATCATTTCCTGCTGTTCCTAGGACTTGTAGAAACCCATGTCTTCTTCCTTCAAGAGGAGCAGGGTCTGTGGAGCGGGTTGTGTACTATTCTCACCTTTTCAACTTAACCTTTTGGAGGTATCACAGCAGCAAATAGCGTGATATCTGTGCAGTTCCTTCTGACCTTCTCAGGGAAAGGCAGTTTCCATCCTTAAGTTAGAGGGCAGAGAAAAGACCTTTCCCATCCTCAATGGAAGGAATGGAATTCTAAATCTCGATGAAATCTAATTGAGCAATAACCAATGTGTAACTATGATGCCTTTCAAAGCCATCAAGGAATGGTGCCTGCCCACACTGAGAGAAAATGGAAAATACTGCTGTTATCTGGCTCCCAGAATAGCTGGCTCCTGCTGCTTCACCCTCAGTTAATCTCAAGCCCCCAGTGGTGGGCCCCATCAAAGCTCTTGCATGCACTTCCTTATCAGAGCTCGGGCCCCACTCAGCCTTGCTGGCTAACTAACCTCGGGTGCCCTTTCCTAAAGGACTGTTTCGGTTTCAACAGGAAGAGCTGAGGAGTTACAATGGTGTCCGTTTTTATTGAACCAAAACGTGGGTTCCTGCCAGAGTTTGCATTTTGCTTCTTCTAGTGAATCATTCTTCTTATCACACCCTCCTACCCCGGCAAAAAATTGTGAGTCTTGAATAGTTAGTATTTTCCTGCTTCTAGTTGGACCATAAAAAGTTAAAATTATTTTTAGAAACACACTTGCCCAGAGTTAGAGTAATCCCAACAGCATGTCTCCACTCACAGCTTTGCAGCTGGCCCTTACTTTGAACATAAAAACAAGTCAAACCACAGTTTTGTCTGTGCCTATTTGAATTCTTGTAAAATACCTGTGTGGCACCTGCTACCTAGCTCAGCACTGAGGTGCCCCAGGTAATGGCCTTTTACATTTACTACTCTGTTCTGAAGGCTTCTTCTTCTTCTTCTTTTTTTAAGATTCATTTTATTTATGCATAAAAGAGCTGGAGTACAGGCTAGAGGTGTGGGAGGGGAAGGAAGAGAATTCACCAGAGACAGAGTGGGGAGCAGAACAGGCCAATTGACTGAATACACTGAGGGGAGCAGCAGGTGAGACAGAAGAGGTCTGCTGCACCATGTGGGTCAGCTCCTGACCAGGGATGGAACTCACGCTGCTGTGGCTCTGGGTAGCGTCATAGTGCCAAGTTTTAACCCCTTGTGCCACCAGGGAGGCCCGGTTCTGAAGGCTTCTTTTGTGTTGTCCTTTGCAGAGATCAGTGCCGTCACTGAGTGTGATCATAGACTCAGCACCTGACATTCATGGAGGTAAGTTTAACAGATGTAGGCAGCAGAGCCTGGGACCTAGAATCTAAACACCTGGTTGGGATTCTTGCTTTGCCATTTTCTTACCATATTCCTCTTGACATCCTTAAAATGAAGAGAGGAACCCACCAACTTCACAACTGAGTCAACTTCACAAGACTGATGTGAGAATCGGAACATGAGTGATGCAAAGTCTTAATGCACACTGAGTACCAAGTGTTCCTGGCAGCTCGGAGTCAGGGAGAGGATTTTCTGAACCCTTTGCTCTGGCAGCTCCACGGAGCCTGAAGGGGAAAGGGAGAAACATGGAAAGACACAGATTTGAATTAGCAAAAGGCAATGAAGCAGCAATTTGTGGACAGTGAAGGGACAACGAAAGTCCATCCAAACTTTCCAGCATGCAAGTGTGTGTTCTGTGGTCTGGTCCCAGCACCAGCTTGGCACCTCCTTGGGCTTTCTTTGGGATTGGCTGCTTCTCCCCAGCCCAGAGCCAAATGCCTGGGCTCTCCTAGAGGGGAACTGGCCTGCTCCCTTATTTACCTTCACCCTTTCATTTTCGTGTAGACAATCACGTACATAGAATTATGGAATTTAGACCATCTCATTGGTGTACACCACTCATAGAAAATAAGGACAGGTTATAGCATCCCTGTGAAAATTCGTTGGACCCTGGAGACTTCCTTGACCTTCCACCTGCTTACCTGCCGAAGGTGTGAACTGTGATAGGGTCGTGTGAGTCAGTGGTTAACCCAGAAAGTGGTTTGGGGGAACAGAATAAAAGACACATCACTGCTTGCAGAATTTCAGCCTCTGTTCTACAAATGGAGCAATAGAAGCAATTTGTCCCAGCTCATGCAAACAGTGGCCGGGCGAGGACAAATATTCTGGACCCCTACCAACCTCTCAAAGTGTTCTTCTCACTTGTATTTGACTGAAAACATGAGGAAAGGGGAGTTTCTGTCCCATCTTGATAGCTGGGGAGACAGCACAGTGACAGAAACGTGGCTGGGACTAGGTGTCCCAAAAGGTGACAACAGCCAGATGAAATACAGATACCCACTTCAGTTTGAATGTCAGAGACACATGAGTAAATGTTTAGTATAGGTATGTCCCCAGACACATATATTAAAAATGTATTCATCATTTATCTGACATTCACATTGAACTAAGTGTCCTCATTTACATGAGCTAACTTGGCAACCCTACACAAGTTGAACTACACACTGAAAATATGGCGACAGAGCTGTGCCTTCGTTTTGCATATTAAAGCAGAGTCTGAGTACTTTCTGGGAGTTCTTGGGGCGGGGGCTGGAGCTACATCTGTGATGGTGCCAAATCTCGATATGAAACCAGAACAATTCAATCACTTATTCACAGTCTAGATGTTTGCACGGGGTAGACAAAATATTGAGATGTTTGGCAGAACTGCTCAATTGTCCTTTGGAAGTCTGGCATCCAGTGTAGTCCATGCTAGGACGGTATCTACAGCTCCATTCTCTGCTCTGTGGTGACCCTGTGTCTCCCTCTCCTCCTCTTCCAATGGGGCCTAGCAGATGCTACTTGAATTTTCAAGGATTTAGCTAAAGTCTGGACGTGCTTTGCATTTTGTTCGTTTTTTGGCCCAAAACACACATGTATGTACAGTTGTTTTACTTCAGTCTGCTGATAAAGCTCAGACTTCTGTAGACTTCTTTTCCTCAGTTTCTATTATGCAGGAAGCTCACCAAGAAAACCAGATATTTTTGTTCTCCTTCAGAGCAGAGTGAACTGACATAAATCCTGTGCATGTAATAACACTCTGACCCCGTTAAGAAGATGGATGACGAACAGTGATTTCAAACAACACTGGAAGTCTCTAGCAGGTTAGAACTTCTTCTGGGAAAAGTTGCATTCATTGATTCAGTTATTCCTTCATTCAAAGAAACTTACTGACCCTAGGTGGCTAAGGAGAGAGGTCAACCACGGTAGGACCCAGGGGCCAGAAATGTGGACACTGTTGTCATACTTGGGCCCTATTTTTAGTTCTGTTGCCCATTACTTGCATAGCTTTGGAAAATTCTTTTGCTTCTCAACACCTCCATTTCTTCTCCTGTAAGTTACAACATTGCTTTCATCAAGTTGCTCTGAGGATGAGTGAGGATTCATGTAATTGCTTAAGAACTATGTCTGATATTTATTGAGTACTTAATAAATGTTAGTAGGGGAGGCACATAGCTGTACAGAAGCTTTGATCTTAGAAAAGGCAGGTCTTGTCCCTAGAGGTAAGATTCAGAGTTATTGTTTGGCAAAGCTGATTGTGAGTCATAGTCCTGAGTTTCAAAACTAGTCATGCTCATTTCATTTCCTTTGGCTAGCAATTGGCTGAGCAATGGCCCCTGATCCAGAGTACTGGCTAATGGCTGCCTTCTTGCTGAATCTTCTGGCAAATATTTAGCTTTCTTGATTTAAAAGAGAAAAAAAAAATGCAAAGATACTTTGCAGCCTGGAACATGGGCTATGGTGCTTGGAGGTTCAGCAATCATTTTGTGACCTTGAGGTTACAGCGTGAGGACAAAAGTGAACATGTTAAGGAGGGTAAAAAGAAAGACCCAGGTCTCCACCAGAGCACCTACCTCCAGAGTCCTTTAGTAAAAAAGAAAAATGGATATCTACTTTTTAAGTTAATGTAGTCACATTTTCTATCACTTTCAGGTGAATGGATTTTTCACTGATACAGCCAAGTGAATGAAAAGGTAGTCTTATTTGTCAAAGAATTCATAGTAAATAAGGAAGAAATGCAACATATTTGGAAGTCTGGCATCCAGTGGAACCCATGCTAGAACAGTATCTTTAGCTCAGTTCTCTGCTGGCCCAGAGATTGAACTCATGCTGCAGTGGCTGTGGATAGCTTTGTAGGGCTGAGACTTAGTCCTTTGCATTACCAGGTAGGCATGGCCTACCTGGATTTTTAAATCAAATGGCAACCAGTATGATCAAGTGTTTTCCAAGTGATAACTACTGCAAAGTCTGGATGTTGCCCAGAGATGCAGTGGAGTGCATGGAGAGACAGCCACCTCTTCATCCTGCAGTTACTCACGCAGTGCTGCAGTTTACTCTGGAGTTTAAGGACAGCTTGAATCCTACTGGTGCGGGGTGACTGGGGGAGCTTATAGGGTATTTACATCCCCAGTGAGAGCGATTTCCCCCCAGGAAGCTGATGGAGCCAATAATGAAGAATCATGTTACTTCTCTTAGGCAAACAGGCAAATGACAGAAATGCAGCCTCCTCAGAAGACATCCTACAACTGATGAGAGTTTTCTAAAACATTGCAAAGACATGTTAAAATCTGATTGATACTTAATCTGACACTAAATCTGATTGAGGCAAACTTTTTTGCATGTGAATGTAAGCTGTTTCTCAAAAAGTATTGTGAAAATATCTAATTTGACAATCTTTGAAATTTTTAGGAACAACAAGAGATTGTTTTCTGAGCTATAAGGAAACAACATCATTACAGGGGGCTTCCTGGCACTTTGCCCAGGCAAGTCTCCTGAGTGTCATGGCATGTTACGATGAGAAAATGCAGTGATTCCATTTCAAATAGTTAAGTTCAAACTAAATGAGAATAGACTGTAGAAGAAAAAGGTTTAACTAGGATGAGCACACTGTATGTTCTTAGACTAAATGTAGAATTGCATGCTGAGAATGAAGGATCAAGTTACATTTCAGGTAAAGGACCCTGAAGTCATTGTTTATTGTGTCCCAACCTTGTAATCCTTTGTTAAGGTGGGCAAATATTCAAGTAAGTGCTTTGAAGTGTTTTGTTAATAAAACCAGCAACTTCATCTGATATGTACACCTTCCAGACATTGTACAGATTCTCCTTGAGAAAGAAAAATTGGATAGAAAGAAGATCCAGTCCAGAGTCGGTCTTCATGATCAAAAGGACAGAGCAAGGCATACATGGGCTTCCAATGTCAAGTCAAGCTGAACAAACCCCAAACCATCATTAGGCAGCAGATTCAAAACTGGATTCACTTCCCTGAGGACAGCATAGCAGGTATGAATGGTATTCCACCCATTCAAATGAAAACCAACTGCAAACCTCTAAGGCAAGAACTTCCATCTCAGAGAGAACTGAGTTCCCTTCATCTTCCTTGTGTCCTCCACCATTTGTACCCCAGAGTCCTCCAAACCTCCCAAAGGCATTGCACCAACCAGATTGTAAGCAAGGTCTCTGTGGGTTTCTGTTCACTCTTGTGACTGGTGAGGTGCTTAGTGTTCTATTTATTGGGTCCCTTGATGTTTGATGGTTTTGTAGGTCCCTAGGTGTAAGAATCTTTGCTGAAACTGGGACTTTGATCTGTAGGGTTGAGCCCCCCAATTTGTCCAACCCTGTCAGCTGTAGCACGAGATGCTACCCTCAAGCACTGAGGTTATGCGCTCATGGTCATTGGCCTGAGGGTGGTAACCTGGACTCAAAGAAAACATTTCTTAAGAAGGTAAAAATTCATAGCTACTATAGAATAACAAAATAAATGTGTGTCAAAGGTTTCATTTAACTCATTAATTAATGAAAGAACCAGTAGGAGAATAAAATCAGTTCAAAGGAGAATTCAAAAAGCTCATACTTATATGAGCAACAGGAATACAGATTCAAATGGATGCAAAACAGGTCATTAATAATAATTAGCTGTATAAATATTTTTCTATTTATACCCAAAGGCAGGTTTATTATATTACAAAAAGGAAAGGAAAGGAAAGGACACTTACAGGGACAAGCAGGCAGAAAGAGTTGCCCCTGAAGGGACTGGCTTGTTAGGAGAGAGGCCTGCATTCCCATAGATGGGCAGGTTTGGGTGAGGACTGTTCCTTTGCATCTCTAGCACAACCAGTTTGCTTGTATTGCTTTCTTTCTTTCTTTTTAAAGTTTTATTTTATTTATTTGTGCATACAAGAACTGGGTGTAGGCCAGAAATGTAGAAGATGAGAAGATTCCCTGGAGACATAGTGGGGAGCAGAGCAGGCAGTTCTATCGAAATACACTGCTGAGGGGAGCAGTCACTGAGGCAGGAGAGGGCTGTCACGCCATGTGGGTTAGCATCCTGGCTGGGCATCGCATTCATGCTACAGTGAGTGGCTGGTGATAGCTTGGTAGTGCTGAGACTTTAACTCCTGTGCCACCAGGAGGCCCAATTCAGTTGTATTTATATGGTCAAGAATCACTTGCATAACTTTCAGTTTCCTACAATTAACAGAACAACAAACTAGCTCAGTGACTATGAAAGGCACATATCCTTGTTGACACAAATAATCCAGAAGGGTATCCTTGGTCTTTAACTGAAAGAAAAAGGACACACACAAAGCTTTTTTGCTTATTACAAAGTGTTTCACAATTTTTCTGGAGGAAAATACAGCGTGAAAACACACTGAATCTAAATGTGACTTTCAGGTAGTAATCAAACCATCAGATGATTCTTTTTTTTTTTTTTTTTTTTTTTTTAAAGATTTATTTGTTCATACAGAACTGGGGTACAGGCCAGAGGCTCAGGGGCGGTGAGAGGCTTCACCAGAGACAGAGTGGGGAGCAGAACAGGCAGATCGAGGAAGTACACTGCTGAGGGAAGCAGTGGGCGGGTCAGGAGAGGTCTGGCTCGCCATGTGGTCTCCTCCGGGGCAAGAGGCAGGCGGGAATCGAACTCATGCGGAAGTGGCTTCAGATTCTCATTGCTGTGCTTTAACCCGCTGCGCCACCAGGGAGGGCCCCATCAGATGATTCTGAATGACTGAAAATCATGAGTTGACCATAATCAATGTTTTAGCTCTGATGACTAGCGTGGAGGTCATGTTAAAAGGGCTTCGATATCAGGTATGTGCATGGGAGCAGTGGGAATTATATTGGGGTACATTCAGGGTCTGCAGAGAGGTGAAAGTGCTGCCGTCCTTTCACCTGGGGGCAGAGAAGACATTAATTTTGGTGTGAGAATGTCGAAAATCCTACACTTCTCATAGAGCAAATTGTTCTCACAGACAACTTGGGGTTGTTCTTGATGACATTTTGTAAAGGCAGAAAAGGAAAAAAGGATACTTCCTTTTTAAAAAAATATTTATTTTATTTATTTATGCATACAATAGCTTGAGTGCAGGCCAGAGGTGCAGGGGCAGTGAGAGGATTCACCAGAGACAGAGTGGGGAGCAGAACAGGCCAACTGATTGCTGAGGGGAGCAGTGGGCGGGTCAGGAGAGGTCTGCGCTGCCATGTGGGTCACCTACAGGGCAGGATCGAACTCATGCTGAAGTGTCTGTAGCTTCTTAGTGCTGTGTTTTAACCCACTGTGCCACCAGGGAGGGCCCAAGTTTTCATTCTGTAATAGGGGAAAGCTAAATGTTTTTCCATCCTCTTACCTCTCATGAGGTATCTCATACCACCAGATATATTTCCTTCCTTTTAAGTCCTGGGTCAGAGTGTCTCACCTGAGGGTGAGTCACATCTCAGTATCTCATGAACAGCTATAAAAATATTTCGACCTAAATCCCAGCCTCCCCAAGTCTATTGGTCCAGGCCTAATTATGTTCCCCTTTAATTTTTTATTTATAATTTTAGAATAGTGCAACAGTTGTAAAGACAGTACAAAGAGTTCCTGAACGCCTCACACAGTTTCTTGCAACACCCTGGTACAGTTGTCAAAATTAAGAAAAATTACTATTAAGCAAACTCCAGACTTTATGTGAATTTCAGCTATTTTCCCAAAAACGTTCTCCTTCTATTCCAGGATCCAGTTCAGGGTACCACATTACACTTAGGGTTCATGACTACCCAGTCTGTGATTATTTCTCAGTCGGTTCTAGTTTTGGAAGGCTTTGACAGTTTTGAAGAGCACTGACTGAATGTCTTGTAGAATTTTCCCCAGTCAGAATTGATCTGAGGTTGTTTTCATTCGTTTGGTTGGGTTAATGGGTTTTGGAAAGAAACCCATAAAGGTGAAGTGTCCTTCTCACACCACATGAAATACATGACTTCATGGGGAGGAAAGTGCATCCCTTGGTTAAGGTGAATTTACTGGGTTCTTCCACTATCAAATTACCTTTTCCACTTTTTCTTCTGTCTTCTTTGGAATCAAATCACTAAGTGAAGGTAATTTCTACTTTCATTCTCTGAGTGGTTAAAGTACTCTCTTTTTCTTTCTTTTTTTCGTGAATGTTTTAAGAATCCACTTAAGACCCAGGGGGTCTACCGGCTTCTTGCTGAACTGTCCTTTGAGGTCTTCTACATCTTTTAACATCAAGACTTGTGATAATTAAAAAAATTAATTCATTTTGTCATGATTTTGAAATTTACTGGATAATGTTTTGTCTAGTAATTTCTGTTCTAGCATATTTGGTACTTTTTTTCTTCAGCTGTTTTCTAGGACAAATGTGCATTTTCTTTTCATGAGTAGGTATCTATTGAAGTTGCTTCATTTGTGTAAACTATGGTAGCACCAAAGTTGGAAAGCCTAATGCTTTACAACTAAACGCTTTACAATTAAAGCTTAATGCTTTACAGCTGTGCTGTCTGGCTGGCAGTCCTCATGCCTCGACAAGAGAATTAGGATGCTATATGTCTTCAATGGTAAGCTTGGGACTTGTAGCGAAGAACACTGTTCCCCTGGGGCTGCTCCCTGGGTCCTAACAGTAGGTCTCATTGATGGGGAGTCATTAACACTTAGGGGCAGGTGTTCTTGTTGGAGAGTGGAGCAGGAGCTTGGCAGTCTAGAGAGGGAGCAGAATATGCTGTTCCCTTGGCCCTCCCTGCCATCACCCAACTATTTTCTGTGAACTATCATACAACATTTGGCTATGCTATCTACAACTTCCCACCAGCCAGAGCATCAGTGCCATTTTGTGCCACTAGGCTGATGAGAGCAGGTAGTTTTAAATATTTGGAGCAAGAAAAATAAATCACGGAATGTCAAATCTGTGTTAGGCCTCTGGCTCCAAGCCATCTCATTCTTCCCTCATTTTAAGAACATGGTAACTGAAGTCAAGTGAGGCAAAATAAACTAAGACACAGGAGGCCAATGGCCACTTTGGACCCGACTTCCAAATTTTCTTGCTTTAGTATAGCACTTACCCCCTCTCCTGCCTTTGCTTATGTTTGACCAAGCGGGGCAGAGGCCATATCGACAGCCCCAGCAAGTGTAAATACACTAAGTCCCAGGAGATGTTCATCGTCTGGGTGCCTCTACACTCTTCGTCATGGATCTGGTTGTCAGGGGAACTGTCCTGGTCAAATGGCTCATACAGGGATTGACCTGAGTAGTCTTCCTCAACTTGCACTTGACAAATCCCCATGGAAAACAAAGGCATATTTGGAGGAGTTGCTTTATCTCTTCCATCTCCTTCTGAAGTAATCCTGAACTTTTAGTTTAAGGCCAAGGCCTGGGATCCTTGCCAGTCCATATACACACTGTCCATCTGTAGGGGGTATACTAGAATTCAAGCTAAATGGAGATTCCCTCTTTTGGCTGCCGCGTGCTGTCTCAGACTGTGTATCTTGAAGGAGGATCCACATTCTTGGCAGGTCAGTTGTGAAACATGTTTGACGTTGGTGGAAAAGAGCCGTTCTGGGATCCAGGAGCCTCCTGCTTGTGTCTGTCTGCACTCGTGAGGAGCAGGCTTGAACATGGGCCTTTTGCAGAAGCCAAGTGTTTGAGCGTCTGTTTGGCTCTTTTCTTGGACACTGATGGAGTAGAGGAGGCTGACTGCTGGCTCAGAAGGATCCTTTTCCTCTGCCTGAGCAGAATACATCCAGACCTGTTGGTGGATCAAATGGGCAAGTTCTGTGCCCATTTGGTTCACTCTTCTCAAGATGTATTATGGCCAGCACAAAAGCAAATTAAGTTTATGCTGTTCATTATGGCACAAGAATTTAATGAAGAGCACACTTTTGTTCCCCACTTGGCCCCTGAGCCCCAGGGGTTTACTGATGTGTTTTAACCACCTTCTACTTCTCTCTGGAATCACAGTAGGGTGTAACAGATTATTATTATTATTATTATATTAAAAATTTATTTATATGTGGGGTACAGGTTAGAGACTCAGGGGTGGCGAAGGACTTCACCAGAGACAGAGTGGGGAGCAGAACAGGCAGATTGACGAAGTACACTGCTGAGGGGAGCAGTGGGTGGGTCAGGAGAGGTCTGCCACACCATGTGGCCACCTCCAGGGCAGGCAGGGATTGAACTCATGCGGAAATGGTTTCAGCTTCTTAGTGCTGTGCTTTAACCCACTGCACCACCAGGGAGGGCCCATTATTATTATTTTTTTTTAAGATTTATCTATTTGTGCACACAGAACTGGGTAAAAGCCAGAGGTGCAGGGGTGGTGAGAGGATTCACCAGAGACAGAACGGGAGCAGAACAGGCAGATCGTCAAAGTACACTGCTGAGGGGAGCAGCGGGCAGGTCAAGAGAGGTCTGCCACGCCATGTGGATCACCTCTGGGGTATCGAACTCATGCTGAAGTGGCTTAAGCTTCTTAGTGCTGTGCGTTAACCCACTGCGCCATCAGGGAGGGCCCGGGTGTAACAGATTTTAACCTGAATTCTGGACCTCTGACATGAGCCCAAACTAGAGCTGGGTTTTTGCAACTGCATTAAGTGTGGACAACTCATCTGGAGTCATCTTAAATGTGCTTTTGCAAGGTAGATAAACTAACTGCATCCAGCCAATGCAGAAGCAACCCAGAGGAAACAAAGAATGGTGAAAAGATGTAGTCCCCTGAGCATGTGCTATGTAAAATCTGTTCCCAGTGATCCTGTGGTTGCTTCTAAAATGATGCCTGTGTCCTTACCCCCCTTGGCTGGAATTGACCGACGGTGGCGGGGGAGGGTGCTGCTATACCCCAGAGGCATGTCAGAGATGGACAAGGCTGCCTTGTGGAAGGAAAATCTTTAGGACACTTTAATGATGGAAGGGAAAGGCAGACAATTAAATGCTTCTCCTGGTTATATTCAGTCTAGTTGTATCAAAATATATACAAAAGTTCTAGAACACACACATGCATTGTCTAATTGCCTATAAGCTGCAGAGATTTCCCTTCCCACCACCAATTTATGAGATTAACTTCCCCCTCTACTTAAAAATAACTGATAAATTATTGATTTTTTTTGTAAATCGCTAAATAATAAATGTATCACTGCTTGAATAAGCACTTACTTATGGAATGTTGATAAATGTTTTGCATACTGTGATTTTAATTTTTTTTAAAGATTTATTTATTTATTCATACAGAACTGGGGTACAGGCCACAGATGCAGAGGGTGAGAGGATTCACCAGAGACAGAGTGGGGAGCAGAACAGGCAGATCGACGAAGTACACTGCTGAGGGGAGCAGCGGGCGGGTCAGGAGAGGTCTGCCACGCCATGTGGTTACCTCCGGGGCAGGCGGGGATCGAACTTATGCCGAAGCAGCTTTAGATTCTCAGTGCTGTGCTTTAACCCGCTGCGCCACCAGGGAGGGCCGATTTTAATTTTTATACTGTTCAAATTACCTTTTCATTTTTTCAGATTTTTTTGTTGTTTAACGCTGTGAATAGCCCATTTATGGAATCATTTTGTTAAGTAAATCATATTTTTAGTTGTTGCCTTTAGATTTTCTGGAGACTATTATGTAATCTTCAAATTATGCTAAGTTTTATAACGCCTTTCCAATATTTATACTTTTATCTCAGTACATTAGCTAGAACCTTTCTTTGTCCTTTTCTTTAAGCCCTAGGATGACTTCTTGACTTGATTTAAATGTCCTGATTAGCTTTCCTCAGTCTGTAATATGTTGCTCACTACCTCTATTGTCCTCTAAAAAATATTTGTATTTTTCGTCTCCAAATATTTTTTCCTAAGTTCAGATATTTTTCTGCTTCTCCTCTATGTTTACTAATGTAATATTCACTTGAATCTCACTGTTATGACAAACTGGATATTTTCCTGAGGTTTTCTCATATTTCCTAGGAAAGCACATGCTTTTTTTAGCTTTTCAGTCTCCTTCTCTTGAATTGCTAGATGTTGTCATTATATTAAGTGCATTATAGGGGTCATTCTTACAAGAGGAACTTTATGCTTGCCCAAATGAAGCATGAAAGTAGTCTTTTTCTTTTTATTTATTTATGCATACAAGAACTAGGGTACAGGCCAGAGGTGCAGGGGGTGAAAGTGTTCACCAGAGACAGAGAGGGGAGCAGAACGGGCAAACTGACTGAAATACTTGCTGAAGGGAGCAGTGGGTAAGACAGGAGAGGTCTGCTGTGCAATGTGGGTCACTCCTTGGCCATCCAGGGAATCTAACTCGTGCTGCAGAGACATGGGATAGCTTCGTAGTGCTGTTCTTAACCCCTTGCACCACCAGGGAGGTCTGTGAAAATGGTCTTTCTAAACACATAGTAGGTGTTTGCTCACTTTAGTCCTGAGGTTAAAAGCCAACTGATAGAACCCCCACGTGTAACTGAGCTGCCCTTGTGTCCTTTGGGTTATAGGGGCAACCTGTCTCTCACTCTTGCTTTGTCGGAGAAGTGGGTTAATGGTGACTTTTCAATGGCTGCCCCAAGACCTGCCCACCCTCTTAGTTGTTCTAACTCAGACTCAGGGACCAGTAGTAGTATATCTTCTGCTTCCAACATCTTTCTGTGTGTCCTAATTATGAAGGCTCCAGTGTAGAGTGCACTCTGCAAGGGTCTGTTGCCCCCATACTCTGCTTCAACTGCTTCCTGTATCTTTAAGATTACCTAAATTAATGTTCCCAATACACACATGTCTTTTTTTTTAAAAAAAGATATATTTATTTATAAATATAAGAACTGGGGTACAGGCCAGAGGTATGGGGGATGAGAGGATTCACCAGAGACTGAGTGAGGAGCAGGTCGACTAAAATATACTGCCAAGAGAAGGAGTGGGCGGGTCAGGAGAGGCCTGCCGCACCTTGTGGGTCACCTCCCTGGGTGGGTATTGAACTCATGCTGCAGTGGCTGCAGGTAACTTCACAGTGCTATGCTATGCTTTAACCCCTTGCACCACCAGGGAAGGCCCACTCATGTCTTTTGAATATAAAACTGGACTTCTCCACATGGAAGTTCCTCAGCTGACTCAAATCAAGCATAAACAAACATGATTTTATTACGGAAGTACCCATAAACCCCTTCATTACCCAATTCCCAGGATGATCAAATACTCTGTGACTTCAGAGTCATAGTAGAACAGTTGTCAGCCCTGGCACCACGTGCTCACTTCTGCTTCCCCAGTATAACTTAAACTTACTCTTTATTTGTTGAAGTTACAGGTACTTAGCATACAAAATAAGGGACTTTGAACAATGGTTGTTGATGCTATGAAAACCATATTGGAAGTTTAGCAAATACCTTATTTGTAGGGTTAATTGATTTTTAAAAGTGCTGTTGAGTTATGGAATGGTTAACCATAAATCCAGGCTCTTCTCCTTTGACCGTGATGGAACAGTGAGTCCTAGCTTTATCCTTCTACCAGAAACGACTAAAATTTCATGCAGTATATAGAAATGTTTTTCTTACATTGGACACTCAGTAGCAAGAGAGAGGGATCAGAGGAGATGCCCCCGCTCACTGCCAACTGAGAGTTTGCAGACTGCAGCATGGGGAGCTGGGCCACTGGCTTCCCAGCATTGAGGAATTAGAGATGGGAGTGTGAGGACATCTAGACGGCTAGATATCAGAGGACATGAACAGGAAAGAGCAGTGCAGAGCAAAGGCTCCATCATGAATCTTAGTGAGGACATCCCTGAAGTTGGGGAAAGAAACTCCAAAAGGTTATCAGCAACAGTACCTGGGTTTTGCATTGAGGGAGCTCTTAGAGATACATTAAGAGAAGCAGAAAGACTAAGGGCCTGGACAATGAACAGGACATGGGTGAGGAGCAGGGTTGTGGAGGACCCATCCTGGGCAGAGATACTCTGGGTGGCCCATTTTGGTTTTGAAAGTGGATTATCTGTTGGAACGTGCCATACATGAGAAATGTACACAGGCCATAATGTTTTCACAGACTCCCTGGGTGGACCAGGTCAACAAACAGAGAGTTCCCCAGCAGCTATGTTTTTTGCTGTCCCCACCATTAAACTCCACCACCTCCTACCCGAGCCCCCCATTTTCCATGGCGGGGACTTCAAACTCCTTCCTATACTGTGCTGCTGCTGCTTTACCAGCTGACACTGACCAGCCAGTTGGGAGCTCTACTTGGGGTGGCAGAAGTCCAAATCCTGGATCTCTTGGGGGTGCTGCTTGAATTCTTCGGAACACCCTGTGGGGCCTCCCCGCCGCCCAGTTCCCTGCACAGGCCTCCTGGCTCTGACTGATGTCTATTCTCCATCAGCTCCATTATAAAAGTCTGCTCGCCTGGCAGGCAGCCCTCTTGGTGGGGTACTGGAAAGATGGCTCAAGCCCAGCCGCATTCCAGTGTCTGTTTGACCCATGGGAAACTGATGTGTCCCGGCCATGCCCAGCAGTGGACCGAGGGCTGCCCATAACCACCCCCCTCCCTCCGCCACCCCCAACGCTTGCCTCCACATCTCTTTTCTCCTATTCACATAACACTGGAGCAGCTTAGCAAATCTGTTAAGAACACCCATCTCCACTGAAGGGGGACTGCCAGGCTCTCTCCCCCCATCATTACTGGAAGAGATTATCTGGATCCTCTCCTGACTTGACTTAGGCGGGGCATGGGAGAAGCCACTCTTATCTCTAGGCTGATGACATCCTCAACATACAACTCTTCTCTCTCTCTTCTTAGTTTCCTTTTAAAGTGGAGTGGTGTGTCATATCTGGGAAGCAAGGGTGCCTGGGATTTGTTGATCAGATATGGTAATAGATGCAGCCATGGAAAGGCCTGTCATGATGAAGTTTATTACCCTCCCAAGTACCTAGAATGGGAGGCGTTATGTTTGCAGGACCACATGGGGGCTGGTCACGCAGTAGTGGAGGGATGGGGTGGGGTAAGAAGGTGGGGTCCTTAGGTCTGGGCAGAGAGGTCCTAGGTGCATTTGGGAGTGGGCAAGCCGGCTTGCATTTGAAAGGGGTTCTTGGGGGGCGGGAGGGGATACCTCTGGGAATCTGACCAGCAAAGTCTCAAGATGTCAAAACAGCAGAAGATTAAAGTCTAGTTTGATTTCTCCTTGTAAGTTCGAAGGGAGACTTCTGGTTGTTACTGGTTGTTTTTAGAATGTCTGCTCTTCTGGCCTTTGATCCCAGTTTTGGGACCTGGCTGTCTGAGACAACCGGAAATATTCCATCTAGCATCTCGCTACATAATCATCAGCAAAAAGCACATAATATTTCATGTTATCTAACATTCATATTAGAAATGAAATAATGAGAAGTGAAGTAGTGTATACTGGAATGGACTTTTCTTTGATTAGGGCTCTGTCTGGGTGTTTGGGTGGCTAGCAATGGTATCCTAGTGGCTTATATGAACACGATTCTGTTGAAGGGAGACAGAGCAGAGCTTGTGGAGAGAAAGCTCCAGCAAACTCCCGAGAGGGCCAAGCCCTTTCTCTGCTAGCATTGGTCTGCTCCAGTATTTTCTTTCTCCAGCAGTCAGATCCAAGGTGGAGAGTCCTTGGCTGGAGGGCAGGTGTGAGAGTTTTTGAGTGACAGTGTCAGCAAAACTGCCTTGTGGAGGGGGGCAAAATGCGTTACTAAAAGAGGGTATAGATTCTGGGTGGGCCAAGACAGAGACTCTTTTACTGCAGGGGCACAGGAGGACAGGAAGAGTATAGATTTATCTTCAGAAAAGCTACATTTGAGTCCATCTCTGTCACTTATTATATCAATCACAACTTCTATGGGCTCCTGTTTTCTTATATTTCTCAAAGATTTATTTATTTACTCATATGAGAACGGGGTGTAGGCTGGGGATGCATCGGGGAGAGGATTCACCAGAATGGGGAGCAGAAGAGTAGATCTACTGAAATACACTGCTGAGGGGAGCAGCGGGCAAGACAGGAGAGGTCTACGGTGCCATGTGGGTCAGCTCCCTGGCCAGGGATCAAACTCGTGCTGCAGTTCCTGCTGGATAGCTTAATAGTGCTGAGAATTAGCCCCCTATGCCACCAGGGAGGCCTCCTTGACTCCTGTTTTCTCACCTGTAACAAAGAGGAAAATAATAGCTACTTTACCTTATGTTTGCAACAAGTGACAGAAAATGCTGTAAACATGACAAAGCACTATATTACTCATTGTTCTCTCTGTTCCCCAGTCTCCATGAGTGACTTGTGTCTGTATATTCAGATGTCCCTATAAACACAGGCACTTACTTGATAGTAAAACAGAACAGTTTTAAAAGTTCCATGGAAATGCAGCTTGTTAGAGTCCAGTGACAGTTGATGGTCTTCAGTTCCAGAGTGACTTTTACATCTAACTGTCAATAGCCACATCATTCACTCTATGTTGCTGTGAACGATCTTGTTTACCCAGATCCCCTATCTATCTCCAAATGGGCAGGAACTGAATCAAGAGAACTTCATGCTTCTTTACATGCAGATTGCAAGCCAAACAGATCTTATCTGACCTGTTGCTGCCCCCACACACAGCCCTGAGCGGCTCCAGAATCTGTGTTGACAATATTCCAACGTGTTCAGTTGATGTGCCAAAACCTATTGAAAACTCAGCCTGGACTATGCTAACAGCACCCTTTAAAGTCCTTGAAATCCAAGCCTATCCTGGGAGGAAAGAGGCCTCAGAGATGCCTCATTTCTCTTACAAGAGACATTGGGGAGGAGGGCTTAGGGAGGGTACCCTCCCTGGGTGCAGAGAACATTGTTAGAACATCCTCCTTTATTAATGGACAGAAAGAATTTGCAGCAATTTCTCAGCTGAAGCCAGAGTTGTATCTTCTGCTGTTCCTGTGGGAGCCTCTGCATGAGAGTCTAGGGAGCCTCTGGTGAGAAAATTGATCCTGAGGGAGTACAGGGGTCAGGCCCACTCAGCTTCCTTGCATGGACTCCATTGTTGGGGGATGGAGCAAGTCTTAGAACAGAGTGTGTTGCTTATATTCATTTCAAAGCCCAGCTTCCCCATGGTAGGGGTGTGTGTGTGTTGGGGGGTGGAGGGATAGGGGGTGAGAATGGTAGATTTTTAATGAGGCCTGAGGTCGTGAAATAAACCTCGGTCACCTAATGTCTTAATTGAGGACACAGAAGGCATTGCTTTGCTGCTGGTGTAAAACAGCATAACAGTGAGGCAGAGGGAGAACTTGCTTTGATTATCTATGGTCACCAACAGCCTATTCCAAACACGATGACTTAACACAAGCCCCATTGCACCGGTGCTCATGGCGTGTGGGTCAGGAGACAGATTGGGCAGGGCTTAATGCTGGTCTGGTCCCAGATGGCTTCATTCACATCGCTGGCACATCATCTGCATGGCTTGTTTTAGTTGATTGCCTTCTCTGGGGCCTCTCTGTGTGGTCTTTCCAGAAGGGTAGTCAAGCTTGACATGGCTGCTCATGGCTCCTAGAACCCATGACAGAAGTTTCTAGTCCTGTTACAACCTGCAATGCCCTTACTTCTGCATAGTCTCTTGAGCAAAGTATTTTTAGGCCAATTTGTGGAAGGGAAGAAGAAGCAGCCTCCCACCCCCTGTCGGAGGAGGGTGAAAACATTCGTTGCCATCTATAATCTGCCACACAAGCATTCTCTGTTCTTCACAGAGTCCAGGGTAGCTGCTGCCTTGTGTGGGCTCTGGAGGCTGTGTTCACTGGTGCGGTGGAGTTGGTTGGCCAGAGTAGCTGGCACCCTAATGAGCCATTTATCTGTATGACAAAGAGGGTGGAGATGAGGGCTCCACAGTGAGAGGCCTCTCCCAGTGAGAGGAGGGAGAAGATGGCCACTGTAGGGTTAGCTGACTGGATTTGCACCCATCACATGGAGACACCCTTTGCAAGCTCCCAGAAGCACTCATGGTGAGGTGATATATAAAAGCCCTGCAACCCCCTGTATAGACCTTGAGGCACAGAAGCCTGTGGGGGCAACGGAATCTGGACTGTACCCCTCAGGGTATACATATCCTACCCACACACCCATGGGCAGAAAGAAATTGTGGAAAAGTCGATTGTAGCCAGAGTTTGCTCCACATCTGGTGCTTTCTACAAATCGTGTCACTCTAAGGGCAGCAAAGCAGTGCAGGGGAGACCCACCAGACCCAGGCCACCCCAACAGAGACTCCACTTTTCATGGATGAGTCCCAGGGAACACCACGCCCCTTTATTGAGGGATCCCCAGTAGCATTCACACACCTCTGTAGCTAGACTTATAGCTAGACTGCACCTAGCGAGATAAGGACACTGAGCCTGAGAGAGGGCCATGCCCAGCCACGCTCACACAGCTCAGGACACTCTGACTTCAGCAGTCTCATGGTCTCAAGGGGTCTGTCTCCTTGTATCCACCTCCAGCCCAGTTTGGAGGATCGCTCCAAACACTGCTGATGGGTTAGGGTACCCAGCCTCTGGCTGGGAGCACATCCCATTTGTCTGTGTGTGTGGGAAGCAAATGTGGTCATGGAGAATGTCAATGAGAACGTTTTTCTCCATTTTTTAAAAGTGATAGTCCTGAGATAACTTGTCTCGTGCACTGTTCAATCAGGGTAACTGGAGCCCGTCTCAGAATGCACTTAAAGTTGTTTGAACCATGCTCCGGTGTATTCAGGATTTGGTATCTTTCAGAAACTGACTTTGGGGCAGTCTGACCTGTGCTGACTTGAGCTCAAGCCATTGCTCCCCATGGTGGGATTCGTGGCTGCCTGGTGTTAGCCAGCATTCTACAGGGCAGGCAGGGCAGTCCCAGTCCTTCTCTTAGACCTCACCCTCCATGGCTTTTTTTCCTCACCTCTCCACACATCTCATGGCACCCAGAAAATTAAGGCTGAAAAAGTTTGAGGTCTTAGTATGAAATTAGAGTAAGCCATTCTCTGTCCTCTGAGCAGCCAACCTGACCCCTTCGGTCAGCCTTCAGCTGATTTTTCTGCTGATGTACAACCTTCAGTGTTGTGCCATCTTGAAAGTCCTCCCCACTGCATATGGTGGGAATCCATGTTTCCTACATGACTTCTAGGTTGTCCAATGCCTGCTGCAACTTAACTTTCCGTTCACCTCCACATCACAGAAAACCCTTCCCCCAAAATACTTTCTACCTCTGTGCCTTGCTAGTTGTATTTGTCTTTAGAATGCCCTCCCCTGGCATTTTTAGTTTTTTAAAAAATTATTCATTTCTCAAAGATGCGCACAAATTTCCATCCTGAGGGATCCTTCAATGAATCTCATGGATTTAAAAAATCTCCCTTTTTCTGTGTCTTCACAGCATTTCCTAAATACTTTTCCTGTAGCCTTTCTTACATTCTGACAATGAACTCAGCACATGATAGATACTTGGTAATATTTGTGGAATTATGAATCATTTTTCTGTATGTGTGTCCAACTAATTACTGAGATTCAGAAACTATGGTATTGCTTGTCTTTGGAAACTTTCCTTAAACCAATAAGCACTCAATAATTGTGTGAAAGTAAATGATAGTAGTTAGTAAATGCTTTCTTTCTGAAATTGCTTTATATTATCTGGAAAATTTTATAATTTTTAACTATTTTGATGACAAGTCACATTTTTGCTGTTCAAAATTTGGTAACCCTTGGTGATATAATTGTTGAAGAGATGCCCCATCACTTTCAGACACATTAAATTTATTTTAATGTGAACAAGACTTTTACTGCCACTTGGTGGCAGTGTACCTCAATCCCTTTGCCAGAGAGGATACTGGACCTTATTAAGTGCTACAATTAACAAATTAGAGGTTATGAAGTGATAGTTTCTCTTTGAGCATGTTATTATTCCCTTTATATATATGTTTTAATTTCTCTTCACTTATGGGTGAAAAATATATAAAGATCTTACAAAAAAATGATAGAAAATTAGTCACCAGTGACAGCTATACCACCAACCATTTTTCATTTTAGGCCATTTTTATTACAAAAATTAAATGTTTAACTTTTTAATGTTTGAGATAGTTTAACCCCTTCCATATGATTTGTACAATCTATACAGAAAGAAGAGGTTTATGTAAAATATTCTAAAATCCCAGATAGTAATTCAAGTGCAATTCTGGAAAGAACAAGGGTCACATCTGTCTTTGGAAAAAATCTGAACCCAGAAGTTCAGGAAACTTTATTTGTGGGGGCAGTGGGTTTTATAAGAGATGGGAAAGTGTGGTTTTGGAAACTGGGTCTAGATACAAGTCACATCTTCTAAACACTTGCTGTTTCACCCCTGTGCATGCTCCCTTAGTGACTGAACTAAGTATGTAACCATAAAAGATGAAATTTTGTTTTGCATTAGAAGGTAGGGTTGGAGGTAGCAAGAGAGAAGCAGCAGCGAATCCTGGAGAACCAAACAGGCTCCATGGTGGAACTGGGCAGGGTATGTGTCCCTTTTTCTGGGAGACAGTTGCTACTACAGAGGTGGGCAGAGTGTTAATGGCACTTTTATTTGCAAACCTAATTTCTGAGCCACTTAGATGGAAGTCTGTGATCACTGCAGACACTAGGATAATCAGGCATTCAAGTGTTACGAGTTAGTCAAGGACTTTGATTCTTTGCTTAATAGGGAAAGAACACAGTTATTGTCTGATGTTTGGAAGAATTTGATTGCAAGAAACACACTGGGTGAACTTATCTGTAGTTAAGAATTATTTATTTATAGTTTTACATATTACAAATTTAATATATAAAATATATTGTATGTACATCTCAGTAACATCTTTAAAGACATTTCTTAAAGCAAAGAAAGTGAAGGAAAAGATAAACAGCTGGGACTACATCAAATCAAAGAGTTTCTCTACAACAAAAAAGACATTAACCAAAACAAGGAGACACCCCACTGATTGGGAGAAAATTTTTGTACATCATACAACTGATAAGGAATTGGTCACAAAGATATACAAAGAACTCACATGACTCAGCAAAAAGAAAGTTAAACAATCCAGTCAAAAAATGGGCAGAAGAACTTAAAAGACACTTCTCCAAAGAGGAAAAGCAGGCCCTCCCTGGTGGTGTGGCAGGTTACAGCACTGCACTAAGAAGCTTAAGCCACTTCCACATGAGTTCGATTCCCACCTGCCCCGGAGGTGACCACATGGCATGGCAGGCCTCTCCTAACCTGCCCGCTGCTCCCCTCAGCAGTGTACTTCATTGATCTGCCTGTTCTGCTCCCCACTCTGTCCCTGGTGAATCCTCTCACCCTCCGCATCTCTGGCCTGTACCCCAGTTCCATATGAATAAATAAATAAATCTTTAAAAAAAAAAAAAAGAGGAAAAGCAAATGGCCAACAAATATATGAAAAAGTTCAACATCCCTCATAAACCCCTGTGTTTAGTGCAGTACTATTTATAATAAATTAGACTTGGAATCAACCCAAATGCCCAAAAATAGATGAGTGGATCAAGAAGATGTGGCATATATAAACAATGGAATACTACTCAGCAATAAAAAAAGATAAACTAATGCCATTTGCAGCAACATGGATGGAGCTTGAAGGGATTATGCTCAGTAAAATAAGTCAGAAGGAAAAAGAAAAATACCAGATGGTTTCACTTACAGGAGGAATGTAAGGCATCAAGGAATAATAATAATACTATCAACAATGAGAAAAGTACAACAAAAACAAAACAAAATATCCTGACAACTATAAATCAGGGACATTCTGCAGGGGGAGAGGGTAAGGGATCTAAACAAGGGCAGGAAGAGCACAAGGGAAGATGGAGATGGTGCTGGGTGAATTGGTGGTGGAAATTCGATGGGGACTATACCTGAAAAAAGAAAGCAAACATTGTAATAAATAAAATAGTATGCAAATATTTGAAATTTTAATGATTAATAATTAATAATTAAGAGGGTACCTTTATATGGGAAAAGATGAGAGCTTGCGAGGATAACAGTTACTCAGATCATGTTGTACCATCTACATCATCTGTTTGAGCTCAGCATCATTTAGAATTAAAATCCTTCTGATTAATGGATCTTGCATGGAAAAATGGAATCACCAACAACACAAGCTTCTACTGTTATGGGCTCATTGGTGTCATTACCAGACTCTTCTAGGTCTCACATTACAGTCAATTCACTTAATCCTCCCTATATCTATGTGACAGTTGTGGCAATCTTGGTTACAAAGATCAATAATTCAAGGCTCAGGCAAGAAAAATAACTTGGTAAAGCTCAACACTAATTAGATATAGAGGCAAGACCCAAATCCATCTTGGCTTCCCCAAGGCAACCAGCGTGTGGAGAACAAATGCGCACCTGGAACACAGGTTTGTGAACAGACACATCACTCAAGTGCAGTCAGTGCCCTTCACACACCTGACTATGGTGCACGTTCTGTTCTGAGAGTGGTGCCCTCCCCCCCCTAGTTGCGCAGCCCCAGGGTCTACCTATTCAACTGCCTTGTGATGCAATAGAGGTAATTCAACAACCTCCCGCGTTTGGACATTGCATGTCATCATACCAGAACAGTAGTAAGTGGTGATGCCCACTTCTTTACAGTAGAGGAGCTTCATTGATCTGTATCTTGATTTTCCTTCTGCTGGGTCTCAGAGGTTTGTTTAGTTGAGATACCCTTGGCCAGAGTCTACTGAGATTCCTTTATATATAGTCACCATAAGTATAAAGTTAATGGTCAACAATTATTTGTTATTAGGCAAATGCTTTTCATATATAGTTTAATTTCAGCATCACATTTCAGTCTTGATTTTATGTTTGAAAGCAATGGAGTCCCCGTGACACTGAGGGTTACTGAATGATGGAGCCAGGCCTTCATCTCACAACATCTCATCTCCACAGCCCAACTGCCATCAGTTCTCCACTGGGTGGGTGAGGAGTGCCATTTTGGGTAAAGGGCTAGACTTACTAGCTCAAGAGAAACGTCCATCTGAATTTGGACATATAGCTTAGAACATACTTGAGCCATATCAAGCTGTATCACAATATACTCCTTACTAGTTGGATAATCTTCATTTAATTTTTTTTTTAAAGATTTTATTTATTTGTGCATACAGAACTGGGGTACAGGCCAGAGGCTCAGGGGCGGTGAGAGGCTTTACCAGAGACAGAGTGGGGAACAGAACAGGCAGATCGACGAAGTACACTGCTGAGGGGAGCAGCGGGCGGGTCAGGAGAGGTCTGCCACACCATGTGGTCACCTCCGGGGCAGGCGGGAATTGAACTCATGCAGAAGTGGCTTTAGATTCTCAGTGCTGTGCTTTAACCCGCTGCACCACCAGGGAGGGCCCTTCATTTAATTTTTTAACTTCAATTTAGATTTACCTTTCTGTGTCTGTTTTATATTGGTAAAAGCAGTGATAATATAAGCAGCTATTTTGAGATATCAGTGAGATAATATATGTACACTTTTTATCAGAACATCTGGTATTTAATGAGTATAAAAAGATTGCTCACTATCAGGCCCTCCCTGGTGGTGCGACTGGTTAAACCTCAGCACTATGAAGCTATCAATAAACACTGATGCATTAGTTCAATCCCTGGCCATGGAGGTGACCTGCATGGCTCAGCAGACCTCTCCTGTCTTGCCTGCTGCTCCCCTCAGCCGTGTATTTCAATAGATCTGCCTGTTCTGCTCCCCACTCTGTCACTGGTGAATTCTTTCACTCCCTGCACCTCTGGCCAGAAACGATTGTTCACCATTTCCACCACCATTGCCATCACCCTTATAAGGTATAAGCTACTCATGCCTCAACTACTGTGCTCAAGAGGAAACAACAAAGTTAAAAGTAAAAATGGAAAGCCAGTAAAAATATAGAATAACAGTATATCTTGAGGTTTGACATGAAAACAATGGGGCTCTTCAGGAAAACAATAATTTGAGACCCTGAAGAAACCCTAAAGACTTCCAAACTCCACATGTGGGGGAAGATGTCTTTTGAGTTTGGTTGCAAGACTTCCCAGGCACTGTAGAGAGAGCTGTGATCATGGCCGTGTCTGGGTGAGATCATATATGAGTGTCACCTAATGGACACCAGCTGTTTGTAGTTCCCATATTTCCACTGTCAAAGTTGGTTATGGAAATATCAGATCTTTATCATAGAGGTTAGGATCGGTGGTAGAAAACTACCTTCAAGGTGGGTAGCTGATGCATACATTGAGTTTGTTGAATGTTTTGTAGGCACTAACAATAGAACATGAGACACCCTCTGTCCTCCAGGGAGTCAGACTAAAAGGAGAGACAGATGTTATTAAATAATGACAAAACAGTACAATATCAGAAAATGTGCTAGAAAAGTGATAGTAGAAAGCAGGGAGGATGCTGGGTGTCTTGCAGGGATGTGGAGAGACTGTGTGCCAAGCCATGGGTACACCCAAGGCCGGAACTTCTTGTTGGGCTCACCCTGCCCTATTTAAAAAAATAATATTTATTTATTTATGCATACAGAACTGGGGTGCAGGCCAGAGCAGGGAGGGGATGAGAGGATTCACCAGAGAGAGTAGGGAGCAGAACAAGCAGGTTGACAGAAATACACTGTTCAAGGGAGCAGCAGGCAAAACAGGAGAGGTCTGCTGAGTCCTGTGGGTCAGCTCCTTGGCTGGGGATTGAACTCCTGCTGAAGTGACTGCATCTAGTTTTGTAGTGCTGTGCCTTAACCCACTGTGCCATCAGGGAGGGCCCTCACCCAGCCCTACTTGCCCCTTCTAGAGATTGCCCTCCCTTCTGTCTCCCCCAGACAGGTACATGAATAGTTTGTTCTCTCCCTAGACATCCGTCACCACTATTGTTTTCATTTTCGGTGTTTAAGCAGGTTCACCTTTAGTTGCAGTCTGCCAGATCTTGGAGTTCTTAGAAGGCGTGACCTTGTGTATTTGGGAAAGGGTGGACAGGAAGGCACTAGGCCTGGCAGGGGGCCAGCAATGTCCCGTGTGGCTTAGCAGCAGCAGCAACAATATTTTCTACTTAAGCCTAATTCAGACTTTTTAGGCCAAACTGAATCATCCAGCAGATGTGGGAGGACAAGAATGGGACGCCGGGGATTTGGGTGATGCTCTAGTTCAGAGAGTGAGGCCAAGCCTCATTTTCTTGCCTTGGCGCATCTCTCCACTCTCCTCACAGCCCTCCATGCAAACCTTCCGTCATGGCTATGTGGACATCGCAGCTCCCCCGCGGACTTCCCTCTTGCTTTCTCTTTCCTTCCTCCTGCACTGGCTTCTCTGACCCCTGCTCCTATTGGACTTCTGCTTAATGGGGGATATCAATCTATGAACTCATCTATGATATATTGTTTGCCTTTTTCGCTTTTCTTGACCTGAAATGTTTACCCCCTGAATTCAACTTAATTTTTAAAATTGCGGCAAAATCCATAAAATGTAATATTTACCATCTTAACCACTCTCACATCAATGTGTGTGCCAACCATGATGTGATGGGAGAGTTTGCAGGCATAAACTTCCATAAGAAAGAAAGTGGGTGTGAAAAAAAAACACTTTAAATACAGGAATAGGAATGTGTCAGCTTGATTGAAAACAATCAGTTAAAAATGTATCAGACATGAAGAGGAAGTTAATGGAGATTAGCTTGTTCACAGGATGCCTTAGGATATATAGTTTAAAATAAAAATGCAAGAGTTCTTGGGTCATATTCTCTTTCACACAAGGAAATGGTTGGCTTAGTATGGAAGCCAAGAACAATTGAGGCATGACTGCCTGAGGAAGAGTCCTCAGGTTATTTTTTGTTTGTTTGTTTAAAGATGTATTCATAACTGGCCTAGACTCAATAGCACAAGAGCCTGAGTGAAGGCCAGAAGTTCGGGGATCAGAGAGTTCACTAAGACAGAGTGGGGAGCAGAACAGGTAGAGCTACTGAAATACACTGCTGAGGAGAGCAGCAGGCAAGACAGGAGAAGTCTGCTACACCATGTGGGTCAGCTCCCTGGCCAGGCACTGAACTTGTGTTGAAGTGACTGCAGATAGCTTCGTAGTGCTGTGGCTTAACCTGATGTGACACCAGGGAGACTCCCCTTAGGTTAATTTTTTTTTTAAAGATTTATTTGTTTATGTATACAGAGCTGGGGTTACAGGCCACAGGTGCAGGGACGGTGAGAGGACCCATCAGAGACAGCGTGGGGAGCAGAACAGGCAGATTAATGAAATACACTGCTGAGGGGAGCAGCGGGCAAGACAGGAGAGGTCTGCTGTGCCATGCGGGTCACCTCCCTCGCCAGGATCGAACTCTTGCTGAAGTGGCTGTGGCCAGCTTCATAGTGCTGCACTTTAACCCACTGCACGACCAGAGAGGCTCCCCTCAGGTTAATTTTTAAGGAGTTGAGAAAAATATCAAGTTTGGGGTAGACCACAGAATTCAAGACACAATTGTGTCTCTGTCCATAAACACATTTCTCACATCTTACAAAGAAGACACAGTGCTCAGCTCAGCTCTTCACATGAATATTCAACAAGCAATTTTCAGGGCCCCTAGAATAGTGGTAAATATATTTATCTCAGTCTCAGAGACAATAAAGGTTTCTTTCTTTAGTGAGGCAATAATTCTCAGTGAGGGCAGTCAATAAACAAACAAAAAAAGTGAAAAAAAAAAGTGGTTGGATGGTTTAGAGCAAATAAATACAGTATTGGGACTACCATGACACAGTACCACAGAGTGGTTTGAGGCATAGACGTTTATTGTCTCATGGTTTTGAAGCCCCAAATCAAGGTTT
Source organism: Condylura cristata (assembly GCF_000260355.1). Lineage (NCBI taxonomy): Eukaryota > Metazoa > Chordata > Mammalia > Eulipotyphla > Talpidae > Condylura > Condylura cristata. Next base: position 25,642,326 of record NW_004567118.1, on the reverse strand, counting down.
TGGCAGTGCTCTGCTCCCTTGTCAGGCCACTAAGGAAAGGATCCTTTCCAGGCTTTTCTAGCTTCTGTTCTTTCACTTGTAGAAACATCACTCCAGTCTTCACATAGTGTTCTCTCTGTTTCTCTGAGTCCAACATTCTCCTCCTATAAGGGCACCAGTCACTTTGGGCTAGGGCCCACCCAATGACCTCATTTAAAAAAAAAAAAAGATTTATTTATGCATACAGAACTGGGGCACAGGCCAGAGGTGTGGAGGCAGTGAGAGGCTTCACCAGAGACAGAGTGGGGAGAAGAACAGGCAGATCAATGAAGTACACTGCTGAGGGGAGCAGCGGGCGAGTCAGGAGAGGTCTGCCACACCATATGGGTCATCTCCTGAGGCAGGGATGGAACTCATGCTGGAGTGGCTTTAGCTTCTTAGTGCTGTTCTTTAACCACTGCACCACCAGTGAGGGCCCCCACTGACCTCAGTTAACTTGATCACCTGCAAGCTAAAGTCACATTCACTAGGGTTAGGACTTTGGCATCTTTTTGGGAAACACAATTCAATCCATAAGAAGGGTTATAAAGTTGTGAGCTGTGTTTCATATGGAGGCCAGGTGAGGCCTGGGAAAGTGACATTTGACTATGGACTTGAAGGAACTAAGGGAGTAACTCATGCAGATACCTGGGGGGAGAGCTTTGGGAGAAATAGCTAGAATGGAAGGATGTTTCTCAAGTTCTAGGAACAATAGGGATCCATGCAATGGGGTGGGAGAGTAGGAAGAGAGATTATGAGAGAACTTGAGAGATTATGAGAGAACTTGGAACTTAAAACAGCAATTTTTGGGGAGCCTCATTGGGGGCACAATGGGTTAAAGCACAGCACTATGAAGCTAGCCACAGCCGCTTCCGCATGAGTTTGATTCCTGGCTGGGAGCTGTCCCACACACCGTGGCAGACTTCTGTCTCACCTGCTGCTCCCCTCAGCAGTATACATAGTCAATCTTCCTGTTCTGCTACCCATTCTGTCTCTTTGGTGAATCCTATCACCCTCTCCATCTCTAGCCAGCATTTCTATATGCATAAATAAATAAATCTTTGAAAAAATATATTTTTTTTCTATTTTAATTTCCCTCTACTTAAAGTAGAAAGTTTTTGTAAACTAAGTTCCCTCTAATTAAACTAGAAAGCCATTGTCAGATTTGAGTAGCATGGTGTCATAACTGGTTGTACATTTTTGAGGGACCCATGTAACTACCTTGTTTTAAAATAGACTAAGCAAAGTAAGGGTGGAAACAAAGCAAGGGAGATTACTGCAAAGGAGAGCTGACAGCAACCTGGGCCAGAGCTGAGTCAAAAAAAGCTGAGTGAGAGAAGGAGATGGCGAGGTTGTCAGATTTCAAGGTAACATGCAGTGGCATTGTGGATAGATAGAATATAGCAAGTGATAACAAGCAGAGACTCAAAGATGATGCTTTGGTTTGGCATCTGCTACTAAAAGGATGAATTTGGCATTTATTGATGAAGGGAGAATAAGATTTGCTCAGGAGAAGCAAGAGTGTGATTTAAGATGTGTTAAATTTGAAATGATTTTTGGAATCCAAATGGAAATGTTGAGTAGGTGTTTGAAGATATATACGAAGTCATCAGATATAGATGGCATAGAAAGCCATGGTCTGGACTTAAAGCAGGTAGGAAATAAATAGAGGTATAAAGTCCTGGACTGTGGTGCTCCAACATTTCAAGGTTGGGGAGGTGAAGCGGAACATACATGGAAAGTGTGATCAAAGAATCAAGGCAAGTGGATTCCATGGAGTTAGGGAATGGCCATACATACACACAAAAAAAGATTGTTACTGCAGATAAGACATGGAGCTGCCTCAAAGTGGAAGAATCCTTGAAAAACTTGGTTTCAAATGAAGTGGGCTTTTTGGGAAGACATGGTGAGTTAAACAGGGTAAATGCAAGGGCACATGTCAGGTGTGGTGTTGAGTTGAGGCCAATTATAGACTTTGAGGTCCTGTTCCCTTATCTACATAAATTCTAATTGTCCAGAGAGGTTCACAATTTGGTTTGAAGATAAAGGCTAATTTCTCCCTTATGATAAAGCATGTCTTTTCAGCTAAATGAAAGGTTAAACTTCTATTTATTGTGTTTTGTCTTCCAGCCTGTGAGAGATAGGGTTCTTACCATTTATAGCTATGGAAAAGAAGGTAGAGTTTTGGGTAAGCAAATATAGTTTATGAAAGAAATTTCAACACATATGTGATTTGAATCTATAAAACAAAAGAACTAGAATCTGCTCCATACAAGGGTTGAATTACCTCTTCCAGGTTTTTTTTTTTTTTTTCTGTTAAAAGAATGATTTCAGGGAAGAAAATCACTACTTAATTTGAGACTTACAAAGGGATAAGCTAGGAGAAATAAATTTTAAAATAGTCCTTTTAGAAAGGTGAAAGGCATTTAGGATGGTTTCTAGGATTCATGGGAGAATGGTGGGTAGTAGAATTTCAATAACAAGCTAGAATATAAGTTATTTTTATTAACTATTACAAACAAGTTTTAGATTTCTTTTTTGAATATATGAGAAAAGCAATGCAGTGATGCCTTGCATTTTTAAATGCAAATTTGTGTTAATGCCACTTTATTTTTATAAAAGACCTAGTACATTAGTACCTATTTTCACTAACCATAAGAAATCAGAAGAAACTTTTCATTTTGCTGACGAAAGGCAAAAAGTGAAAATAGTATCAGTGTGGGTTTTGCAACAGCAGCACAGCAGGCAAGGGGCCCCATCAAGCTCGTCCTCGGGAACACCACTGGCTGACTATATATTATTTTCTCACTCCCGCTTTCATTAGATGTGAGTGTTAGTCTAAGTTTTAGGTGTTATTTGGTATGATTTGGTGCATTGATTTTTGGGCCTGGGAAGGCTCACATTTTTTCCTACATAAATGAATGGCATTTACTTCTTTCCATTATGCCTCTTTGGCTGATGGGAGTCTCCTGGGAAGGGTCTACTTTGGGAAACTTGCATGTGGAAGGCTTCCCAACAAAGGATGAAGCTACTGAATAAGCTGTTTTTAAGTCACAAATGCAGAAATGCTGGACAAACAATGCATAAAAGTAATCTCTAGTTAAGTAAGAGGAAATACTAAAGTGACAGAAATGAAGAAATAAATCTAGGCCAAAAGAGTCAGGAAGAACCGATATTCCCCCTGCCTTTTGAAGGAGGATGAGACCATGGTGGGCCCTACGGCTGAGGGTTACAGGCTTATTGTCCAGGCAGGTCAGGAGAGAGAGGTGTGAGTTGCTGAAGAGGGCTGGAGAAGACTTTCCTGCTTAAAGCCAGGAGTCTCCAGTGGCAACACATTTGTAAGAATGTCTCTACCTACTCCCTAGTCTAAGAAGCAGCAAGGTTGGGTTCTCAGGTGGGAGAGACATAAAGCTGCCCTCAAGAAAGCCAAACTCCAGACCTGTACCACAAATTTAAGCCATCTGATTGGTATGGAAGATCTAAACCAAGAAATGAATGTAAAACCTCTTCTAGAAAGAATGGAATGAAAACTCTGACAGTATTGCACAAACCAACTCAATACCATTCCATATCCCATAGCACCAAAAAGTTGTCACAGGGGGAAAATGAAGAATAATATCATAAGGGAGTTCATCTATGCCTAAAAAAATCTGTATCTACCCCTGAAGGTGATATCACACAGTATTAATTAAATGTACCTCATTTCCATTGCTGATTCTTAGACTTATCTCTAACTCCACAAGATCCTTAATTCCAGATCTTCAAGGTAGCTACACTGGGGGGTCTAATAATGATTTCCAGCAATGTGTGTGCTAACCAGGCTCCCAGATGGCTGTGAAGATTTTCAGCAAGGATCCCAGCATCCACACAACGCCTCTACCCTGCATTGGGGACTGGCTTGGCTGTCAGTAGAGTGTTTATAGAAGTGACAATATTTTTGAGATTAGGTTGTGAAAACACTGTGGATTCTATATTGCTTTTGCTCTCACTCAGACTTGGGTCTCTTGCTCTCAGAGAAGGCCAGCTACCATGTCTTGACAGTCAGATGGCCATATGTTGAGGATCTTGTGGGGGCTGAAGTCAGGGGTGGGTAGCCAACATCATCTTGACAGGCATGTCACTGAGGCACCCTGAAGGCAGAACCCCCTAACCCCAGAATACCTGAAACTCAAGCCTATTCCGGGGTGGAAGCTTAGTGCAGTCTCACGTGCCACCCTGAAAGAGAGCCACCCACATATGGGAGGGCAGATCCCCAACCTTAGACACTCTGAGGTTAAGAATATTGTTGCGTACTGTATTTATAAAAACCTTGGTGGCAAATTATTATGAACTAATAGATGGCCAGTTGTGTCCAGAACCACCACTGCTTTTTCTCCCAAATTTTCTCATCCTGCATTCTTTCTTGTTTCTGTAGATGGTAACCACAACCTTCTAATTGCTTCGGTCATACACTTTAAAGTCATCTTTGAGTGATGAGCTATCTCCATTACTTCTTATCTCCCAAGTCCAGTTTCTCAGCCTGTTGGCGCTGCCTTTGAAACATGTGCACAATTGACTACTCACCACCACCACACTCATCATCCTGGTCTAAGCTGCCATCATCTCTTGACTAGACTGTGGCAGTAGTTTGCCTCCCTAAATTTTTTTTTTTTTTTTTTGCCTCCCTAATTGTATCCTTGCCCAGTTTCAGCCTATGCATCAGCAAAGCGTCAGAGTGATCTTTCAACATCAGTCAAATCACGTCACTCCTCCAATCAGGCCTTTGCTGGGTGCCTTCTGATGTAAATAAGGTAAAAAGCAACCTCCTCATAGGGCCCATGAGGCGCTGTAAGACTTGCCCTCTAGCACCCTTTCCTCTGGTCACTTTGGTATCCTTACTGTTACTCCAACAGGCAAGGAATGTTGCTGTCTTAAGGCTTTTGTACCCATGGTCCCCTGTGCCAGGAATGTTCTGTCTGATACCTGCAGGATATGTTTTCTTGTTCCTACCATACAGAAGTTCTTCTGTAACAGCCCTTTTAAAGGCTCCTCTCCTTCCTGCTTTATGCTCTTCCCATCTTTATCATCATCTGACATAACTATTTGTCATATATATCATATATTTCCCCCTCCCACCAGAATGCAAACCCCTTGAAGGCAGGGAACTTTTTTCTGTTCATGGAGGCATTCCAACTCCTAAGAGCAGTTCCTGGCACCTAGTAGGCACTCAGATATTTTTTTTGAGAAAGCAAATACTATAAACAGGAAATGTAATGTAATATTTTGAAAAGATAGAAGAAACTATCCAATAAATGTGTTTAAAATTATTAAAAGTGCAAGGAGTGAGAAACAAGAAGAAAATCAATGTACTTTTAAAATGAGTTATGACAGAAAAAGAAATACCACGTTGAGACATGAAGAATACGGAAACTAAACTTTTTTAAACCACAAGGCATCAATTACATTAAGAAAGATAATTCTGAGGAAAAACCCAGAATGGGGCTCAGAGATATCATGCGATTAAAATAAGAAGTTAAAACTTAGAATTAAAAGGCCTGGCTGTATTTCATAAGAATCCTAAAGGAAGGAAATGGAGTGAAAATGGAGAAAAGTTAGTATTTGAAAAGAAAATAACAAAGAATTTTTCAAATTAAAAAAAAAGTAACAGATGGGAAACCTGCGGGGACTACAATTGAGATGGAAAAAAATAAATGTAAAATAAACTGTTATAAAATAAAAAAAAAAACAAAAAGTAACAACATAAATCTTTGGATTACACTGGCATATAGTGTCTCAAGAAGGGTTAATAATTTATACCTTCATACATGGTACAAAATTGTAAAACATTCTGAAGGGGAAATCTCCAAATTTATAAGACAACAAAAGGAAATATATCCACAAAGGAACAATATGAGACTAAGAGCAGACTTTTCATAAGTAATCATATGTTGGGAGACAATACAATTATGTTCTCCATCTGCTATTGAAAACAACCATCATCCTAGAATTCTACTCCACTAAAGTATCATTCAAGAGGCAGGGACAAATAAGAATATTTTCAAAAGAACCATTACTGCCCTCCTGAAAAAAACACTAAAATGTGTTCATCAATCGTGTGGGAATTGAACACAGATAAGTGGAATTACAGTGGTATGAATCATTTTCATAATTTTATTTATTTACAAAAAGATTTATTTATTTACACTTACAAGAACTAGGGTACAGGCCAGAGGGGGCAGTGAGAGGAGACAGAGTGGGGAGCAGAACAGGCAGATGTACTGAAATACACTGCTGAGGGGAGCAGCGGGACAGGCAGGAGAGGTCTGCTGTGCCATGTGGGCCAGCTCCCTGGCTGTGGCTGTGAATAGTTTCACAGTGCTGCAGTATGACCCCTTGTGCCACGAGGGAGGTCCTTTCATAATTTTAAATAAACATTGACTTATAAACAAGGGACTAATTTGTAGGAAAACTTTAAAACAAGGAGATAATAAGCTATTAAACAAGATTAAATATTAAACAACAATGAGATGACAGATGGAAGGAGGGACATCAGAAAAGAAATATCAAGACCTGGAGGATAGGGATTTGGATTGGCCAGTTTTTCTTTTCTTTTTTTTTTAAGATTTACTTATTTGTGCATACAGAACTGGGGTACAGGCCAGAGGCTCAGGGGCGGCGAGAGGCTTCACCAGAGACAGAGCGGGGAGCAGAACAGGCAGATAGAGGAAGTACACTGCTGAGGGGAGCAGCGGGCGAGTCAGGAGAGGTCTGCCACGCCATGTGGTCACCTCCGGGGCAGGCGGGAATTGAACTCATGAGGAAGTGGCTTTAGCTTCTTAGTGCTGTGCTTTAACCCACTGCGCCACCTGGGAGGGCCCTGGTTATTCTTTCTAATGTCAAGTATGCATTTGAATATCAAAAAGAATGAAATAAAATGTGTAATTTTCAAGTTAGTGAAGGGGGGAGAAGGAATAAAAATAACTTTAAATTTTTATGACGTGTGTATACATATATATATATATATTTATTATATATATATATATATTTATATATATATATTATTTTTCATGTTTATACATTGTGTCTTTGTCATCTCGTTGTGGTCTCCATGGAATTCCTGCCACCAGTTCACCCAGGTACCATCACCATTCTTCCTTGTGCTCTTCCTACCCCTGTTTTGATCCTATTCCCCTTTCTCCACCTACAGGATGTCTCTGGTTTATGTATTTGTGTCCCCTACATTCCTCCTAAGAGTGAAACCATCTGGTATTTTTCTTTTTCTCTCTGGCTTATTTCACTGAGCCTGATCCCTTCCAGCTCAATTCATGTTACTGAAAATGGCATGAGTTTATCTTTTTTTGATTGCTGAATAATATTTCAGGGAATGAATAAAAGTCAAGTGAGAAGAAAAATTAAGAGGCCCCTCCTGGTGGTGTAACAGGTTAGTACGCAGCACTGCAAGCTGCTGCAGCCACTTCAGTGTGAGTTCGATCCCCAGCCCTGGAGGTGACTCACATGGCGTGGCAGACCTCTCCTGACTTGCCTGCTGCTCCCCTCAGCAGTGTATTTCGTTGATCTGCCTGTTCTTCTCCCAACTCTGTCTCTGGTAAATCCTCTCACTGCCTCTGTACCTCTGGCCTGTACCCTGGTTCTGTATCTCTAAATAAATAAATAAATCTCTAAAAAAAAAAAGAGGAAGAAAAATATGTACCAGCAAAACACTAAATAAAGGCGACTTGGTTAGTAACAGTCTTGTCAAAATTGATTTAAAAGCAGATGCTTTATTTAGCACATGAGTGGTGAGTGAAAAGCTTCAACAGTAAGATACAGCAATTCAAATTTAATGATGTAGGCTCAGATACATAAAGAAGAAATGGCCAGAACTACAAGGAAAAATTAATTAAAAATATCACAATTACCATGAAATATTAATAAGTGTCCACTGGAAACTGATAAAAATAAACACAGCATATTGGTAAGGCTGCTTAAACTACAAACACCATGATTAAGAAAGATGACAATGTTTAAGTCATAAAAAAAAAAGAGGACTTAAAGGATAAATTAGGATTAGCAGAGATGACTTAATGCTTATGTCATGGTTACCAAAGATGACCTAATGTTAAAATGCATATTCATGGACACAATTTTCCTTCATTTTTTAAAGTACTTGTCCACTGATGACAAACACTATATAATGTACTTTTTTTAAAAAACCTGAAAGACTGAAAAATGAATGAATTAATCAGTCAACTCATAAAGTTAGCAAAGGAAAAATCTCTTAGCAGAAGAAATAAAGAGAAATAACCAAGAAGGTAAAATAAAGCAATGCATGTTCAATAAGACAGAACGGTACAAAGAAGACAATAAACATCACTCATATATCTCAAATGCTCCCTGTTAATATTTTTGGTGTAAATCCTTTGTGTTTTCTACAGAGAGCTGGATCTATTGCCAGAACTATGACAAAGATGGAAGGAAAGATCTGCTTGTTTGGAATTCTGAAGCAGAAAGTGGCATTAGGAGAAAAGAAGACTCCTGCTTTTTGGTCTTGATGCATAAAGTTTGCAGAAATATCAGTATCACCAGGAGATGCCAAAGTTTCAACTGGGTAAGGAAGAAGCAAGGATTTTTCAGAGAAGAGATTAGGGATTTGGGAGAGTTTGCAAATAAAAAGTCAAAACGCTCTAAAAATAATGTCCAGAGCAGCTGAGTGTGTTCTCTAATAAGGGGGTGAGGGATGAGTGGATCAGACTAGAGGGAACACACAATGTGAGAAAAGATTCCCAATGATAATATATCACCAAACAACCTTGGAGCCTAGAAAGGACTGTAACCGACAGGGCGGGCCGTGATGTGCTAATGGTGGGAGGGAGGGTCAGAACTAGTGAGCAATTGAATTAAACTCTGGTTTGGAAACTTGAACAGATGGTGGTCAGGGTGGGGGTTTTGGGTAGTGGGAAAGGGCATGGGAGTGGAAGGTTGTATCTGTCCTCTTTAGTCAGCTAATTATCCCTCCCCCTTTTCAGTATTTCCTACTTATTTTGGGTCTTTTGAGGACACCTCTTGTTTTTTTTTATTATAATTATGAACTATTTTAGTTTTCTTCTGACAGTTCTAGGGGTAGGGCAGGGGCAAAAGTTTATAGAGTGAGTTCATTGTGCTATTCAACATTTAGTGCAATGACTAAATGACATTTAGAGCAGCGGGTAGACATTTAGTGCGATGCCTAAAGAAAATTAAACCACCAACTCTACCCAGGACCCCAGGAAACACTTGCCAGAGCTAATAAAGCCCAGAGGGGAGAAAGGCAGCCCCCACCCCACCCTAAGGCAAGCCGATAAAGACTGAGAGGAACAAGAAACATGCAAAAGGGGCAGGAATTCCTTGAAAACAGCCAGCTTCTAGATGATAAAGCAGATCCCCTAAACAGGTGGAGCATTACCCCTAAAAGCCCCCAAATGCACTCCCCCTCCCCAGGGAAGGGTGAAGCTGGCTGACACCATGGTAACTCGGGCCAAATGCTCTCCCTGCCTCAACCTGCTGCCAGGACTGATCATCTACACTCTCTGGGTCCCTGAGTGTGCACCCTAAGAAACATTGTAATGAGCAGTTCTGATACCCTATTTTAAGACTGGCATTCCCACTCTCCTTTATAATTGTTCTTATCCAGGACTCTACCTGCCCAGGGACCTCTCCCTGGGTTTAATTTAACTCTGTCTGTAGATAAACTTTACTTTTGCTTCTGGTAAAGCTATGACTGAGTTCTCACACCATAGTCAAGATCAGAGGACCCCTAAATCTAGGAACCCCATAGCCTAATGATCTAGCCTAGCTAGATCTGGAGATAGCGCTTTTATTTTGACCCAGGGTTCAAGTTCTCTCTGCTTAGTCTCTTCAGAAAATCATCTTTACAGGATTCACAGCTGGGTTAAAATTGCTTAAAATGAGCAACAGGCAGGCCAGACTATCAGAGAGAGAGAGAGAACAAAAAGAAATGCAGAGTGTTCCATTGCTTTATTTGTTTATTATTTTAAAGAATTTATTTATTTTGTATACAAGAACTGGAGTCTAAGCTAGAGGCATGGAGGTGAGAGGATTCACCAGAGACAGAGTGGGGAGCAGAACAGGCAGACTGACTGAAGTTCAAGCTGAGGGTGTAACAGGGTGGTCCCTAGTAAAAGGGGAAGTCCCAGATTTCCTGCCCCACCCAGAAGGAGGGTGGAGCTGAACAGAGAAAAAGGAGAGAAGATAAGAGAAGGAAGCTGGATGGAGAACAAGGATGAGACCTGAGGAAGCCACATAGAGCAGCAAGCATGTGAGGAACTTCTTGCTCAGCTCCACCCTCCTTCTGGGTAGGGCAGGGAATCTGGAACTTCCCCTTTTTCTAGGGACCACCCTGTTACAAGGGGAGGGGGAGGTAGGAACAGGAGAGGTCTGCTGCACCATGTGGGTCACCTCCCTGGTCAGGGATCAAACTCCACAGTGGCTGCCAACAGCTTCATAGTGCTGAGACTTACCCCTTGGCCACTAGGGAGGACCTTGTTCTGTTACTTTACGTTTGTCACTCCATCAATGTGTTTCCCATGTGTCTCCACCTCTGCCCCCATTTCTAAAATGTCCTCTGGGCCTGGTCTTGCAGAGACCAATCAGAATAGGCTTATTATCTCCTCTCAAGACCTGAGTGGGTTCCCTGTGGCCTCATAAATTGTTCTTGCACCTACTATGGAGGCCACCGTCTTTGAAGGAAAGTTACTCCTCTGACTCCAGTAACAGAACATGCCTGTTGCCATTTTCCAGGTGACAGATCCCCTAAGTGCTGGAAAACTCTATTTAACAAGCATTTGTTCTATGCAGACTTTTGGCTGCATTGTAAGCTTTGGGCTGAGAATGAATAGCTGATTCTGGTTATCAAAACTCTGTCTAAATAAACCAGGACCTCACTATATCTCTCTTGGCTATAGAGTTAGGTGTATGGACAATCCATCTTGGATGCTTTCCAAAGTGGGGATAGTTATTGAAGTATAAAAAAAAGAGCTCCTTATAAGGAAGTTTCACCTAGGAGGAAGGCCCCCAGCGTTGGCTTAGCAAATAGCATAATAGTGTAGCTCCAGGACTTTGGAGCCAAATATGATTCTCCCTGCCCTCAACCAAAGACCCAGCCTGGCTTTTATAGGCCAGACATAAATCTGAGAAAGTGTTTATAAAATAGACTGGGTCTATCTGGAAGGCTTAAAAAACAACTTTTATAGGTTAATTCTTAGGAAATCGATTTGATGCTATTTAGAGAAGTTGCGTTTGCAGGGAATGGGATCCTTCTTACCTTATCTTGCCCTGTCTATTTGGGGTGTGTGGTTCATTCAACAAAACAGTGTTGTTAATTTTAGGTTCCTCACACTCTGTGCAGCAGAAGGCTTACTTGATTGTGGCACTATGATGGGGCAGGAGGGTGTTTAATTAAATATTTGTTGGTGGTCTCAAATCCCAGTGCTTCTTTCAACCCTTGCCTCATACACCATTTAAAATTTGTATTTCCACTTGATATTCTAGCTTCCAGTTGAAGCAGAGATGACTGGAATGGACCTTACCTAGAGAACTTTTGTGCTAGAAATACTTTCAAAGTATAGTCTACTGAAGCTGATTTTCTGTAGTTGAGAGGCTGATGCCTTGAGAAAAGAATTTTCTTCTCTTGACAAATACCACTAGGCATAGAACATGGTGCTTAGCCTTCAGTGGGATACAAAAATGCCTGGATCAATGTTCTCATCCTTGGGGAGTATTTTTTATGATCAGGGATAGAAGACAAGTATGCAATTAACTCTAATACATGAATGATAAAATCTATGAATGAATACAACATACTAGGATTTGGATATTTAGAAGAAAACCTGTACATTTCCTAGAGAAAGCAAACCAGCGATTTTGGGGAAGTGCTTGGTATTCAAGGGTAAGCTGGGTGAATTGGTTGGATTTTTGTCCACTATAGATAGGAGTGAAATATAGATTGTGATGGGAAATCTCCTGGCAATAAAGGAAAACAGTAGAAAATTCAGTTTAGTCAGAGAGCAAAGGACAGTAGGGAAAAAATAATCAATAAAGTTGGAGCGACCAGTTCAGGCACAAGATGACAGAGGCCCTTAAAGTTTGGAGTGAGTGGTCATGTCATTGGAGACAGTGCTGACCATGGAGGGCTTTTCACAAGGGGTGAAATAGATGTGATAGGGAGGACAAGAGCAGCTAAGACACAGCCATCACAAAAACAGAAGTAGGAACACATCTTGTCCCAGAAACAAGACGATTAAAGAGTTTTAGAAAATTGGATATATGGTGGTTCATATGTCCAATTTTCTAAGAGGTGAAGGAGGTAAAGGAAAGTCTTAGAAATACTGGGGCAGGGGCCTCCCTGGTGATGCAGGGGTTAAGTCTCAGCACTTTAAAGATATTGACAGCCACTGCAGCACCAGTTCACTCTTCTGCCCAGGGAGCTGACCCACATGGTGCAGCAGACCTCTCCTGCCTCACCCGCTACTCCCCTCAGCAGTATTTCAGTCAACCTGCCTGCTCTGTTCCCCACTCTGTCTCTGGTGAATCCTCTCGCCCCATTCCTATATCTCTGGCCTGTACCCCAGTTCTTGTATGCATAAATAAATAAATCGTAAAATAAATCGTAAAAAAAAATATGGGGGCAGGAACCAGAGTTTAGGGAATTCATCAGTAAATGTTTGATGAAAATATAGATTCCGTGGGAGCAAAAATGGGGTGGGAAAGGTGCATGGGACTATGATGCTGGCATATGAGTGAACTGGTGGTGGGAAGTCCACAGGGATTATAACCAAAATGGGAAAACACACAAAATGAAGAATGATGTAAAAAATATATATATAAAAATTTAAAAAATATATAAAGTATAATATGACTCCCAAAAAATATATAGATTCAGACCATAGAAAATTTTGTGAATAGATTACTAGTGAAGAAAATGATAAAAATTTGTAAGACAGCCTCAGAGAATGATTATGGGTGGAGAAAAAGTCTGGTTGTAAGGAAAACTAGCATTTTCAAATGGTTGGAATGTGGAGGAAGGTGGTGCTATGCTTCTGAATGGATTCTTTTTGGTCCATGGTGTTGGTATGACTTGAATTCCTAGAATTTAAAAACTTCAGGTGCTATTTCATATTCTGTGTCATCACCAACAATCTCATGTCTAGAAATCTCACCATGTCTATTATAGTGCTTGCCATTACCAGTGTCATTGGGGTGCTTGGATTGCTGAGGTGTATGGCAAGTGGGGCCTCAGTGTGTTCACAGCTCTGTGAACCCACACAGCTTCTGGGGACCCTGAGGTTGTGCCTGCTGGTGGCAAGCATTCACAAGGATCAGCATTACACAGCAAATAGCCATTTGGATTATTCCAATTCTCCAGATCAGATCAAAGGAGATTAAATGGACATGTTGCCCCTTTTACACAAGCATTTGGCAAATGTCTCATTCTTTTAGAGATGATTTTGAGTTTTGTAGAAGTAAGCCTTTTTTTCCTCAAGCATTTTTCTCTCAGTTTTCAAAAGGTTGGGAACTTGTGGGAAATTTAATCCACATGTTTATGATTCATTTTGACTCCACTCCTTTCAAATTTATCTTTGGAGCATGCATTGGTACTTGAGAAAGCCTTTTAAAGTTCAGGACTTTTAGAACCAGATAGTTATTTTGCTAGCTATGTCTTGAATACACAGATTGAAAATTTTCAGAAGTCAAAACTCAGAGATTGGAGAATTGTTTGAATGAAGCAAATCCCCCAAGGGTGTTTATTTTTAAGAGCAAATCTGTAGGTAAAGGGTACTGAAAACACACCAGAAGCAGATTTACTGAGCTGTAAAGAAGGGGTGACTATGTTTATTAGGAATGTTGTCCAAGAGTGAGAAGGTCTGGGAAGCATCATGGCCTCTGTGTCTTCCCTGGTAGGTGCTGCTTCTTTTCATAGCCTTTTAGGCACAGATCCTTGAGCTGCTGGAACTTTCCAGATCACTTCATCACTATTTCAGCCCCCTCACTTTATTGATGAAATCAAAACTTTAAAGAGGTTAAGTCACAGACATACTAGTTTTAGAATGTCTTCAAGTCTCTACCATGTCTATTTCCTCCCAATGGGACTTGAGTCATGGTCCCACAATGAGGTCCCAGAGTTGGGTCTGGGCAGAGTGGAGGAAGCAGTGTTTGGAGAGAGGAGAGACTGAACACTTATTTTTATATGGCATGTCCTCTTTGAAATTCACTCTCTTTTCCATCACCTGTTTGTTTGGGGTTGCTTTTCCTCAGTACAAAAGGAGAGTGAAAAGGACTCTGAAGAAATAGATTTTTTTTTTAAAGATTCATTCATACAGAGCTGGGGTACAGGCCAGAGATGCGGACGGTGAGAGGATTCACCAGGGACAGAAGGTGAAGCAGAGCAGGCAGATCGACGAAGTACACTGCTGAGGGGAGCAGCAGGCGGGTCAGGAGAGGTCTGCCACGCCATGTGGGCTCCTCTGGGGCTGGCGAGGATCAAACTATTGCGGAAGTGGCTAAAGCTTCTTAGTGCAGTGTTTTAACCCGCTGCGCCACCAGAGAGGGCCCTAAAGAAATAGATTTTTAAAGCTTGACAGGAGAAGGGTGTCACATCGTACGGGAGGTAAGATATTATGACTTACAAAAAATATTTTGTTCATTTAGATGATGAAAATATATTCCTCATGCATATTTGGTCTTCACTTACATTTCATATTTCTCTCCTACCCCCAATGCCTTGTAATTTCTTCAGGATTGAAAGCAATTAAAGGTGTCGCTTGTTATGTTAGTAAGGTGATTTTGGCAAAAACACCTCAGGATGGAATGGGGTTGGTTGCCCGGAGAATCAACCATATTATTAGAGGGTTGGAACTTCCACCCGAAGACTGGAAGGGAGAATGTGGAGGGACCAGAGGTGGAGTTTTGTTGCAATTGGTTTAATTGTCAATGATTTAATTAATCATGTCTAAGTGACGAAGGTGCTATAAAACCTCCAAAGAATGAACTATGGGGTTGATGAACACATGGAGATTGGGAATAATGGCACACTTGGAAATGGTATTTAATGGTATTTTAATGGTATTTCCACATAACCTGCCATATATATATATATATATATTCCATTGAGTTGATAATACATACCTCTTAGTATTTGCAATAAATCAGTGCCTAGTTAATAAGTCAATTCTCTCAGTTCAGTGAATCACCCTAGCAAAGACAAGAAACCTGAGGTGGGTATCCTGGAACCTCTGATTTACAGCCAGTCAATCAGAAACTCATGTAATAATCCTCTCCTGTAATCTGAGGAGGGGTCCTGGGAAACTCTCTCTGTAGACAGTGCTCAGAAGCCCATCTAGCCAGGTGAGGTGTCTGACCCAGATCTGAAGTGGAGCGTAATCATGGGATTCGGAGCCCTGAACCTAAACCTGTGGAATCTGACATTATCTCCCACTAGATAGTGGGAGAATTGTGTTGAATTCTTGAATGCTCTGCTGGTAGCCAAGGCCTGCTTATTGTGTGGGGAGAATTACCCACACACTTCTGTTGAAAAATTGTTTTAGGAACAATAGTTAAACCACTGGAATACTCTGGGGTGCAGCTTTATTTATACAACCTTAACAAAGATACTTAGAGCAAGCTAATTCTTCTGTACACAGAGGCCTTCAGTACTCAAACGGAAATGTTTCTTGTTCCAGAACACTAATGTTATTAGATGAGTCAATGGGTGACCATTCTAAGTATGTTGGATCCATTCAGTCACTGCAGGGGAAATCTATTGACCTTGGATACAAACTTTAGCCCAGAACGACTACACTTGGTTATTTAGTTTAGTTGTAAAAAATGTGGGAAATAGATGCATATCAGCAAAGGTCTTGGTCTTTGTTCAGCAAGGAAATTAGTGGTGAAATTTATGAAGGTTTTTATCAAGAGTGAGGTCAACAGAACATATTCACACACATGCCATTTCAAATAGCATTTATTTATTTTGTAATGATTATAAAAGTACTATATGTTATGATGGAAAACTTGAAAAATGCCAAAAGTATAAAGAAGAAAAAATAAATTACTTACAATTCCACTACTTAGAGATAACCAATGTTAATATTAACATTAGAGTTTCCTGCCTTTTGAGAAGGTTTGTAAATTCTTTATTTTTTTGTATAAAACATCCTATTTCCATATGTTGCAAATGGTTTTGTTTTTTAATTATAACAGTCAGAAAGAGAAAACATGATTCATAAGCATCGAGGACATATCGTCATGATTTTATTGGGCCTTTGTGACTGGTGTGAGATCCAAAGCATGTGGAGGAGCTGGAGCAGTTGAAATAGCTGAAGTTCATGGATCTTCATTCTAGATTGTTGTTTGTCTTTGTGTCTTCTACTTTCCTTCCACATTTATCAGCCTCTTTCTCTGCCTACATCATCTTATATGCATTTTCTCATATCTTACATTTTTAATTTACAGTGTTTCATACACAGCTCTTTTCTACCTCATGATCTCTCTTCCCACATGCCATTTATGTGACATTTCCCAGTTCAAACTATTCAGAGAGAAAATCTGATTTATTCAGGTAATAACTCTTACTTCTCTTTAAGAATGGCTTTATACAAGGTCCTGCTATAAATTCTGACACTTGGGTTAGTTATTTCTAATCAATTCAAGTATAGGCAGATGATGCTGACATTCAGGGGATTTATTTAGTTAGAAAATGAAAGTGAAGATAATTTTAAAAAATCAGTCAAAATCCTGCTATTCAGAAATAAATAGTGGTAGTGGTCTTCTGATTTTTCCCCCAATTTAGTTAGTTTTATAAGACATCTGCATATATGTGTATGTGTATATGTGTATATATATATGTATATATATATGTGTGTGTGTGTATGTGTGTGAATATAATTTTAAATATTTAATCACATCCTATCTTTTAGCTAACATAATATTTTGAATGTTTTGTTACACATTAAATTATTTTCCCAATACTTGATTTGTAGTTTTGTACAGTGGTTCACTATATGAATATACCATTGTTTTGTTTCTTTAATTCACATTTATTTCATAATTACTGAACACATTTTGGTGTCTGCAGTGGGAAGAGGGACTCTGCAACTCTCATTGTCACCTTGTGACAAAATCTTCTAATACTGAAGAAGGCATTCAGTTGCTAGATAGCCCAGAATGCCAAATATCTGCTCATATTCTTCAGGTAAATAATCGTCTCAGGAAAATGAGGACACTAGTATTCAGTCTGGATTTTCTTTCAAATGTATTTCCTTAAACCATATGGAATTTATTTTGATATATGGACATAAGGAAGGAATTTAACCTTAAAATATTTTTATCCTCAAGTTTTAATTAAGAAATTATTTAAACTCATATGTTTGAGAACTTCATATGTTGTGAATTTTATATTTCATAAGCTTTGACTCAAGTTTGATGTCACAAAACCTGAATTATTCAAACAACACTTGAGCCCTTTTGTCCTTTGCTGATTTACACTTTAGAAATGGAATAAAACTAATTTCTCAATGTTGTTTAAGAGCTAGATGGCCCAAGTGACACAGCTTTCATTAAAATATAGAAGACAAATCTTCAAATTTGCTGATCTTCAGTATTTTCCCCTAAAGTTCAATGTATTATATCAAAACTACTTATCATTATGTATTCTTTGTGAACTGATTTGGAATATCATGTAACTTATTTCCTTTATTATCAGATGCAGTTGACTAATATACACCTGTGATTTAGAAACAATAGCAATTTGAAGTCCTTGAATTACATTTGGATATAAGAAAGCCAGTAATTCTTATACTTACATATTCTTTTATATCAAGAAATATGGTACCATATTGTCATATCTGCTTCACTATTTCTGAATTTTCTATTCTCTTGCACTGACCTATTTTGTAATATATTGTTTGGATATTATGAACTAAAATTTGTTAAAACTCGGTACTTTTTCCTTATGTATTTTTGCCTTATGTTATGTTATTTATTTATGCTTCTATGTGATCTTCAAAATGAGTCTCCCCTTTCCAATCCCATTATATTCTTTAAAGAATCACATTAAATTTGCAATTACAATTATAATAATTTGAAAAATTAGACATACATAGAAATACCAATTTGGTATTCAATATATTATTAAAGTTGTGTCTGACTTCAATGAAAATGCTTCTTGTGTCTAACCATTGCCTGTGAAGTTGGCTATTGGTCTGAGACAAGTTATTATTATCATTTTGAGAAGGTGCTAGTCTTTCCAGTATTAATCAGGAATTAGTCAAGATTATATGCTGAAAAGTAACTTAATATTCATTTACGTTATAAAGGCATATCATAATCTTTCTTTATCATGATGTATTTTTAAACATGTAGCTATTAAACTTCTAGATGAACTCTACTTTTGTATATTTTGTCGGTCAGTGTTTAACATTCCTCATTTTTGTTCATAAGCGAAATTTTGTCTGCAGTTTTGCTTATTTTCCCTTTAGGTAATCTTGGGTAAAGAGGGTTGAGTTATTCAGACTCCTTAATTTATGATACATTTTTATCATTGGCCTGCGATACCCCTATGTTTCTGTTTATTCAATTCATTCTCACTTATCCACACATACTGTTCTCATTCTGTTTTTCTCCCGCCCCCACAAACAACTATTTTAACATTTAATGATGTGCATTTGTGTATTTGATTGTATCCTTTAAACATGTCATATGGCACATATTAACTTATGATGTTATAGATCTTGCTTTTACTGTCTTAAAAATAATTTTCCTTGAGTTACTATGGGATTACATCATTGTTCCTCTACCAGTAGTGTAGGGTCCCCTTCAGGCATTTTACCATAGAGCACCCACCACCAAAGACTCCACGGTCTACACCATGGACCTCTCTGGTCCCTCCCTTCTTTGTTCTCATCCCTCCCTTTTACTTTTTTTTTAATGACCCCAATGTGTTTAAGATCCATCCACACAAATGCTGCCTAGAATCCATGGGTGTGGCCACACATTTAACTTTAACTCTTCAGTTTTTGTATCATTAAGTAGAATTTGAGGTTTGTATTTTAAAATGCTGGCCGTTTAACTGATATATGACACCTGCTCCTTAAAGATTTGAAAAATTTCATCCACAAAATTATTTTTACCCAGTGTCATTTGTATGTCAAACACACATGCACACGCACATGCACGGGCACACACACACCCTCTCTCTCATCATTTGTTTGATTAAAGTTTTTAGCATCCCGTTGGGACATTAGTAATAGTGAAATCTTTTGAGAGAATCATTACTTTTCAAATCTATAGTAGCATATGTTCATTCATAATGCTACTTATAAATGCAAAGCAGTCTAATAATTGTGATTCTATCACTTTTTATATTCCCAATGAGTCTTAATCATGTTTTTGGTCTTGGCTTTTAAATATTAAACTTTTCTTTGTTCTGTTTTTTAAGTAACATATGCCTACTCAACAAATGTTTAACGATTTTCTTTTTGTTCAATTAACCTTGCCTAGAGCTTATTATATTATTTTTTGGGGGGAGGAGAGCATGAACACCATCCCCCACTACCACAAATTATGCAGTTGAGTTTCCCACATTTGGGAAAATTGCAGGGTCAGCAACACCCGGAGAGCAATGGGGAAACCTCTGCCTGGGAAAACCACCTTTGTGATGGTGTTTCCCTTGCCAGGTAAGTATTATTATTATTTTATGTTTAAGAAAAATCAAGTTTTTTTTTTAATATTTATTTTATTTACTAATGCATACAAAAACTGGGACACTGACCAGAAGTACTGGATTTGGGAGGAAGTAAGAGGACTCACCAGAGACAGAGTGGGGAACAGACAGGCAAATTGACAGAAACACTGCTGAGGGGAGCAGCTGGAAAGACAGGAGGGG
>NW_004567118.1:25575774-25621903 GCF_000260355.1 Condylura cristata | reverse complement strand
TTGTTGTTGTTGTTGTTTTCCAACCTAAGTAGGATATTCAGTATTTCTTGCTGAATAATAAAATTCTTCAGTATATCTCTGGTCATAACTCCTACTTTTTATGCATTTGTTCTTATTATCATTTAAAAAATAGCCAATACTTGTAGTTTTGATTGTTATTAGTCTCGAGATCTTTAAGTGTCTAACGTTTCTATTTGTTTTTGTTTTTTTTTTAATTCTCCTTTTGTAAATTTCCGGGTTTATTACTTTGGAGTTAGAGAATGTAAAAAACTGGTCTGCATTGCTTCAACTTTTTGAAAACTGGCAGGATTTTCTTTGTGGCTTGATATGTGATCAATTTTATGAATGTTTCATAGTATTTGGGAAAATATGCATTTTCTGAATATATGTGGTTTGATGTACATCTATTAATTCAGATCATGAATATAGCTTTCCTTTTCCACATATGTATGTGTGCTCTTTTGAACTGACAGAGCCGGGGTATGTTATATTAATGACACCCCTTGTAACTCTAGTCTTGTTAGCTTCTTCTTATATTTCCAACAGTTTTTTACTCTCTGTATTTCATCAGAGAAAATAAAATATCTTCTTAGATTTCTTTAGCTGTGTTCTCCATGATGCTTCAAAAACCAGAAATGCTGTAAAGCAAAGCATGACTTAATTTTACCCAGTCTGGTCAGATTGGTGTTATGTTAGGGGATATTTAACCCTATTTCTGATACCCTTGATAGGTTTATCTTGGTTATCACTGTTATGTGAGCTTTCATATTTTTCTGTAGTTTTGCTTCTCCCTTTACCTAATCTGTCAGTGTCTATCAACAGAAGACTTTCCTCTTCTCTCAGTTGAACACTGAATGTACATTTTTCATTGGAAACTATATAAAATGATGTTTACCTTCTTGGACTATGCCCACCTCAGAGAATTCAGGTGCTGTGCTGTGACTCTGGTCAATGCAAGGGGCTCTGAAGTGACATATGTCAGGTCTAAGCAAGAAGCTTTAAGCACCATCATTCAATCTGCTGTTGTTCTTTGCTCTAGGAAAGGATGTTAAGATAGAGGCTCTCCTTCTCCTGAGCCCCTGAATGGAGTTGGCATAGAGTATCAGATCCATAGTGTCAGGAACATGTCGTGGGAGTGAGGAACAAGCCTTCGTTCCAAAGCTTCTGAGGTTTTGGAATTGTTTGTTAATGTAGCATAACTCAGTGCTACCTGATTATTATGTACGTGGGCTGTGTTTCAGGCCCTGCTTATGTACTGAGACTCTATGGTCCTTCCTTTTGTGACCTTCATGGGAAGTTGGAAATGTCTGTAGGATGTGCAGCTAGTTGCTACTTGTCATGTCTCAGTAATATTTAATAGTTTTCGTCATATAGACTCTGCATAATTCTTAATTAGCTTTTTTCAAAATATTTCACTTTATTTGTTACTGTGAATATAATCTTTCATTATGGAATCTAAGCACATATGTCAGTGACATATATCATGGAAATATACAGATTTTTGGATCCATATATTATCTGGTATTTTATTTTTTAAAAGATTTATTTTTATTTATTTATACATATAAGAACTGGGGTGTAGGCCAGTAGGCCAGGGGTGCTGGAAGTGAGGGGTGTGGTGAGAGGATTCACCAGAGACAGAGTGGGGAGCAAAACAGGCAGATTGACTGCTGAGGGGAGCAGCGGGTGGGACAGGAGGGGTCTGCTATGCCATGTGGGTCACTTCCCTGGCTGGGGATTGAACTTGTGCTGCAGTAGCTGCTGACATTTTGATAATACTGAGACTTTAATGCCTGTGCCACCAGTGAGGTTATCTGGGAACATTATTAAATGTTCACAGACTAACAGTTTTGTCGTTATTCATTAACTTTTCTAGTATATATTTCTGATAATTTTGCTTCTTTGCAAGGATTATCACTAATTTGCACTTTATATGTCATTTAACTGACCATATTTACACAAAATTATTAAATAATAATGGTGGTAGCAAATATTTATACATTTTTTCCAATTCCAATAGGATAATTTTGTGTTTGGTTCTTAAGATGTGACTTATTTAAGACAAATCACCTGCCATGTTGAGATGATCATTTACTATTTCTACTTTTCTTTGGGTTTTTATTCTAAATATGTGTGGCATCTTAAGAAGTGCCTTTTTAACATCTACCAAGTTTGTGCATGTCTGGCATGTACATTGTTAATTGATGTCTTAATACTAAGATACTTCAGTAATTTTTGATAACCCTAGTTGATAGTGATGAATATTTTTTTAGTATCTATATTTTCATTTGATTTAGCATTTGGGAATTTATGTTTATAATTGGTTTGGTTTATAGCTCCTTTTGTGGTTGCTATCTTTGTGAGGTTTGGGTTAAAGATGATTCTTACTTTTAGTGGATATTTAAATTTTCATTTTATTTTACTACTCAGGGATAGTTTATATAGCTTGGGATTATCTGTTCCTTGAAAGTTTGAACTGATAGTAAAACTGTCTGGGTGAATACCTTTTTAGGAGACAATGCTTTACTTACTTCCTCTGTTTCTTTGATGGTGTTATTTTTCAGATCAGGTTCTGTACTTCTTGAATCAACTCTGCTGCGGGGAGGAGTGAAAAGGATGTTTCTCCTTGCCCATTTGGATTCTTCTGGGTAGGTCAAGCAGTCAAATTTACATGAGAGAGAGGAGGGAATAAGAAACTTAATTCTATCCTGCAAGGAGAATCTAGTGAATGTAAATTTGAAAGTGAATGGGGGCAAAAACAAGGACATACTTCCTAAGTTAAGGAATGACAGAGAGGCCTGGGGCTTCGTGGGAAAGAGGAGGACTCACAGGAGAAGAGGACGACTCATATGATGAAGATGCTCTGAAATTATGTGTTTGTCCTGCCATGTAGATAGATTTCTCTGATGCAAAGTTTATTTGTTAGGTAGAAGTCTTAACTCTGCCTGCTACCTTCTGCCATAATTCTTTAGGTGTGGAAAGTTTACTTGTGAGCCTGAGGACCTTAATTACCCTCATCAAAGTAGCTCATTTTCTAAGTGACACTTCTCAGGAAGGCCTGTTCTTGATTTCTTGGGGATGGCTAGCCTTCAAGTAGCTCCAGATGGGAAATTAGCTCAGATCTGAGTCCATCATTTGATAGAAGATTCCATCTCTTAGGTATTTGATTGACTTCTCTCTCTAGACTTATAGCATTTGTCTTTAGTAAAAATGTCATGCAACTATTGGTAATAAGTCCAATTGTATATCTGTTTCTATTCTGCTCAGTTGAATCTCTTTCCATAGGAGCTAGAATTTGATTTGAGACTTTTGTTTTCTCTGTAACATCTATCAGGAAATGAGGTTGGTAGGGGGCAGGCTACGAGCTCTCACAGACCTCTAGTTATTAAAACTTGCTGGTATTCACCAAAAAGAACCTGAAAATTGTGAGCAGCCAAATTGGCTTAGGTTGGTATATTCTCATTAGTCTTCTTGCTGTATGTGAATGGATTTGAGAAAGGACTACCTCAGCTTCTTTAAAGTATTCCTTATAACAACAAAGAAAGGTGACATTGTTACTAGACTTAATTGCTGGGGCTGCCATAACAAAGTGCTACAACTTTGGGGGGCTTGAAAAACAGAAAGATATTGTTTCACAGCTCTGGAACTTGGGGATCTGAAACTGAAGGGTGGACAGCTTTGGTTCCTTCTAAGGACTGGGAGGGAGAAGCTGTTCTAGGCCTCTCTCCTGGCTTCTGGCTGATTTACTGGGAGTCTTTGGCTCCTAGCTATATCATTCCATCACTTAATCTTCACGACATTTTCCTTGTGTCTCTTCACTTCACTTTCCTTCTGCGCCTGTCTGCCTCTTTTCCAAATTTCCCCTTTTTATAAAGACACCAAGTCAGACTGGATTAGATCCCACCTTAATGACCTCACTTTAACTTGATTACCTCTGTAAAGGCAGTATTTCCAAGTAAGGTCACAGCCTGAGGTACTGGGGGTTAGGACTTCAGCGTATTTTTTTTTTAGGTGAGGGTTACACAATTCAACCCATAACACCGAGTGAAGCTGCCAATAGAAGAAAAGTCACTAGGGCTTTCTTCCTGTCATTGGGCCTGATGGCTCTCTGTGTCATGCAGCAAGCATGAACGTGTAGGTCACCAACTGTCTTTCTCAATCCACTTCATCAGTCATCTTACTTAGTAGATACATATATTTTTAAAATTCTGTTTGACAGCCTGTTTCAATCTTCCCCAAATTAAGTTTTTGGGGAATTTGGGGCTTTAGAGTTTTGTTTTGTTTTTGTCTTTAGCAGTATTTTCTGGGAAGAGGAAAGGGGCTATATCAGGCCCTATTAGTCAGAAGCCAAAGTTGTAAACCAAAAGCTGTTCTGTCTCCAGGCCCTGTTTTTCTGCTTTTTTGCTTCTTCCCTATCTGAACTGCAGGTTGCTGCTACGGATGACACCTTTGACAGCACCTCTGCGATGGGAGCTGGAGGGACATCATTCACACAGACTATGTGGATAAAGACTTTTGGAGGAGACTGTTATAGGTTTAGGGCTTCTCTGGTGTCATACCACTGGGGTCTGTGTATCCTCTTCAGGGATCCCCAGCTGTCTTTATTGCTTATAACTCTATTATCTTCTGAAGTCTTGCAGCTTATAAAATAGCTATTTTGGCCAAAGCCATACAATAAAGAATCATATTTGACTCTCACATTTCGCCTCTTTTCTCGCTAGCTAAATAATGTGACATTTTGAATTTGGAATCTTCAAGTTTAGCTTACATTTTTGGCTTTTACTAATTTTATCAAAGTCTTACTGGGATGCTTGTCAGTTTCCAAAGTGCTCTGATATGATCTCATCTTATTCTCACAATAAGTTGCTTTTCGGCTCATTTTTCATGGCGATAACTCACAGAAGTTGCTGGAGGCATGGGGGGTGTGGGTGGGGGGGCAACTTGGCCAAAGCCACTCAGATAGTGGTAGAGCCAGGACTCCAATTCAGGTCTGCTGACTCTCAGCTCGGCTCCTTTCCATTAGGTCATTCTGCTCTCCTGCTACCTTATGGTCATGCCAAGTCTCGGCACTCACTCAAGATTTCAAAATACCACTGTCTCCTCCCAGAGTCTCCCAGATTAAAGGTATGGGAAGGACCAACAGCTTTCTATGATATTGCTCCATCTGTGTCAATCAGGGGTAGGTCAACTGCTGGCTGCATGGTCTGCTTTTAGTAGTCTAAGAATCATTTTTGCATTGTTAATGGATTGTAGAAAATCATAAAAATAATACGTGACAAAGACCTATGTGTGGCCCACACAGACTCAACTGTCTACTGTCTGGCCCTTTGTTGATCCCCATCAGGATCACTATGACTATTTTTGTCCACTTCAAATATTTATTTGCCCTCCATATGTATTTATTAGCTAATTTTTGTCAAATCTTTATTAATTTTTTGTGAAATTGGGATTGAACATCCAAATTTTGTTGTCCCCTGATATTTCCCCCCCTTCTAGGAGGAACTGAAGAATAGGTAAAATATAGAATAAACTAGCCCTTAAAATTTATTTGGAAAGAGTGAGAAAGTTGGCATAAAATGTGTGTGTGTGTGTACTAACTTTATTCTATATTGTGTGAAGTGTGTGTGTGTACTAGCTCATATTGTCTTCTTGATGGTATAGACAGTAAATGCTAATGCAGTTTAAGGGAGGAGAATTTTTAAGGAGTAGATTGTAAGCCCTTCAAAGTCAAGAGAATGTGTCTTGTTTACTGTGTGGGGTAAGTCTCCCAGAAAGGGTCAGATAGGTTTTTCTCAGTGTGCCCTGAATAAGTTTCTCGTCACTTTCATATAGGAACTAGAGGTCAATCAAGCCTATATAGGCCTGTTACCATTACTTTCAGAATTCAGATTGTTGAGAACAGCAATGAATGGCCTTAGAGGCCAAGGAGATGATTTTGCCTTTTTTTTTTTTAATCAAAGAAGCAATCACTGCTCCCCCTTTTATAACCTATAAGAATGTAGATTAATGGGGCTCATCCAGTTACAGGCTTATCAGTAAACATACCCTCCATTTAAGAATCTCATCTTTACTCTCAGAGTAAAGATGTGTTTACCTCCTCCTTGTCTATCATGTCATGTCCCCTCCTTATTTTGTTCTTGATGCCCCAGATCTTTAACTACAAGGTAAGTATCTACAGATTGATCATTATTCTTTAGAATTTACAATCATGTTAATTCTCCATATGTTATCAAATTGATTTTTCCATTGATAACATATCTGAAGCTGTTTTACTTGTCCAGGCAGAAAAGAACCTGTACTGGTAAAGAATGATTTACCCTTTTTCCCAACATCTGTCACCCCAGATGCACCCACTGGTGCCTGAAAAAAATATTTGTGGGCTAGTGAATGAAGCTGAAATTTTCTAAGGAAGCTTTTTGGTAGGAAATGTAAATTTTGCTAAGTTTTGAAGAAGGGTTAAGAGCTGAGTAAAGAAATAAGAGTTGAGATTATATTTCAGACAGGTATTATGTCAGACAGGTATTATGTCTGTAAGGAAAATAGCCAAGTGCGCATCTTTTCCCAGTTTTCATTTTCATTGAAATGAATTACCACTTGGTCAACTTAATTTTTTTTTTTAATAGGCTTCTTCCTTTTATTTTTTAACAGTTTTTTTTTTAAATAGTTTTAGATTCAGAGCAGAACTGAATGAAAACTGCTGGCATTCCCCACATACCCTCTCTGAAATGATTTTGTATAACTGATGAATGCACCGTGACACATCACCACTACCCAGAGTCCATCGTTTACGTTAATGTTCACTCTTGGAGCTGTACATTCTGCAGGTGTGGACAACTATATGCATGTATCCACCATTGTGGTATCATACAAGGTGTAGTGCATTTTTTAAGAAGAGTTATTTTATTTATTTATGCATACAAGTGCTGGGGTGTAGGCCAGAGGTTTGGAGGTGAGAGGATTCACCATAGACACAGCGGGGAGCAGAACAAGAGGATCCACTGAAATACACTGCTGAGGGAAGCAGCGGGGAAGACGGGGGAGGTCTGCTGTGCAGTGAGGTCAGCGCCTTGTCGGGAGATCTAACTCGTGAAGTCGTGTCTGTGGGTAGCTTTGTAGTGTAAGGCTTAACCCCTTGAGCCCCCAGGGAGGCCCAAGTTGCAGTACTTTTTGACCCCACAAAAAACAGTAAATCCCTGAGTGCAGGGCCTTTGACCTGTTTCTCTGTATGTCCCCTGATTAGTGCAGCGCCTGCAATCCCACAGGGCTCATTACCATCAGCTGAAAGTAATGATGGTCTCTTAGACCAAGAAAGTAGATTAGAGCCGGAGAGTTTTCAGTGCCAAGCTAAGCACCTTGACGTTGATCCAGTCAGTAGCCCAAAGGTCCACAGATACAGCCCACACCCAAATCCACTGCAGTCTGCGGCTGCCTTCACACCCCGGTGCAGAGCTGAGCAGCTGCAACAGAAATGGTGGATGGCTCTAGGGCCCCAAAGAGGCCTTCCCTTGTCCGCAGTTTCTCTTTTAGCAGTTTCAGTTACCCACAACCAGCGGCTGTGGGAAGACCTGACAAGCAAATGCTGCAGAAACTAACATTTCGTAAGTTTCCAGTTGCTGGAGGTTCTAATAGTCGAGAAGAAATCTCGCGCGACCTTGCTAAGTCCTGCAAGCAGGCATCCATGCTGATTGTGGCAGCCCAGACTACGTCACCACGGCACCTAACAGACCTGCTCGTCTCTGCTGGTAGGCTCGAAACCCATCCTGTCTGCTGGTAGGCGCGAAACCTGTCCTGTCTTCGCAGGAAAGGTGAGAGTTGCACCGTGAGGTGTTTTGGGAGGGAGACCACTTCGGTGCGTCTTACTGTATGTTGTGATAGTTCAGGTTTATAATTGTTGTTAATCTCTTACAGGGCCACATTTATAAAGTGAGTTTCATTGTAGGCGTGCATGGGTGGGGAAATTTATGGCATGGAAACGTCCAGGGTGTCGGGCATCCACTGGGGGAGGGGGATTCGCAGAGTGGTGGGGGAGGTGTCAGAACTATCTACCCAAGGTCAAGGGAAATTGTATCATCTGCCGTCTATACAAGGTTTGCGCCAAACCGTCTGGAAGTGAGGGTAGTGGTGAACCTACTGCTTTCACCATCACGGTGCTGGCTTTCTAGGAGCACTGAAGCCTTAAAGCACAAAGAATCTGCCAGCCCTCAAGTCCGAGTATCTTCCCCATCCCTGGGACTTTCCTGGGAGCCTTCCTGGCTGTGAATTCTCATGGTCACTTTTAGGAAGGCACCCCACTTTCCGGAAGCCCATGCGCTTTGTTCAAGTCTAAATACTCCTGCAGGCCCTCCCAGGTGGCGCAATGTTAAAGCGCAGCACTGTGAAGCTGTATGCAGCCCCTGCAGCTAGAATTCAATCTGTTGGCCAGGGAGGTGATCCACAGGGTGCAGATCTCCTGTCTCCCCGCTGCTCCCCTCAGTAGTGCATTTCAGTAGATCTGCCTGTTCTGCTCCCCACTCTGTCTCTGGTGAATCCTTTCACCCCTTGCACTTCTGGCCTGCACCCTAGTTCTTCTATGCATAGGTAGGTATATCTTTAAAATAAGTAAACAAATAAATGCTCCTTCAGGTCCTGTGCATTGGCTACTTCTATAATTTTCTGAGAGAGATCTAGCACATGATTTCCTTTGGGGCTGCCCTGGCTTCTTTATTGCTCAGAACTCTCTTATCTCCCGAAGGCTAGCAGTTTATAAAATGAATAGTTTAGTCAAAGATGCATAACAAAGAATTATATTTGTCTCTCAGCCTTTCTGCCTCTTCTCTTGGTAACTGAGGAGTATGGCCTGACTAGCATCGAGAAGGGGAAACTCATATTCAGAAACAGTATGTTTCTCCCAGAGCTTCAGAGAGAGGTTCCCTTTTATTAGAGGAACTAGTCTACGATGAATTCAGGCAGAGTCTGGGTGGCCATTCACAGCGGATCTTCCCACACACACTAGCATACAACTTTTCCCTCCCACCTGCAATGGCACTAGGTTGCCAACTTGAGATAACCATTTAGTTCCAGTTCTGTGGTTACTGTGCTGTTATCTCATGTTCCTGTGGAAAGGCATAGCTTGGTGCAAACATTCTACCTCATAGTTACAAGCTAGTAAGTAAAATGTTTCTCTGAGTTCTTTGAGTCACTCTGGCAAATAGATGCAACTCATGGAAGAGGTCGTGGGAACCTCTGACTTAAACCAATCAGTCCGAAGTGCAAGTGACAACTTTCACTTGCATTTGGCATTGGAAGTGGAGACAGTCTTGTGGGACTGAGCTTCCAACCTGATGCTATCTCCAGGCAGATAGTATCAGAACTGAGTTAAATTGTAAGTCTCCAAGCGGGTGGTGAAGAATTGTTTGGTGTGGGGAAAGAATCTACATTGAAACTGGCAATCGGAATGATAGAGTCATATGAATGAGAGTCCTTTCAGAATTGTACCAACAACTGTGGGTAGCCCTGACAACATCAAAGGGACCTAACTCACAGCAAAGGTTGAATTTCCTGCCAGTGAAACAAATGGGGAGACTGGAGAAACGAGATTTAAGTGAGTAAATAAAATGAGACTTAAACTTCTCACAAATCATTGTTGTCAGAAATATTCAGTAACAGGAAGATTTTGGGTCTTTACTAAGGAAACTTCGTAGACTGAGAGGTAGAAAGAAAAAAGACCATGAAGTACATAATGGAACAGAGTAGTTTTCTGACATGGGAAGATGGAGGATGATAAATCAATAGAAATGCCATGCTATCAAGTTTACCTGGTTGTGGGTTGAGCAGTATTGTAATGAGAGGGGATGACACATATAACAGTCTGAGCTGGCACAGAGGTGGTCTGATATGTTTTGATATGACTGCATCATGGATGGAACTCATGCTGTAATTCTATAGAATGAACTCAAGTATTAAGTAAGGTATTTTTTCTTTTAAACTAGCGTATTCCTCATTTCTGGGACACAGTAGAGCACTCATGTTTGGAAAAAGTGACACGTCTATAAAATAAGATCTTACTGCATGGCTCATTATCTGTGTGACCTCATTGTGTCTTTAACATAAAACTGAGTGATGTAGTTTATTACACGAAAATACAAAGTACAGCTAGGTCAAGAGCATGCAACTTTAATTCAGATGTGCAACAACTACCATCTAAATGTCTTTATGATTGTAATTGATCTCAGTTTTCTCTTGAGACCCCTTGTGCTCTTTCTTCCTCTGTAGCTAGAAAAGGAACTACTTTTTACTTTTAGTTTTTGCATACTTACCCCTCCCCCTCATGCTTTTCCTTTCATTGGTCTTCTACAACAGAGTACTCTATATTAACACATTTATGTTTTCACTGCATACATATAATTCAGGACAGATTATATATGTACTAATAAATGTACACATACATAGGGAAGTTGGAATTTTAAAAATTAGGATGCTATTTTAAACACTTCTGCATTTTGATTTTTCACTTACAGAACTCCCTTCACCTCAATGGAATTTTTCTAAGTTATTTTCAACCATCATGAACTGTCCATGTGTAGATAGATTGCATTGCCTGTAGATGTTCTTTAGTTGAACTGCATTCACTTTATTTCTACCTTTTCTTCTTCAGATGTTGCCATAGTAAACATTCAGGTGCATATCATCTTTCAAACTAACTAAGTAAAGTAGTTTAAGATGTGGGAGACGGGGTAGGGACAGATGTGGACTCTGATGAAATTCTGACATGGTTGTCACTTAATTTGGTTAAATTCAGCCTGAAGTTAGGGGTTCCCCATTTCTGTACCAATCTGTTCTCTCAATGTTTTAAAAATACTTATCATTAAGAAACTACAGGATTCATTTGTTCACTGTTTATTCTTGTTCTAACCTCTCCAACTTTATCTATCCACCCATCTACCCATTCATCCCCTCTCTAAGAATTAGATGAACATATACTGTACTACCTAACACTATTTTAGGAACAGTAGAAAATATAAAAAGTATCTGTGTGACGGAGTATATAATATAGTTGGTAAGAAAGTCATTTTTGTAGGGGTTTCTGTTTTGATGATGTGGCTGGTAAAACTTAGATTGAGATACAGGTCACTAACCTGTTCTTTGTTCTGTCTTTCTTTGCTTCTTCATTCTTGGGCAGTTCACCTCTCTAGACCTCAGTTTTCTCATCTGCAAAATGGCAGAGTGAGTCTAGGGTATAACTGAAACCTCAGGGGTCCTGTAGGCCAAATCTGCCCCATAGCCATTTTTTCATCGTTCACAGAAAAAAAAAATTAAAAACCAGTATATTTCTCTTAAAAATATGGACTTTCAACTTTTCTTTAAAAAACAATGGATACATTTTTTTTTTAAAGATTTATTTATTTATGCATACAGAACTGGGGTACAGGCCAGAGGCTCAGGGGCGGCGAGAGACTTCACTAGAGACAGAGTGGGGAGCAGAACAGGCAGATCGACGAAGTACACTGCTGAGGGGAGCAGCGGGCGGGTCAGGAGAGGTCTGCCGCGCCATGTAGGATCACCTCTGGAGCAGGCAGGGATTGAACTCATGCGGAAGTGGCTTTAGCTTCTCAGTGCAGTGCTTTAACCCGCTGCGCCACCAGGGAGGGCCGAAACAATGGATACATTTTAAGAAACTTTGTCCACATGCTAAACCCATGAAGCACAGATTGCCTAAACTGGGCAGTGGTTGCCCACTTCAGACAGGAAACTACTGTCCAGTTCACCAGTTTCCACTATTTCCTAAAGTCTCCCTCCCAGAGAGCTGTCGGTAGCCAATTATCATTGTGCTAGCATGATTGACTTTCATTAGAAAAATATACTACTTGCATCTGTCAAGAGCAGGAATACAAAATTGGGCTGAGAAGGCTGTGTGATTCAAGAAAAGTGGCAGAGGTTACACAGAGAAGCAAAGTGAGGATCACTCCTAGGTGTTTTCTACACAAACAGAAGTTCTGTGTTGACAACTCTACCTGAAGTCCAAATTCTGGGCTCTGGACTTCCAGGCTGTTGCTGAGTGACAGCCTGCCCTTCCCCCACTCCTTGAGCCTGCGTCACTCCCAGTTAGACACAGCATGTCAAGTTGCACCAAAGGAGAGCAAGTTAGAAGCCAGCTCTGCAGAGGGTGAAAAAAAAAAAAAAAAAAGACAGAGGGAGAGCAGGCCCTGCTATTCAGAGAAACTTCTTTGCTCCTGCAAAGACAGTGTCTTGGAAGGCTTACATTCTCTGATTTCTATATGGTTTTTGGCACATCATTTTAATCAAAAGAAGAAAAGGAAACACTGCAAAGCCTTCAAACCCTAAACACAATGAGCTGGCAAGGGAAGATGCAGTTAAGTCATTCCAATAATATGCCAGGCTCAGAATAACAACATCTGTTCCTGCAGGGTAGTTAGCAGAGGATTAAAAACAAGAAAGAAACCTTAGATTTTAATGCAAATAGATTTACTGACTGGTGACTTGGAACTTCTATCAAAAGGCCTTGTAGCTATCATTAATTGCATGTCTGTGCCTCCTTGAAGGCTGCACAGAATTAGGCACTGTAGTGGGTGAGTATATAAACCTCCACGATTTATAATCAGAAACACTTTCATGCATTGAAAAGTTCCATGAGCCCTTCTGGCATTTGCTTTATATGGGGGAAGTTCTAAATACACCTGTAGACTCACAAAGGCATTTAGTTTGATTTTCAATGCAGTTCCCAAAACCCTCCCTTTCCTGATATTTTTCAGTCCTTCTGAGTCTTTCAGATGTCCTCACTTGGATGTTAATAGTTAATTTCCATCAAACTATGGCAGGTCTTTTGCTCCTAAGAAATCTAGGCTTGCAGACACGATAAATTTGTTAGCATAAGATCTTTCTGTGAGTAACCTTTCCTTCTCTTCTCATAGTTTATATGTTCTAGTTTCTTAGATTTGAACCCAAGGCATGCCAACATCTCATCCACTCTGCCATTGGCCACCATCTTCTTCCACAATCCTGTACTACATTCCTAGGAGGAGTTTCCTCTCCCTGCATCATTTCCCCGTTGAGCTGTGTAATTCCTGTATTTTCTTCAAGGATCACTCAAGGGTGACCTCTTGCAGGATGCCTGGTCCTCTCTCAGGTTCACTTAAGTTTCCCTCCTGTGTCTTTTTTTTTTTTTTTTTAAGATTTGTTTATTTGTGCATACAGAACTGGGGTACAGGCCAGAGGCTCAGGGGCGGTGAGAGGCTTCACCAGAGACAGAATGGGGAGCAGAACAGGCAGATCGACGATGTACACTGCTGAGGGGAGCAGCGGGCGGGTCAGGAGAGGTCTGCCACGCCATGTGGTCACCTCCGGGGCAGGCAGGAATCGAACTCATGCGGAAGCGGCTTTAGATTCTCAGTGCTGTGCTTTAACTCGCTGCGCCACCAGGGAGGGCCACCCTCCTGTGTCTTTTGATGGTCCTCAACGCTTGTGTCTGTGGGTGTACTTAATACACTTCAGCATAGACAGATTCTTCCACCATCTCATGTGTAGATAATACTTAGCCCTTATTGAATAAATGTACTCATTTGTTTGGCATTTATTGTTTTTTTTTTGATGTTTTAGTATTTGTCTTATGGCAAATATAATAAAAACCAGACTTTCATCATCATCCTTAGTGGATAGGGAGATACGGATATCCTCCATGGACAGTGTGTCCACAAATCTAGGAGGCATCCATTGACACACCCAGCTGGAACTGCAGCATATTGAAAGTCAACTCATTTACCTAGTTGCTCATGAAACTTTGCCAGTTTCTGCATTGTTCCTGTTTGCTTTCCATTTCTTTGTTTTCCTATAATAGTCTTATTTTTTGAATCACTCTTTTAATTATCCTCAACCTCTCAGACCTGAAATACTGAAGTGATTTTCTGTAAATATCTCTACTTATTGTGGAAAAATTTTTCTTTTGTTGATGGTCCAGAGTCTAAATTCAAACTATCCACTTAGTTTTTAAATTCATTTTCTTTCTCAAATAGTTGGTGTTCTGATGCTAAACAAGCCTAGTTTTGAACTGATGCTTTTTTAAGTTGCTTAGGTGACCTTGGCAAGTCACTTAGTCTCTCTAAACTTCAGTTTCCTTATTTGTAAAATGGGATAATACCACATAGTTCATGGGGCTATTTGCAATTATTAAATAAAGTGAAGCGAATTACTTAGCACATGGGTACTCTTTAATAGATGCTAGCTTTTAGATTATTACTATTATTGTTACCATCCTTCCATCCTATCTAAAATAACTGCTTTATTTTTAGATTTATCATACTAAAATCCACTAGCGTGGGTATAGTGATATGGAGGAGCAAGTCCCTTGAGGGTGGTTAATTAGCCTGTGAGATAACTCTAATCAGTATCAACACTAGGTTGTCTTTTTGAAGAATAGCTGGAAGTCATTTTAAATTGATGAAATTCATGGCGTTTAAATTAAATCAAGTACAATTAATGAGACATACTGTAACATTATTCCAACCTTGCACACATAAGATAGATGAAATCAGTCCTAAAATTTGTGCTAATCTTGCAGCATGTAATGCCTAGAGCCCAATAGCCCCAGTGCTCCCTCATTGCCTTTAAGAAACCACGGACATGTTTTCAGTCTCTTACAAGGAAGCAACTTCTGTAAGAGGCTGGTGGGGACACCTGAGATTGCCTGTCACAAGCAACAGCTTGACTGCTTGTTATTCCTGCTTGTGAATTAACTTTTGCAATTTGTTCTGAGACTCAATAAACATGTGTAGCAAAGTGACAGGGAGTGAAAAGAGTTCATCTTGCTTATTTCTGACCACCAGATTTTTTTTTTTTTATCGATTAGTCTTTTCTGTTTTCTTACTAACAAGGACCCAGTTTTTCATGAACATCAGACTCGCTTACATTTTTTTCTTCACCAATCTTTTCCACACATTGCCTAGGTATGCTAACCCTTTTCTCAACCAGCTATTTTGCATCTCACCTTCCTTTTCATATGCCTCAAAACTTATTGTGTATACGATGCTGTCTTTATGTGCTCTTTAAATAGTAGAGTCTTGATGGAAGTTACCCATGTAAAACTAATAGTTTATGGAAGTCTTACTAAAGAGTTTATAGATGATTTACTACTTTTAAATAATGATAACATTTATACTGTGTATTCGCTGAGGAATGTGCCATGATTCTTCATTGTATTTAAGAGCATTTCTATTATAATTGAAATAGAAAAAAACATTTTTTTCCACAACTTTAGATGGATTTTACCAACTTTTAATACTAGTTGAATTAATTGGAATTCATGTAGTGATTCAATGTCATTGTTTTTTTTTTTCTGAACAGGCAAATAAATATAATTGACTCAGATGTTACCGGTAACTATCACAGTTAAAATAGACTTTCACAGGGCAGGTCTTTTGTAAACAACCTACTGATTTTTATGATGACAAGACACAGAATATAGTACAAATATGGCAAGAAAAAGAGCCATGAAAACATCTGGCTTAATATTTCAATACTTTGTAGTTCAAGGTAAATATCTTGCAAGTATTTTCTAACTATTATTGTTATCTGTGTAACAAGACAAAGCATTATATTTTCAAAGCAGTACACTAGTAGCTCAACCTTTCTCAGTCCCCTGATATTACTAACTTGGTGGCTTTTGATATCAATTTAAATTTTAATGGTGTCAATTTAAAGAGTTTGCCATCCATAATTTTACATTCACATTTTATAGACATCAAGTGCATTTTACAAATCTGTTTCATCTTGACATACCCTTCTCCTACCTCAAGTGAGTCTTTCCCAAGCCACCTGTTTTGGAATCAAAATGACCAGCTTTGACTCTATCTGGTTTTCTTGTTTTTGTAATGTTGCATCTCTTGATGGTGAACCAATTTATGTTGAGGGTGCGGAGGGGAAAGAAGATGAATTATTTCCATGTGTTCTCTTAACAACCACATCGGTTCATAAAATCCTCGCCCCTACCACAACAGGTGGGGGTATTCACCACTGTTAATAGTTCAAAGCTGAGGGTGCTAGGTTCAGAGAAACCGGGTGCCCTCTCATTTGTAACTGTGCCAGTAGTTGCTTGTGCTCTGTATTATTTCCCCAATACAAATTGCAGATTAGCTACATAGCCATTGGGGACCACAGGCTGAGTCACATCTTTTGTCTTGGAATTCCATAATTGTCCATGCTACTCACAGAAATAATGAAACAAATGAGGGCACACTGCAAGTGTGAAACTTTTCACCAGGAGCTAGGAACTACAGATATCCAACTCCTCATCCCATAAAAATGTCATAAAGTATGAGGAAACAGACACATTAAAAATATGAATCAACTGATGGCATAAGTCACCTCAAAGGTCAGAGCATGTAGATTAGGAGTTTATTGCATGGTGATGCTGTGAGACTCCAGGAGAGTGTTCTGAGATATGTTATATCCTGCCTACTCTTCAGATTTCTATCAAAATCTTTCCATTTTGATGCTTTCCCTATCCCCTCTTTCCTTAAGTTTTTGAAGTTTGCTGCTTCAGCTTCATTGCCTTTGATAGCTAGTAAGCTGGGCATTTTGTCTTCCAAGTGTCTAGTACTTTTGATCTTCATTACTAATTCTTCCAGGGCTCTTAATACAATGCTTTAAAACAGCCTCCAGGATTCCTGAGGGTTATTAACTTACAGTGTGACAGTTCATTTACCCCACAACCCCCATGCCTACTGATTTTTTTTCAAAGTTCTATTTTCAAACATTAAATAGCTATGTGATGAGCGTCTTTCCTATAGTATCCTATTCCACAGAGAAGTTGTAGACATGCCTGTCTTTTGGACAGGCCAATAGGGAAAGGATTGGGGTGAAGTAATTGAGTTAAAATGAGAAAATTAGTTGACTTTTTTTTGTGTGGTAAAAAATATCTAACATAAAATTGACCATTTTAACCCTTTTAAGGTTATAGTTCAGTGCCATTAACAGTTGTACAATCATCACCACCATTCCTGAGTGCATTCACCATAGTCCCATGTGGTCTCCCCACCCCAGTTTTGATCTTGTTCCCTTCTCTTCCCTGTAGAATGTCTCTGGTTTATAGTTGTTCATTGATGTTCTTTTTTACTTTATTACAATTACTATATATATGTATATACATACATACACACACACACGTTATTATTATTTTCCCTGATCCCTTACACTCCTGCTATGAGTGAAACCATCCAGTATTTTTCTTTTTCTTTCTAGCTTATTTCACTAAGCATGATCTTTTTCCAGTTCCATACATGTTTTCACAAATGGCATAAGTTTATCTTTTTGATTGCTGAGTAATATTCCATTGTTGACTTTTAAAATGGCCTGGCTACTTGAGACAGATGAGTTTATTAGGGAAAAGTGATTGTAACAGCTTAGGCTGCCATAACCACATGCCATAGACTAGGTGGCTTAAACAACAGAAATGTATTTCTTTTACTTCTGGAGACAGGGAAGCCCAGGACAAGGTGGCAGTGAGGTAGACTTCATTCTGAGAGCTCCTCTCTTGGTTTCCAAAAGAAGGCAGCTGACATCTAGTGTGTGCTCACCTGATTTTGTGTGTGTGCAGGGAGAGATCACAGGCTGTCTCTGATGTCTCTCATCAGGGACATGAGAGCTCCACTATTATGACAGCATCTAACCTAATTAATTATCTCCCCACAGTACCACCTCCAATACCATGGCATTCAACATGTGAGTTTGGGGTGAGGGGAGAAACATATTCAGACTACAGCAGTGATTTACCTGATGATTATCAAAGGCTCATTAGAAACAGCTGTTAGAGATAGTGCTGAAGACATTGCTAAAAAATTATTGGAGAATTTGGTAAGAGGCCAGTTGAGAAGAAAGTAAACTAGCAGGTTTTTTTTTTTAAAGAAATTATTGGGTTCAGGCAGCCCCTCTGAGTACCCCAAACATTCTGAGTGGCATGGGAAAATAGAGTTGATCATTGAGAGGTCTACTTGAACTTATTGGCAAATATGACATTGTCCATGCCAGCTACCATTGCATTTTTATCACACTTTCACTAAAAATAAGTTGACCCAAGGAAGGAAGAATCAGGCATCAACAACAACAAAAAAATTGTGGCTAGGAGTTAAACTTGAATTTTGTAAGCATGAATTTTAAGAATAAATACAGAACACTTTCTATTTTGTAGATTTGCATTCCTTTTTCTTCATACTTTTTAAAATTTGCTATTATTTAGCATAATCGTACGTTCAACTTTAGCAGTAGTCTGAGCATATATGTACCCAGTCACTTCTACATATAATTTTGGTAGCAATTTACATGCGTTATTTTACATTTAATGCAAGTACATAGCACACAATTCAAGAGGTACAAAAGGCTGCACAGCAAAATATGTCTCCAACTCCAATTCTCCACACAGCCAGACAGCTATTTTTTTCTTTTGTGCTCTTCTGTGCAATCGTGTGCAATATAAATAACAAAATGCTGTAATATGTTTTAGCACCTTATTTCATTCGCTTTATCTTGGAATTCCTTTCACATCAATACATATAGAGCTCTTTATCTTCTAAGGGAGTTTTGTAATATTCTGTTGTATAAACTGGAATTTCCTTTGCCTACCTCTATTACCTTCCTTAAAAAGAGGAAGGCTGGGGACACAAGGGATTAAGTCTCAGCACTATGAAGCTATTGGCAGTCACTGCAGCACAAGTTCAATCCCTCAGCAGTGTCTTTCAGTACATCTGCCTGTTCTGCTCCTCTTATGTCTCTGGTGAATCCTCTCACCCCCTGCACCTCTGGCCTATACCAGCTCTTAGATGCATAAATAAACCTTTAACAAAATTAAAAAGAGGAGGGTTTTTGTTGTATTTCTGGCTTCATCTTTAGCAGTCTGGACAATGACTGATGAAGAGTACGGTCTCCATAATATTCTGCAGGATGTTGGTTGCCCTATTCCATTCCTGAGCAGGTTGAATTGCTGAGAAAAGGAATATGGGTAAGTTGCAGTTTTGTTAGCAATTGCCGTATTGCCCACCCTCCATGGAGATTGTCAGCAGTCTTCCACCACTGGTATTGGAGTCTACCTGCTTCCTCTCCACTGTGTTAGTCTCTATGCTAACATCCTTGCCCACCAGCATAAGCAATGCCAGCTTATTTCAGCCTCTTTGGTACAGAATGAGGATATCTTGGCTTTATAGTTTTGCTTTTTTTTTTTTTTTTATGAATGAGGTTTATGCATATTTAATCTTTGGTTTGTGTGTGCTGGGTAGAAAGAAGGGTAATTATACCCTTCTGATATGTATGAACAATATTTTTACTCTGGCCCCTTATATGGTTCCCCTATATTCCTTCTAATGGATAGGAAACCATCCAGTTTTTTCTTTTCCCTTCTGACTTATTTTACTGAGCACGATTTCTTCTAGTTTCATTTGTGTTGCTGCAAATGGCATGAGTTTATCTTTTTTGACTGCCGAATAGTACTCCATCGTGTATATATACCACATCTTCTTGATCTGTTTTTGGGCATTATTTTATAACTGCCCCAATTATCATTACATGCTTATTTTTCCATACAAGGTTTAAAATAAATGTATCAAAATAAGTGTTAGTAAATTTATTTACTACTAAATAATAAATGTTACTAAAATACTGTTTTAGTATTTGTTACATTAATTGTACATTAGGGATATAAACTTTATCATAAACTTTCCATTTATTCACTTTCTTTAAGACTTTACCAGTTTCACTTTAAATTTTTCTTGATAAAATCTTGAATATTTTAAATTACATTTACTTCTTAGTATTTACCCTCTTTGTTGCTACTATAAATGCAATAATTTTTCAGTTACGTTTTCTAACCTTGTGGTTTATATGTAAAAGATATTTTATATTACATTTTTACCCGATACATTTATTTTTTAAACTGTTAGATTTATTCAAGATTACACTGAGTAAATACACCATCACAAACTTAAGGATGAATCAACAAGTGAATCTTACCTCACTGCTTGTGTGACTCAGAAGTCCAGGCTCACTTACCTTGGTCCCTGTTTAGGATCATAAGACTGTAGTCAACCTGCCAGCTGGACTAAGAGCTCGTTTTATAGAAAGTTTACAGTTGAGTTTTAGTTTCTTCAAGGTCAGCTAGTCTCTGACTTCAGGAAGGGTTCAGTAATTCCTTTAATAACTAGAGGCTAAAAAAAGCCTGCTAAAATGGAAAAAGAAAATGAAGGAGGCAACGATAATATCAGCAGAGAAAAATAACAATTACAAAAACTTAAGGTGAGACACATAGGAGATTATCTTCCCTTTGATTAAATCAAAATTAATGTATAGTCAGTAGACTCCCTTCACCATTTCCTTATAGTGTAAGCTAATCAAGCCTGCATGTGGGAGTAATATTTGATCCCCTTTGCCTTATTCTGTTCAGATGTAGTTTCTGATTCCACCCACAGCATTATATAAGGGCCTGACTCATTGGCAGTCCCCTTACGGTTTGCCCACTGCCTACTCCTTTACCTTTCTCTGAGTTTCCCTGCAGGACAGTTATGCAATTGGCAGCTTTCCATCTTTAATGCCTACAAGGAAGTTCTGTCTCCGCCGAAGACATTGCTGCAATGCCCTGGGGCATGGTGGGTAGCTAGAAATGCCAAAGATAATGTTCTCTGGAGCAACCTCCAACTCTGAAGGGAGGAGTCAGTGGAGAAATACCTTGCTTCTCTTTTCAGAATGCTGAGATACAGTCTGGGGTTCTCTGTATCTCAGAATGCTGAGATACAGTCTGGGGTTCTCAACAAAAGTTGAGATCCTGTGATTTCCTCATGTCACAGTTTCTGACCCAGTCTCGCTCTCTCATGTCCTCACATTTGTTTCCTAAACAAACCACTTGCATTTAACACCTTGAAGGTTCTGATTTTGGGGAAACCCCAGCCAAAATACATGGGTTTGGTGGTGGTAGTGCGTTGTTTTCTTTGTTGCATTACAATCTGAAGATGTAAGTACTGTTTCAGTGCATTTTGGAATTTGATGAATATTTCAATGTGGGCTAGCCTGTGGTCAGTTTATGAGCACATACAAATACCTGTGCAGAATATGGAATTTAATATGTAGGAATTATGTCTTCATTTTCTATTTTGCTATCCTTATTTTTTATCAACTTCATGTATTCTGAATTGAGGAAAGTAAAACTACTTTTGCTAATGTATTTTTTTTTCTTCTACTGTTTTTTAGCTTTATGGTGGGCTCTTATTAATCAGCACAGGTGCTGATTTTCAGAAGAGTTCATTGTGGAGTTATTCTTATCAATACAAGTGGTTTCTTTAACATTTTTTGTTATGAATTCAAATTTGTTTGATTTAAAAGTGATTTTGTGTATATTGCTTCAGAGCAATTGTTCAGCTTTGATTTTCCCCATTTTAACTACTCTGTTTTAGGTCTGACTCTTGTATTCATGAAGTATTTAACTGAATTTTGCACTTAGCCCCATTCTGAGAGTCTTTTTCTTTATACAAATTCTTTCTTTTTGTTTATAGGACAGGCATATTTAGTTTTATTTTATCCTATATGTTTACTTTTATTTTCTTCCTCTTGATTAATTGGGTAACAGCAGTCATAATATTTTTTCCTCAAATCTATTTTTAATAAAAATTGATGTTTCCCAAGTCACTATTATATTTTCACATCTGGAGATCTACAGTAGCTATCATTTAAGGTTGGTTTTTATATAATAATTATGAAGGAGCAAACATACACATGCACATTTACATGTATACATATATCACCAATGTGGGTGGAGCAGATTTTACAAATGTGTGTTTATCGGGTATATTTTGCTTTATTTCAAAGATTGTGCTTCAGTTTTATAGAAAAGGGTCACAATTCACACAATACAACTTTGCAGGTGTACAGCAGGGGATTTGAAAGAAGTTTCCATTGATTTCTCTATAATTTAAGGATTAGGCAGCTGAAACAGCTTCTTGGCATTAATTGAATTTTTAAATTTAGACATGTAGTTGGATTTTAGTTTGATTGCTGATCTGTATCTAATATGGTCTTGAAGTAAAAGCACAGTAGCTTATGATATTATACTACATATATTCTTCCTTTTGATGTATTATATATATGTATATATATTTAAGATTTATTTATTTATGCATACAAAGCAGGGAGGTATATGCCAGAGGTGGAGGGGTGGTGAGAGGCTTCACCAGAGACAGAGTGGAGAACAGAACAGGCAGATTGACAAAGTACACTGCTGAGGGGAGCAGCAGGCGGGTCAGGAGACGTCTCCCGCACCATGTGGGTCACCTCCGGGGCAGGTGGGTATGAAACTCATGCTGAAGTGGCTTTAGCTTCTCAGTGCTGTGCCTTAACCTTCTGCGCCACCAGGGAGGGCCCCCTTTTGATGTATTTTTAATTGAGATAATATTGAGATTCTTCTATCAGATGTTACCATCTTAATGTACTCCCACTCACTCACCCATATTCCACCACTATCAGCCACTGTGCTACCTTCCGTCTCCCCCATCCTCCCCCCCCATCCTCATATTCTCCCTCCTAACCTCTTCTTTGGTGCTTCACTTCTGTAGTCATATATCAAGGGTTAGCTCTTAAGCTTTTCTTTTTCTGATGCTTAGTTTCATAGCATCATATTCTGCACATTAATGACACCATCTGGGATTTATCTTTCTCTGACTTACTTAACTTAGCATTATCCTTTCAAGCTCCATCTGTGTTGCATCATAGGGCACAAGTTTATCATTTTTGATTGCAGAGTAGTACTCCACTATGTGTGTATATATATATCTACATATACATACCACGTCTTCTTGATCTCCTTATCTCTTCTGGAGTATTTAGGTTGTTTTCATAATTTAACTATGGTTAAGTAGTGCTGCTGTGAACATGGAAATGCGCATTTCCTTTTGACATTTTTTGGATAGTTGTCGAAGAGTGGAGTTATTGGGTGGATGACAGATCCATGTTTAATATTTTGAGACACCTCCATACTGCTTGCAGTAAGGGCTGGACCAGTTTGCATTCCCTCTAGCAGTGTAGGAGGGTGCCCTTTTCTCCACATCCTCATCAGTGCTTGTTGTTTTCTGGTCTTTTGGAGAGGGGCCATTCTCACAGGTGTGTGCTGGTATCTCATTTTGATATTGATTTGCTTTTTTTTAACAAGTGATGTGAACATTTTTTCATATGCTTGCTGGCCTTTTGAGTGTCTCATTTGAGTAAATATCTGTTTAATTC
Source organism: Condylura cristata (assembly GCF_000260355.1). Classification (NCBI taxonomy): domain Eukaryota; kingdom Metazoa; phylum Chordata; class Mammalia; order Eulipotyphla; family Talpidae; genus Condylura; species Condylura cristata. The sequence continues at coordinate 25,598,665 of NW_004567118.1, read as the reverse complement.
TTTTGCTCATTTTAAATATTTTACTTGCTTTGCTTTTGTAGAGTTTAATGAGTTTTTTATGTTTGATATATTGTAACTGACTAATAGATAATAAGGTATAAAAAAGAAGAGGGCTAGAGAACTCCTTGGGGGTGGGGGTTGCTTCTTTTTACAAACATTTTCTTGCCTTTTACAAATATTTTGCATGTGTTTGTATGTAAGTATACATGTTATTTCTGATAATTCTAATTTATTTCTTGTTTTTATTTTAATCTATAATTTTATATGTTCAGTTCATCATTTTTTTTTTAAAGAGCAGCTTTTAACTCCTGTTTCTTAACTCCTTTTATAGGAGGAATTGTACTTTTACTTCTTTTTGTCTTTCATTTTCTCTAACACCCAATTGTAGTTGATGGGGCTATACTATTACTTTTTCCAATATTCACCATTATTATTTAAGTATACTTCTTATAAATCAGTTGCAAGTGGTAGAGCTTTATGCTTACTGCTATATCCTAGTATTTGGGATTTGTGAAATAAATGCTTATTAGTATTTTTTTTGTATTCTCACTTAAAATTCATATTCATGGAATATGAATTTCCCTATTGCTCAGTTTTTCCCTATTGATTATAACATTAGATACTAGGTACAAATTTTTTGTTTGCTATATTCACAATATTGATTATTTGTTATTTGCAGTTTAAATATTTTTATAATGCAAATGTATTTCTTAATTTCTTTCAAAGTTTGTCCTTTTAATTTTATACTTAATCTTCTGCCACCTTAAAGCCAGTATTTTTTTGTAGTTTTTTAAGGTTAACATGACACTGCCTCTTTAGAAATTTATTTAGGGGTATTCTTTGTCATCAGAACTACAAGACAGTTTGAATGTATTTTATTATTTGAAAAGTTATTCCTTGGTGACAGCTCTGATGGCAGTGTGGAGTGATATATCCTTGATTTTCATTTTGTGTTTCCCAAAATATCTGACTACACAATTTAATTTATGTACTAATAAAAACATGGAAGTACCAGGTTAGGAGAAAATTGTAGGACAAATTAAATACAACACCAAATTAGTTTCATCTAATGAAATTTTAAAATTTGCCACTGAAAACTTTGGAAATTATCACAAAAATGTTTCTCAGCATTGGCTGTGAGAGAATGAAAATAAACTAGACACCAAACTCTGCCCAACAACCCCACATATGGTTTTAAACTAAGTAGTTTTCTTGACAACTGAACTATAAAACTAAGAAGCTAGTTAATGATTTTCTTGTAGATCTTCCTATTATGGATTTAATCAGCATTTGGTTTTAGTTATAATATATATGAGATGGCACTTAAAATAAATGACTCTTTTTTGAACCAAATATTATAACCAAATGAGTGTTGTTCCATTTAGTGCTGTCACTTATTGTCAAAGTTGCTATAGCTAAAACATCTCTCAAAGTTTTCTGTAAAATTGCCTTCAGGGCTGACAGTACATTCCTTTTGCTATTCTCAGTATATTTGAGAGAGGATCTAAGTTTTGGCAATAGTCTAAAGAAATTTGGGTAAAAATTTGGGGAATACGTTTGCTGGATACAGCTGAAGGAGAAGTATAATGTTGTATTACTTATAACATTTTGTTCAGCCTTAAGTAATACATAAATCTACTTATGGTGGCTGAAGCAAAGGAATTAGCTTTTCTGACATATGAAGAAGTTTGAGTCTGCTGGCATAAGTTTCAGCTACTCAGTGAGTTAAGGCTGGTATTAGTGTAATTTTTTTTTTTTGGTCTTTCACTCATGGCTGTTCCTGGGAGTCATAAGATGGTTTCTGTCTTCTCACATCTCTTCTGTGTGCAAAATTAGAAGGACAAAAGTAAGAAATATGACAAATGTCTTCTCATTTATGAAGAAAACAAAAGAGTGTTCTGCGTCATTGGTGAGAAGTGGGTCATGCTGCCATCCCTTCAGCTAAAGTACTTGGCAAATGGGACTATGCTGGTGACCACTTAGAGCAGGCATGATCCTTTGCCTAGATAGGAGCACATTGCTTTTCCAAACAAAATAAGGTTTCTGAAGAAATGCGAATATAATAGCCTACTGGTTGTGTCTGCCACAAATATGCATGGTGGTAGGCTAGATGTGAGATGCTTCCAAAAACAGATTTGCAAAGTAATTAGTGGCAACCTTTACAAAGCATATTTGATCAAATGTAGTCTGGTACTTTATCAAAAAAAAAAAAAATCCAAGCAGTAGTTCTTTACTTAAACTTTCTAATTTTTAAATTAGTGTTTTAGGCTTGTCTTACTGTATTGCATTTTTTCCTTAAGATAATTGATTTTTTTAAATATCATTGTGTATTGAGAATCCATTGTATTTCATGGGCACTAAAGACATGACTATTTACTCATTAAATGGGAAACAAATTCCCATTTATTAAATCTCTCCAGGATGCAGCTATGGTCAGATTGTACATATTCATAGAAATCTAGGATGATGGTTGCTAGAATAATCATCCAATTTCAAGATGGGCCAGAATGTTTTTAGTAATAGGATTCTGGATAAGAAAACCCTGCAATTACAGATAACTCAGAAATATTAAAAAACAAACTCATTAATGCTTTGACCAAGTAGATTGAATCTATTAGATGCACAAGTATGTTAGCAAGACACCTTCAACTTTAGTTGAATAAAGTGATGTGTGATGTCTAGTGTTCCTATATTTGTCATGTATTTGCACTGTGTTGTGGTTCATCGTGTGAATAACCAGGGAGTGAAGGAGGTAAGTATGTGTATTTTTATAGCCAGAAATAGGATGTTAAAGGTTGGATAGCACATGTGTAGAAATTCCTGGGTAGAGTTAATTACTAAGAAAAGAAGTAAGACAAATAGATGATAGATTTGGGAGCATGAGTTATTAACAATGGATTCTAGGCAATTGCATAGAGATCTTCCCTTGACGACCATGAGTGATAGAAAAACTAAAGATGCAGAAAGATCCAGGACTACAAATGTCCAGAAGACAGATTACTGATCCTGGATTCTTTTCTTGGAAATGGCGAGTAACCCAACCCAAATTACTTTAGCATTAAAGGTAATTCATTGGCTCATCGTAGGACAAATTAAGAACAATATCCAATTAGTTTCATCAAATGAATTTCATTCAATATTAGTCAAGTTGGTAAGGGCAGGGTTGAGCTCAATGTAGAGGTGAACTGTTGCCTGTAGAGTTAGATCTTCATCTCTAATTTGGTTTTGTTTTCCTTGTGATGTGGCTCAGTTTTTACCTACATTGTCTTTTCATGGGCACAGCACATTACCTCAGATCCTGTTAACACATTTACCAACGTTCTTTGAATTTCATGTTTGGGAGAATGACAAAAAAACATTCTCTCCCAACAGTGAAGCAAGAGCTTAGAGCCTGACTCATGTCTGAGTAGATCACTTGCCTTTTTCACATAAATCCCAGTGGTCAGGAGGTGGGACATGGTTAGCTTAGATCAATTAGTATCTAGTCCAAGGACTCTCCAATAGCTGTCTCCCTTCTTTCTAAATCATCTTGTCATATCCATGTTCCCCCACCTCCTGCACTATACATGGAACAAGGGATCTCAAAGTGTGGTCCTGGAAATAGCAGCATCAATATCAACTGGTAACTTGTAAGAAAAAAAAAACTTTTGTGCCCTACCTTGGACCTACTTAACTGAGAAAATATACAGATAGGACCCTATATGTGTTTTCACAAACTCTCTAGGAGTTTCTGGTATACATTAAAGTTCAGGAAGTACTGACTGAGAAAAACTGACTCTTTATGAGAAAGAGGCCTGTTTGGGAGAGAATATATTTTCATAGCAATAATGGCAGTTTAGCCAAAGGTCAAGTTAGATGAACTCCTAGAATCTATCAAATGCCAGAAAGAGAAAGAGAAGAAAAATAACTGTAAGAGAGATTGCTGTGTGCTGTCTGAGCATGGCTATTTTGACCCTGAAAAAATGCAAATGCATTTTTGTTCCCTTAGCACACATTCTGTAGTCCAGTAATAATGCATTGTAAACAGACCATATTAAAACAAACAGTTCTCTCTAGATCTTTTTTCAATATTTTCTCTAAATAGTTATTTGGTAATACACATTTTTCTGTTTTGTAGAGTCTCTAAATAGCAGAGGTCTCAGTTCGAAGGAGCCAACTCATGCCTCCTAGTGCCAGAATGTTCGTGGAGTTTTCGTTTTGCTAAATAAAGAACTGGAGCTAATGTCAACCCTGTGGTGGTAGAGGGCCCTCAACCCAGTAGGAAAAATAAGGAACTAACTCTTACCCTTCTCGAACCAGGGCTGGCCTTAGACTAAATGGTGCCGCAGGAGAATCACATCCTCCAGTTTTCTCTTTCCTTACTTTCTAGTTATGTGTCATTAGAATGTCTGAGTTGATGCATTTTGTCACAAAATTGGACCCACCCTTTAAAAATCATTTGTTGCATTTGTTTGTGTCACACATCTACCTCAATCCTCTTAAATAAAAAGTTCATCAACATAAGACTTTTTTGAAAGTTTCCCATTGGGGAAAACGATTAGAAGTGATAGAAACTAACGATTTTCAGGCCTCCCTAGTGGCACAGGGGTTAAGTCTCAGTGCTATCACTGCTGCAGCCTGAGTTTGATCCCCAGCCAGGAGCTGACCCACATGGCACAGCAGACGTCTCTTGTCTCACCTGCTGCTCCCCTTTGCAGTGTATTTCTGTAGAACTGACTGTTCTGCTTCCCACTCTGTCTCTGGTAAATTCTTCCCTCCCCATACTCTGGTATACTCCACTTCTTCTATTCATAAGTCAATCTCTCTCTCTCTCTCTTTTTTTTAAGTAGCAGTTTTCTATTATTGACTCTTACTTGCAGTCAGAGTTTGATCAGCAGTTCCAATGGCTTCTTCTTCAAAATCATCTTTACAGAAGCTTTCAGCAGTCTGGAATCCATGTTAACTTCTCCTGTATAACTCAATGACTCTTACATTCTGGGTCTAGATATATTTATGGTCTTGAAGAGAGAAGGAATTTTGGTAACTGACTCTGTGTTTGAATGCCTCATCAATACATGTGTTCCCATTCCTGGAGAGGAAGACCCTCTCTCAGCCTTCATTTGGTGTGATCCTCTATCTACCATTACCTCAAAATGCCTCTGAATGACATCATCTGCCTTTGGAACTGTCTTCACTCCTCCACCTCAGTCCTTTAGAAGCAATATTTTGTAAAAATTAGCTCAGTGTTTAGCATGTGAACTTGGGAGATAGATATGTTTAGATCTCTGCCAGGGCATCTGTTGCCTGTGGATAACTTAACCTCTCTGGTCTCACTTGTACAATGAGAATCAAGGTTGTAGTGAGGAATTCACAGACATGGAGCTGCTTTGATTCATGCCCTTTACTTGGTGAGCACTCAATATAAATACTAGCTATTATTTGTACCTCTTAGTGGTACTTTTCTCACTATGCCCCATATCCTGAGATAGAAACATGATTCATGCTCCCCTACTTGATGGAAAGGGTTATCTTTGGTGTAGGAGCTGTAGCTACTCATCTTTCAATATCACCCTTTAGTATGTTAAACCTCAGCTTAGCATCTTGGGCAGAATAGAAGCTCAAGAAATGTGTTTTGAGTTAAATTAAAGCCCCTGTACCCCATCTCTGAGCATATTTGGCAAATTCCAGAAAAACAGGCCTCAGTGCTCCTTTCTTTCACCTAAATGTGAAGTTCTCCAATTCAACCTGCTACAAGATCCCTGCCAGGATTTTGATTCTCTAAATTCCTTCTCAGAATCATTCTTTTCACCACTAAAGCTGCTCACTGCTCACATGATCTCTTCTCTGTCCCTGTCTTCCTGCTCACCCCCCTCAAGGTTGTTTGTAGGTCTCACACCCCATTAAAAAAAAATAACAAAAACCTGAGCAATCCCTCATTTGGCTAATATGATGAAAAATTTCCCTCTCTGTTTTACCCAAGACCTTTAACTTTTTCATGTTTAGAATTGGCTAGTGCTGGCACATCAGGCCACTGGGTAAATAGTGGAAAGTTGGACAGAGAACTTTTATGTTCCGGCCACACTATATAGGTAGAACAGTCACCTTCTGTCTCTCTTTTATGACATTCTGGATACTCTCCATGTTTTGGAGCTCACCTCAGCCAGCAGCCATAGAACCACAGAGACAATGATGGAGCTACCCACTGTTCCTCCGCTTGCCATTACCCATCAAGGTCTGTGATCCTGGTACAGGAAACTCCTTATCTCCTTATCTTTTTGGTTTGTCATTTCTGGTAGGATGGCCAGAGGTCTCATTGATTGAGCAGGAAGGCAGGAATAAACTAGACCCAGACACAATGTACTGTGAAAAGAACACGGCAAAAGTTATGACATAAAAGGTGACTACGTTTATTTCTAAATTTTTATTCCCCTTCCCTGATGTTGGTCAGAGGAGTGGCAGGGTAGGTCTGAACAGTACAGCTATGTATTAGTTTCTTAGGGCTGCAGTAGTAAGATCCACAAAGTAGGTACCCTAAAGTAGCAAAAATGTGTTATTTCACAGTTATAAGGTCAGTAGTCTGAAAGCATGATGTTGGCAGGGCCATGCTCTCTCAAGCACAGTGATGGGTTTCTGCTTCATGCCTTTCTCTCAGCTTTTGGTGGCATCAGCAACCTCTGACATGCCTTATCTTAATAGAGGTATACTTTCATTCTCCATCTCCATCATCTTGTGATGCTCTCCCCATGTGTCTTTCCATGGTCTTCTTTCAAGGACATCAGTCATTTGGATTAAGGGTCTGCTCTATCCAGCATGACCTAATCTTAACTGACTGCATATACAACTATCCTATCTAATTATCCTGCAACCAAATTCTGGGATTTTAGGGGTTACGCTTCAACATACCTCTGTTGGGGGGCACAATTCAGACTGTAACAGAGGTGAGACATTTTGATGTACTTAAAGTAGGCATTTTGATGTTTGATACTTTGAATTGGAGCTTGAGTATCCAAAAGGGGGCTGTTCTGTAAAATCTGAATGTGACTGGAGGAAACTATTGGTTCTGCCTGAGTTTGTTTTTCATAGGAAAGAAGGGGAGATATGATAGAGCAGGTTTGTAGGGATTGATGAAGAAAAAAATGAACTCATTGAAACCACACTAAGCCTAGTCCATTTAACAAACTAGATACATCCTTATCCTAACACCTGCTTTCATAGGTAAAGAAATTAAGGCCGAGAGAACTACACAGCCTTCACGGAGCAATATTTAAATACTAGTGTTTTGCAGGTCATCTTGCTCTTTTCAGGTTTCATCCTGTAATGACAGTTGACTTTCTGTTATAGGTCAGACTTCTGTTGTTCTGCTCTCCTTTCTGTTGTCTTCATTTGCAGTCACTACTGAATTTTCCTTCCCAAGGTAATCAAACCATTATTGTGGCATAACCACAATTAGTTTTTGATTTTATCTGAATAAAGTCCTAAGTATATAATGCCTAATTTTCTTACCCATATAATGCTTCTAGGAGTTGTCCATTTTGTTACACATGATTTTAATTCATTTTATTTTGTAATGTTATTTCCCTGTGTATTCTATAATCCACAATATATCTCTTTTACTGTAGGTGAACATTTTCTTCCCAATTTTTGACTATTATTAATGATTCGGCTACGAAGTTTTTAGTAATTTTTCTGCACGTTTCTGAGAAGTGAAATTATTGGCTAAGAATACTTATATGCATTTAGGTTTTAGGAGCATTTTCCTTAGTGATTGCATGGATTTGTGTTGCCACCAGTGTAGAAGAACTACAGGATTTGCTTCACAAAGTCAGTCTTTGAATTTTGCTACTTTTATGTGTGATTGCTTGTGATAGAATTTTATTTATTTGATGATTAGTGAATTGAGAGCCAGTTTATATATTTATTGCCATTTAAAAGCCTTGTTTCATAAAGTCCCTGCTTAAATATTTCCCACTTAATGGAGATTGTTTTTCTTGACTACGCAGTTTTCAAAGATGTATATTCTGCCTATAAATCTTTGTGGGCTAAATGTTTATGTATAACTTCTACCTTGTGGGACACTTTTTACTCTTATAATAAATAATAATAAACTAACAGTGAAATACTTATTTTCATATAGCCCAGTTTATCATTTTCCCCCCTATAGAGTTAGTGTTTTTAGAATCTGATTTAAGAATTTAAAAGCTTAATTATATTATTGGTCATAGTTAGAAGATCCATCTTGAATAATACTTATGTATGAATTTGATGTTAATGTGAATTTGAGGTTAATGATTCACTTTCTACTCCTCGCCCCCAAGTAGGTATTTTACTGACCTAGCATTGCTAAATGAAAAGATCAGTTTATTAGCCTTTTTCCACTGCCATGAAGTGATATTTTTATCATAAGTAAAGTCTTTCAGTCTGTTTCTGTGTGTGTATTTCTTTCATTCTATTGTTTATCATCATCTATCCTTCTGTGAATACCATACTATTTAAATTTTTTGTAGCTGTATAGCACACATTGATATTTATACTATAAATCCATCTTGGTCTTTACCACTAGAACATTAAAATCACCTTGCTGATTTACACAGCATACACATACATACTCATGGGATAGTACATAGGACTATTTTGAATATTTAGTCTTTTTTTTTAAGATTTATTTATTGATGCATATAAGAATTGGGGCATAGGCCAAAGGTGCAGGGGGTGAGAGGAATCAGCAGAGTCAGAGTGCGGAACAAAACAGGCAGACTGACTGAAATACACTGCTGATGGGAGCAGCAGGTGAGATAAGAGGGGTCTGTTGCGCCATGTGGGTCAGCTCCCTGATCAGCTGGGGATGGAACTTGTGTTGTAGTGACTGGTGATAGCTTGATAGCACTGTCTTTAACTCCTGTACCACCAGAGAGCCCTAGTTTTATTCTTAGACATATTCTTATGTCTTATTCTTAGACATACATCTTATTCTCAGACATATTCAGTCTATAATATTGAGGCTTTAATTCCATGAACATTCTATACCCCTTTATTTACTATTTAGATCTTTAATATTTCTTAGCAATGTTTTGAAATTTTCTGGGTAGCTTTTATTTCTTTTTTACATTTTTGGTTAGTTCTCTTTTTTTTAAGATTTATTTATTTATTCGTACAGAACTGGGGTACAGGCCAGAGATGTGGAGGGTGAGAGGATTCACCAGAGATAGAGCGGGGTACAGAACAGGCAGATCGAGGTACAGTACACTGCTGAGGGGAGCAGCGGGCGGGTCAGGAGAGGTCTGCCGCGCCATGTGGATCTCCTCCAGGACAGGTAGGGATCGAACTCATGCGGAAGTGGCTTAAGCTTCTTTGTGCTGTGCTTTCACCCGCTGCACCACCAGTTCTCATCTTTTTAATATATTTCTAATGCGGTTTTGTTTCCATGTTCTTTTTACATTTGATTTTCTCATTTTCCTTGCTGATGGATAAAAATATAATGCACTTTTTATAATGTACTTGTATTTAGTACATGTATAGTACTTGTATCTAGCTAAATTTCCTTATTGACTCTTCTGACTTATTTGTAGTTTCTTTTGGATTTCTTATATACACAATCCAGCCATTGTGGATAATGACATTTTTAATTTCCTTCAGAGCTTTACAACTTTTATTTCTTTATTTTGCTTTCTGATAATGACTAGTATCTGTACCACAAAGGTGAATAGATATGATAGGAGTAGATACATCATTGTTTTATTCCTGACATAAAGAAAAAAGCTCAGCTTATATTAAGTATTTTGTTAGATGCAGATTCTTTTCTAGATTCCTTTTGGAAAGAATAAGAAAATTACTTTCTATTCCCCAGTTATTAGATTTTATCATATTGTATATTGAAGTTTATGACATACTTTTTCTGCATCTCTTCTGATGATCAAATGACTGTTGAAAATTCCTTTGCTTCATTTTGAAATGTTAAACCAGCTTTGTTTTACTAGAATAAGCCCAGCTTTCCTGTGATGTATTATTTTTTTATTGTGGAATTTGACTTGCTACCCTTTTATTTAGAACATTTGCAACTTTGCTCACAAGAGATCCTGGACTTTAACTGTCCTGCCAAGATTTGGTAATAAGATTATATTGCTTTATAAAATTGGTTGGGACATGTTTCTTTTTTTCTAGTCCTGAAAAGTTTTGTTTTAAATTATTATTATTTCTTCCTTACATGTTCAGTAGACCTTAGTAGCGAAGTTCTCTGAGTTTGGAGTTTTCTTTGTTTAGTAGTTTTAAATTATGCATTCAATTTTACTAGATATAGGGTTGTTTAGATTTTTCATTTCTTTGTAAGTCAGTTTTGTATTTTTCCAGGAATATGTCTTATCTGATATTTCAGATGTATTGATATTTGCATAAAGAAGCTCAAAAATATTGTGTCCATTTTTGATTATCTTTAGGATCTGTGGTGATAGTCTCCTTTTCAAGTTGAATGTTGAAAATAATCTACCTTTCTCCTGGGTTAGTTGTATGTGCTGTATTGCTTTTTTTTTTTTTTTCTTTAATCAATTGTTTTAGTTTTTTCAAAAAAAACCTCTTGGCCTTGATGATTTTATTTTACATTTGCTTTATATTTCATCAATTTTCTTCTAGTCATAATTTTCCTTTCTTAGGTTTTATATGTTCTATATTCTTATGCTTTTGAGATGGGAACTTTTAAATCATTGTCTTTTTAGTCCTTTTCTGTTCCAGTATGTGAATTTATGACTACAGGTTCCTTCCAAGTACTATTTTAGTAGTAACCTGAAGTTTTGGATACACCATATTTACAACTATTCTGTTAAACATACTTCCTAAATTTTTTCCTTATTTTTTTCTTTGACTCACTATTTTCTTGGTGAGTATTGATTAGTTGTCAAGCGTTCTGTTACTGTATGTTGACTTCTAATATAATACCACTGAACTCAGACAACATACTTTGTATCATATTTGGAGAATTTATTGAAACTTTCTGGAATAACTTACAGCATTTGTGTTAACTTTATAGTGTTCCATGTGAACTTGAAAAAACAAGTATTCTGTGATTTTTAACTTCAGTGTTTAATTCCGTGGGTCCAAAAAGCCACATTTCCTGACTCTCATAGAAGACTTTGGAGGTTATAAAAGGGGACATTTATTTCCCTTTCTTTCTTTTTTATACAATGTCTCAATCACCCATTAGGGGTCAAAATATAAGCTTAAAAATGTAAAAATTGCTGAAAGTGTCCTTCAACTTTTCTTTAAAAAATGTGCTTTTCAATTTTTCATAGCAGTGGAAGAATTACTTGCTTTTACCAAATTTATCTATAGTTAAAAAGATTTATACTAACTGTGAATCTTGTGGTTTCTTTTAGTGAACTAAATGACTACTTTCTCAACACTCCATGAAGTGAGAAACAACAGGTTATGGAAAAGGTTGTCACACAGAATTCTAGAGAACTTTTAGGAGACAGATGTATTTCTGAAACTCAAAGTTGGACTCAGTTGTGTGTTAGGTGGATTGATTTTTAGTTTGTAAGGAAATACTGGATTTTAACATTGTTTATCCATCTTTACCATAAAAGTGAGATCTCTTTTTGTATAGCATTATAGTCGTGAGTTGACTAGTTTAAAAGGTAAAAAGAACTTTGCTAGTGGCAGATCAGAGTGAAGTCTAAGTTCTCCTTACATACTGGTGGTTTCTGAAAGGGACCTGGCTGTTGTTAATGCAGAATGAGGATTAGGAGTACAAATTGTACTAAATCCTACTCTCATGCCCATTCCCTTTTTCAGGAGCAGCCATAGGTGGAAAAGAGTCAACCTTGAAGTGAGAGACTTAGTAGTTAGTTAATGTAATCAATAAGTTTTCTCTTTCTCATGAAACCACAACACCTTTGAGTTATTAGTGACATGTCTGTCATTTGTATGTATGTATGTGTGCATGTATGTTGGTGTGTTGTGAGGCTGAGGAAGGAATGAACCTATATTTAATTCCCCTTAGATCCTCAACTTTTTAAAAGATTTATTTATTTATGCATACAAGAACTGAGGTACAGGCCAGAGGTGTAGGGGGTGAGAGGATTCACCAGTGACAGAGTGGGGAGCAGAACAGGCAGATGCACTGAAATATACTGCTAAGTGGAGCAGTGGGCAAGACAGGAGAGGTCTGCTGAGCCACACGGGTCTGTTCCCTGGCTGGAGATCCAACTTGTTCTGCAAAGGCTACAGATAGCTTCAGAGTGCCGTGCTTTAACTCCTTGTGCCATCAGGGAGGCCCAGGTTGTAAACTTCTGTGACTGTTGACATAGGGGTAGGTGTAATGGTGAGAAGTCAGATGGAATCTCACATCTAATTTAGCAGCAATAACGTAGTGATCTATTTAAGATACATTAGAATAAAGGAAAACTGTGTCTGAGAGAAAACATAGATAATCACAGGCAGCAAATATCATTGCACCAACCACACCATAGCACTTTAATCTGCTATCTCTGTCATTCTGAGCATAGCTACTCCAGTTAACTTTGGTGGTGATGTTGGGGTGTGTGTGGGGGAATCAGGCTGTTATATTATTTGACTCTTCCAGAGAAATTTCATAAATAGTTTGCCTAGTGTGTCAATCCCTGCATCTGGGAAGCATAATGTGTGCTTGGCAGCATGGGGTGTTGTGACGTTTGTCCATCGCCTCTTACAGAAGAAGAGGTTGAGTCCATCTATTTAGAGTATTGGCTATTTCAGTGTCTGTTATTTAGAACGTTGTGATTGGGATCTTTCTTCAAGCTGAGATTATTTTTGTTCCTAAATAATCAAAGACAGACTCCCTACAGGAGGTTGCAGGGTGGCGGCTGGTGCATTTGAGTAGAACCAATTGCTGTCGTGCAAATCTCATCACCACATTAGTGAAGGAGAAGGGGATTTGGATGATGAACATTGTCCCAAAGAGATTTGGCCTTATGGTTTTGATAATGTCTGTGGCAATGAAGGGAATGCAAATATACTTTCTCTGGGATAAACAACATAAACTATGGCTACTTTGACTATGTTTTGGCTTGATTTTGGAAAGGGAGATGACAAATTAGACATCAGGGGTAAATTATAGTCAGTGGAATCTTGTTTCTAATTTCTTTTTCTACCCTACCACCAAGTGGTAGGGTTTTTTGAGAAACACTTTAACCCTCTTTTTGATGCATTTGCTTGTCTTCTTTCATCCAAAAAGCAGGTAGGACAGTAGCTACTCCAAAGCTGTGAAGGTAAACTTTGAAAAGCAGAACTCTGAAGATTGGAAATCCTCCTTTTCCTTCTATTCCTTACCATTGCTATTGCTGTCATCCTGATTATCACCAGCATCATGTCACTTCCTAAACTGTCTTACTGACACTGGCGTTGCTCTTAGCCCTTTTAATCCACTGCTCATCTTGTACATGATTACCCAATTAATCTTTCTGAAACACATCTTTGGTCAGGATATCAATCTAATCAAAAACTTTCAAGTAGATTTTGCAGCGCTGTGTTCAAGTCTTTTATAATCACATCCTTTCTTCCTCCCTAGCTCAAGTACTCTGCTAGAGTATTTGGTGCCAAATTTCCTTCTTTGCCATAGATGCTTAGGGAGTTCTTATCGCTGCACCTTTCGTACTCCTATTCGTAAAAATGCCTCTTCCACCATCCCTTAACTATAAATGCAATTCAGCCTTCATAATGTAGCTGAAAGGCTATTTCCCAGATCCAGAAAAGCTTTGTCTTCCTCTTTGAACTTCACACAGTCTTAAACTGTTTCTTAAATCATGTCATATCACACTTTTCTTACAATCATTTAAAAGATGTATTATTCCTTCCTGGAGGACACGGCCACATGGTTGACCTTTTTAGACTATGAGTCTAGTACAGAGCAGTGCTGAATGGTGCATTTTTGCCTTTATCTCACTTTCATTTCCTACATCAGTTCTGTTTCACTTTATAAATTTATAAAGGGCTTTCTATGGTTCTACACTATTCTTATAAAACTATTTAGCTAAAGATAATCTTCTTGCATATGAAAGGTGGGAATGGGACAGATCCAATTCAAGATACATCCTTAGAAGCGCTTTTGACTTGGATCAATAGGGGAACCATTTTCATGCTCTTGCCAACTCTCTGCATCTCTCTCACTCCCATCCTCACAAGTGTTGTCGCTTTCCAAAGTGCTGTCAGTCATTTCTAGCTCATTAAAACCTCTGCAGTGATAAGGTGGGGTTGGTCACATAATCTAAGCTTGATGGAATGTGAGGAAAAGCAGGAAGGACATTGAAGGAAGGAATTGTAACATTGGATTAGGGGTCCACCCTTTAACAACCTCATTTTAACCTGATCAACTCTGTGAAGACCTAATCTCCATAAGGTTCCATTCTACAGCAGTGGTGTTAGAACTTCAATCTCTTGCTCTTTTCTTTTGGAGAGAGGGCATAATTTGAGTTTCTCTCATAGTTGATCATTTTGATCCCAAGACAATCTTTCCCTTACTCTGATTTCCTTCCCACACGATCAGAGTCAAGACCATAAGGTTTTTCTGTCTTACATATCAGCTTTCTCTGGTGGTTCTGCAAACTGCCAGTTCTTGTCCCCTCCCCACGGGTTTACAAATTCCTCAAGGTCAGAGACTGTGTTCTTTACCTCCTAGGAAATGAACTACTCACTTCCATGAAGATTTCCTGCATTGTCTCAGTCTTTCTAGTGAGGCCAGCTCCTGGCGCAGAATGTCTGGATCTTCAAATAGATAACATCCGGTTATCTCACATGGATGACAGTGGGGAAATGGGGGGGAAACAGGAAGCACGTGGTACCTGCAGTGTGGGTCCTAGCTTGGCTAGCTGGCAGCCAGGGTTTCCAACATCCCCTCTTTCTCATTCACTTGTGTTCTTCTCTCATCTCCTGCCTACCATATATGCTGTAGCTGTTTTCCGGAGCTTTTTGTTCCTCAGTGCTATCAATATGAAATAAAGCTTAAAATGGAAAAATAGAGATGTGAGGCATCAAAGACTTGGAGAGCTCTGGTTGGAAGAGATTAACAGTTCCATTTTGGCCTGTGGCCTGGGAAGAGTGTGGTCTAGAAGATACACACCAGGGGTGGGGAACACATCTTTAATGGATAGAATATTCTTGCAATAAAGAAGGGATGGGAGAGAGACTGGGTGAAGAGAGATCAGTATTCTCAAGGTCATCTTGGCCTTTCCTGTTTCCCCGCCTGAGTTTTCAGCTTTTCTAAAGCATCCTTTATTTATCTGTCTGGTTTTGTGTTGGCATAATTGAAGTTCTACTTGCCTGGACCCCTCCTTCTTCCACGCAGGGCCATGAAAGAATCAGAATCTTTTTCTCTTGGGATCTGCTTATAGAATAATATCAGTAACTATAAGAGCAATATCTTTTAGTATTGGTGCCTGACAGTTTATGTAGTTTATTTGCATAATCTTAATCTAATGAGATAAGGCAGTCTTTTTTTTTTTTTTTCTGACAAGAAAATCCCTTCTTTATGAAGGGACTAAGGGAGAAAGAAGAAATCATAAAAATGATAGGCTGATAGAGGATGAATTTCTTCTCTGTGCCACATAGACATCTCTCTGACTGGTGGTAAGCATATGGTTCCAGGATAGAAGTAGCCATAGTGAGCATACTCTCTAAACTCTTCACTGAAATGAGGCCTGAGTACTGGGGAAATACTGTGAACTTAGTCTTCAACATGGATTCTGTAGGTATAACTTGCCAGAGCCCCTAGCTGGTCTCAGATCCAGTCACTGTCATAGGAGCCAAGTCTGTCCTCAGTGTTTCTCAGGCCGCAGGGTGGCAGGCTTCCGGCCAGGACCCCTTAGTGACTACCTTCATAAGAGACTACAAGGTGAGGGCTGAAAGGAGAGGCTGGGGTACCTTTCTCCCTCTTTCTCTTTCTCTGGTTTCTCCAACAACCCCTCTTTATCCTTTGTGACTCCAGTTGTTGTCAGACAGACTCAGTACACCTCTAGTACTGTGGGTGACCCAGTGTCGGGTTTCTTTTTGTGCCTCTTCTGCCAGTTTGGGGGTCAGGGTAAGACATCTGGATTTTGCTAACTTTGGGGTTGCATTGTTATCTTCCCTTTGGCTTCTCAGTTTCTTTCTTACCTGGGAACTAATATCCAGCATCAAACTGCTTTTTATTTTAAATAGTTGAGTGGGTTTGTTTCCTGGTTAGATCCTGCTTGATGAACTGTTCACTAGAAGAAGGAAGCAAACTCTTAGGCACCGTTTTGGAAGACACTTTGGCCCAGTCTCTCTTCTGAAGCCAGGATCCTTACAGAAAGCCACAGGCCCCAAGCTCCTGTAAGCCGTTTCTTGGATCGAAGAGTTGGAAAATTGGGCTGTGATTTGTGGGACACATGTTTACATGGAGGGCCTGTGCTGTCCTACGGATTTCATGACTCCAAGACGTTCTCTGACTTCCAAGTTTTGTATATTTAAATGTTTAAAAAATAAGTTTGGCTCAAAGATGAAAGGGCTGGAAATAATTTCCATGTCCTCATTTGTGCACTTCAGATATTACTACTGACATTTTATAAATATTTTAAACCTTTCTTCACCTTCTATATGTCAAGATAAAAAAAGGACATTTTAGATAATAGCTTGTATTGTGGGCGGTACCTCTTTTTTGATTGGAGGCTGGTGACCCACTGATGATATTGAGTGATGATCACTGAACTCTGTGGACAGTAATGTTTTCCAAAACAGACAGCAAAAACTTATATGAATGTTTGTTCAGTGGTCATAGAACTCAGTGGTGTTGGCATTTTTTTTCATTCTAAAATCTATGCTGTATCCTCCCTTCCCTACTGTCTCCAACCCTGTGATTTACACTCACATCCAGCAGATTCCTCTGCTCCCCACCCTGATTCTTATTTCTTATCCAGTTTGGTCCCCTAGCTCTCTTTCTTTCTAAGGGTCCTTCTGTTCTCTATTCCTACTGTGTCCTCTGGGGCACAGTAAGGATTTTTAACCCTTTTTATATAATTAGTATTTACAAAATTTTTATAATGGGTCCTTCTGACAAATCTTAAATTGTGGGCTTTCTATAGAGGGAACTAAGATACACATATATAGCTTTTGCTTCATTCTCTTCCTCCAGATTTTAGTTGCTCCTCCTGAAATCTGTACATGGATTGCCGCTAAAGAGACCTAGTATGTAGGTGATCCTTTTTGCACTAGAGCTCTTTCCATTCCCTTGTCTTACTGAAATTATTTACTTTTACAGAAATTTTGAATTGAATTGTATTTAAATTCTAATTTTGTGGTTAGAGAACACACATTATTTCAAGCCTTTTAAATTTATGGTAGTTAGCGTGTGGTTTATCCTGGAGAATATTTGTGCGTTTGAGATATGTATTCTGCTAATGATGGATAGAGTGTTCTATGGATATCTGCTAGGACTGGTTTTTAATATTCACTTTGTCTATACCCACTTCCACTTTTTGTCCATTTATTCTATGTGTTATATTAAGGGGGATGTTCAAGTCTTAAACTATTGTTAAATTGTTACGTATTTATCTACAATTCTGTCAGCTTCTGCTTCATGTATTTTTGGGCTTCTTTTGTGAGGTGCATCTATGCTTTTAACTTATATCTTCCTGATGGATTAATCTTATGGTTATAAAATATCCCTCTTTAGTAAGATGTTTTGGTTAACACTTTATTTTGTTTAATATTAGTATAGTCACTGACTCTTTTATGATTGTTATAATAGAGTTGATAGTACTGTTATTAGTACTGTAACATTTTAATTCTCTATTGCTTTTTGTACTTTGTATTTTAAGTTATTTTCTTAATATTACTCTATGGCTCATAATATACATTTTAACTTAGCAGAATATTCTTTAGATTTACACTAGCTTAACTTTAATAAGATAACAGAAACTTTATTATTACATAGCTCTATATCCTCTCCTCCTTTAGTGTCACTGTTATACCCAGAATGTCTATGTTAAAAACCCATCATTTTAATCGCTGCCTTGTAAAGTGTTATGTCTTTTCAATAAATGGAACAAAAGGAGCGAAAATATGTCTACTTTACTTACAATTTCTGCTTGTCTTCATTTTATTCCTTATGAATTTCAGTTACTGATTTGTTCTATTTAACTTAACCCCTTCCTGGGGCAGAAAACTATCTTCTTCAGTTTTGCTACTTATATTTTCAAAATCATGTTCTGCTATAGCTCTTTCCAATCCTGACTTCTTTGGAAACCCTACCTCCATTCAAATGGATCCTTGGTGGTGGTCTTCTAAAGTGACAATAACTCTCCTCCATGAGTTCATCTCCTGGCTTAGCCTTCTGTTGTGCCATCTTTCTTGATCACTTCTGATAATACATTGACCATCACTAGACTAGCAATTTTCTTTTCATTTCTCACTTACTATTTATATCCATGCTTTAAATGTCACCATTACTCAAAGTGCTTTCCTTAATAAAGAAATGTAGGCACTGAATACGTCTTTTCTGTTCACAACAGCCTCTGCCCCCTGAATGAAACCCAGTGGACTGTTCTTTTTTTCCCTCATGCTTATTTGCTCTCCTCCCCTACTATGACCTGATTTTCTTAGACCAACAGATTTACATGCTTTCACTATGGTCAGCCAATGTAAAATTCGCTTTCTGCTGGTATACTGACTCTCTTTCCCTTATTATTATTTTTGTCTATTTTTTATTAATTCTTTAATATTAGCCTCCAGAGCTTATTTGTCTTAAACTCTGCAATGAATATTTCTTGGATTTTGGTGGTCCAGTATCTGTTCACTGTACTTTTGCTTGGACAATTCTTAGATCAGTCTGCACTACAGCAGAGTTGATGCTGTCTTAACTCTAGAGGAGGATAGTCCATGTCTCTGCAAAATCACATAGAATATCCTGATCTGTCCATAGTGGTTGGCCTACGCCTATGGATGCAACCAAATTAGAAACAGTGAGATGCAGTGAGAACTTTGCTGGGACTTTTGGGAGAGAGGAACAGTTTTGTATAGTAGATGTCATCAAGACCCCTCATGTTGAATCTTCAGAAAGCGGAGCAAAATAAGAGACATAATATGTCTTGTGGCATTATTTGAGACTCCTGACCAACTTACACTTGAAGTTAGAAGAACTACTGGGTATTTCTATATAAATTTTTGTTCTTTTTGCTTTAGCTGATTAGAACTGGATCTCTAATCTTTGCCATCAAAATAATTGTAGTTGATAGATAGATCTTCCTTATAGCTCTACATCTGAGACTACAACAAAAACAATATAGCTAGTCAAAATAAAATACTTGATTCTCATAGTACTCTCTGGTCTTTTTAGACAGTCTCTCTCTTATATTGGTAGAAATATAGGCAAAGGGCATGGTCAGGCAAGTCACAAAAGGTGGTATAGATAACTAGTACATAGAAAAAAACTAACCTCATTGTTAACCAAGATGTACAAAACTGAAACATACCATTTTCTTGCATGTGAAATAGACATGGACTAGATCAAAAACAGTAATTCTCAATGCCATTACCAGACAACATATATTCTGAATGATTTTCATGGTACTGTATCTTACTATAATTTTCCTTGATGCAATTTGGCAATATCAATTTTAAATAAGTATTTTACATTTCTCTTAATCAGGATACTTTACTGGTAGAAATAATTAAGTTGCTCAAAAGGTAAAACTATATGATTGTTATATGCAGCACTGTCTATAAAAGTGAAAGCTTTTTAGAAGAACAAGAATATTGAAATTAAAGATTTTGCTCAGTAAATAAAAGTGACATTGAATACAGAGTATTTAAATTACACAAAGCTAACTTATCTTTTATGAAGTTATTAATAAGCAAACTACTTAAAGTACATGTACGCATAATATTTTTAATTTTTAAGCATTAGATTCGTTTAAGAAAACTTTTTTTCAGTACTCAGCTTATTACAAAACAAAATTTACCAGATCTGAGAACCATAGAATACAATTCCTCTACTCAAAGAAACTCCCAATTCTATGAAAGTAAACAATCACTGATGACTTAGGTTAAAATGTTAATTGTTAAATTTAAACAAGAGGTGAAAAAAAGATCAGAGTAGGGAGAGTCTCATCCCAATATATAGGACTGAAGAAGACTTTGTGGAACAAGTAACATTTGAATTTAGCTTTGTATGACAAGCAGTCCTATAGGAACCTTAAGACTGGGGGTTGTACGTGCCTGCTTATACTTCACAGGAAAGAATGTGTGATGGGAAGCTGGTAGCCCTGGCTGAGGCAACCCTTTGGTGTGACCCTTTGACCACTACTCTTGGGAGCTGTCTTCTCTCCAGGGAGCACAGGACTGAACAACATCCCTGAGGCCCTCAGTGTGGTTGACAATGTGTAGTCATTTCCTGTATATTCAGTTTGTGGTCTGTGTTGAGCTTTCCATCAGATTTATATTTGCAAGGCAGCAGAGACTAGGAAGAGAATAGGAAACTGGGAAATTCTTTTTGAGCTTCTTCACATGAGAGCCTGATGAGATCACCAGGGCGATTGTATGTAAAAGTTTTGGCTATATCTATGGGTCCAATGTGAGCCTTAGCCTTTCAGGTTTACTAGAGAGGTAGATCATGGTTACATGGAGAATTTGTATTAATATCATGCATTGCTCCTTCCACATTGCATGGCATTTTGAACCAAGAACCATGGCTCTGAGATTATTAGATTGTGTAGAATTACTGTAAGATTGATCATGGGCTTGCAAATGTCTGGATAAGCACATGGTACTTCAGAGAAATCCTGATGAGGACAACAAAAACGGATGTAATTTAGCAGTTCCTATCCAGGGAGTCTCAAGAGAACCAGAGGAGTTTGTAGGCATCAGTGCCACACAGAACATGTGTGGGTTCCTGATCCTAACAGTTTTAGTGAAAGATCAATGTATGATGTAGTGAGTTGATGACAGTCTAGCAAGTACTCTCACAAAGTTTAATTTATCTAAGAGAGTGACATACCATAGTACAAAATCTGGTCTCAGAATTTTCATTTTGTTGATGTACTTTATCAACAAAGAAAGGTCTTTCTTAAGAGCTGATTCACACTAATAAAAATGTTTGCACGATGTACTTGCCCACTCTTCCTGCCTGGGAGTTTTTGCACAGTGGGTTACTTACTTACTCATGGTGTTATTTACATTAAGGTAATTTGTAAGGAATAACCAGGATAATGTATATGGACTCAAACACAAAAGATACCCATTTTTTGCTTGTGTAACAACTGAAGGGCAGGTAAATTAGTCTGTGTGGAGACACTCTGCTCCATGAAGTCACTCAGTGATTCAGGACAGTAGTTCTAATTTTGTACATGGCTTCTGAGTTCATCTTGAAAGTTATTATCTTTTATACTAGAAATTTCATACTGATAGGTTGGATAGATAGGTCTCATCCAACCTAAACTCAGTCCAGTCAGCAATTTATCATTTACACTATGTTCTCTCAGAGTATACCAGCTTCCTAATAATGCTTGGAGGAAGATAAGACAACTATTATGGTCATTTTATAAAAAGCTCAGAGAAATGTAACTTTCCCCAGTTTGCACAACATTAGACACCATTGAGATTCCCATTTCTAACCTGTATCTATCTCTCTCTGTTCACTCCTTAACCATACAGATATACCCAAATCACCTATTTTATGAAAGAAAAAAAAAAAAAACCTACTCCCTTGATCCTAATTTCTAATCACAAGAGTTCTTATGTTCTTTGATGTCCAAGTGTCTTTAACATGCCATCCTGTATCTACTAATTGTGCCTTAGTCGTCGTGACTAAGTCATGGTGATTTGACTGCTGCTGCCATCACTTAGTGTGATCCCCATGTCTCCAGCCTGAAAACGGTTATTTGACCACTCTATCTTAATTTGACCATAGCAATTGCATTCTTCTACAAGCTCAGCCCCTACAAACATGGAAATTCTTACAAATTATATTTTATGCAGTTCCCATCCAGAAATATACACGGTACATTATCAAATATATTTCTGGCAGGAGAGACTTTGGTTGGGACCAGGTGTTCAAGATAAATGAGTCCTCTTACAATTCTGCATGTATGAAAATTGGCAGAATTTTTGCTCAAGCATTTCAAATCTACTTTTCCTCACAAGTCACATATTTCTTGTGCCAGTGTTATAGCATATAGGAACATTGTGACATAACCTCTGTTCTCACATTTTCCTATTGTGATGCTGGGTGAGTCATCACAATAGACAGAAAGAGTATCCTGGCTATTCTTATGCCAGGATGACAAGCAATAATCACTATTCATGGGAGTCACTGTGAACCTCATATATATGCCACTAAGTAAAAATTACTTGTATTTCCAATTAAACTCTTTAAACCTAAATCTAAAAATGCCACCCCATTGTAACTCAACACCGACATAAGTAATAGCAGAGGTCAGAGTGGAAATAGTTTGCATTTTTATAAAACAGCAACCACGTGCACACATTGCTTAGTCCTTTGCTAAGACCGTTGAAGGGGCCTGTGTTAAGTGAATGGAATGAAATGTAGAGCTAATGAAAAAGAGAAAAATTGACTTCAAATCACAGTAGATTAAAATTAATTTAATATGTAGAGAATTGCTTAAATTGTAAATGCCAAAATCACAATTTGTTGTTTGGTTGCTGTGCCAGTACCAGTTTTCTCTACCTTCTGATCCGCTCTGGTCCTTGGCCTCCTCTGCTCCACATGGCACAGAGGGGCTGATCTCTCAGAGGCTGCAGTCTCTTCCTCAACTCAGCTTTGGCTCTCACTAATCAAGCCTCCCTCATCTGGCTTCCTCAGGCGGCCCTGAGATCCCATATCACCACCTTCTCCTTTGTCTCTGTTGAGGGTTGACCCTGTCTTCTTGTGGCTTCCATAATTTTGCAGTCAACCTCCACAGTAAGTTCCCTTTGCTAC
>NW_004567118.1:25559120-25575430 GCF_000260355.1 Condylura cristata | reverse complement strand
AATCGAACTCATGCGGAAGCGGCTTTAGATTTTCAGTGCTGTGCTTTAACCCACTGCGACACCAGGGAGGGCCGCTACTATATTTTTAAGCAGAATTGCTTTCCTGCTTAGACCTTGATTTAGCAGACCCTATTTCCAAAGATATTTTAGAACTTGTGACTATGTAATATAGGCAGGTTGTATTGTGCTGAACAGAGATGGAACAGAGGTAATATTTTGAATTATTTAAGAATATTATAAAGAATATTAAAGAAACTGGGTTCATATGTCCAGATATTCATCTCAGGAGAATAGAAATTTCTTTCAGTCAGAAACTCTTGCTATTAAAAGTGAAAAAAAATCTGAGACAAAATCAATTAAGGGTTGTATAATAAAATGTATCTTGTTTTATAAAACTGTAAATACGTTTAAGAACATGATATAAATATGTAAATGTATATTATACAATTTTAAGAGAAAGAACATAAAACATTTGATTTATTTTCTTGAAAATCTGTGAGCAGAAAATATAATACTGTGATAAATGTAACACATGTATGGTCAATTAAGAAAAAATGGAAGAAGTGGAGAAGTAGCTTGTAAAGGAGCAGAATATTAAGAGAAGGAGCAAAGATAACATGCAGAATGTTTAGAAGGGAATAAGTTACAGATAGAAAAAACTAAAACTATATTATCCTTGCAGAAAAAAATTAAAAAATTGTCCAGAGAAAAGAATTGGTCCGATTAGAAAAAAAAAAAAAAACCTGTTCTAAAAAATTTGATTGTCTAGATATAAAATTAGAATCTGCCTATATCAATTCAAGTTGAGACTGGAGATAATTAGATTAAAGCTATTAATGAAATTTTGCATCTGATCAAAGGAATGAATCAAAATGTCACTTTGAACAAATTTGAACATTTCTATGGGGTCCTCATTGGTGGCTCAGTGGGTTAAAGCACAGCACTAAGAAGCTAAAGCCACTTCAGCATGAGTTCGATCCCCACCCTGGAAGTGATCCACACGGCACAGCAAACCTCTCCTGACCCACCTGCTGCTCTCCTAGGCAGAGTCTTTCTTGATCTGCCTGTTCTGCTCCCCACTCTGTCTCTGGTGAATCCTCTCACCACCCCTGTACCTCTGGCCTGTACCCCAGCTCTGTATGCATGACTAAATAGATCTTTTAAAAGGTTTTATATGAATAAAAGGTTTCCACAATAATGCACTAATTCCAAAGCATATAAAAGTAGTTATCCCCAAATAATATAAAAATCCTAATAGCAAAACTTGAAAAACAGTCACAACAATGACCAACATACCATTCTATTTTAAATTCTGTTTTTAAAACTGAAATCATATGTGTGGTTAAATGTAAGGTACAAAATAAGAATGAAAAATAGAAATGGAAATAAAACAAGTAAGAAGAGGTTTAATATTAAAAAGGAGTAGTCATAGTTATTGTTGCTTTACAGGTAATTTACAGGAAACCCAAGCAAATTATTTAAAAAAAAAAAACAGTTATATTTGTGAAGAGTTCTATAAGGTGGTCAGTTACAAAATAACTTGAAAAAAAAAATCAGTAGCTCCCTTATGTCAACAGTAAACTTTAGGTACCTGTTTCATTCTCAGTAGCAAAAGAAGTAGAAAAAATTGGCCCTCCCTGGTGGCGCAGCGGGTTAAGGCACAGCACTGAGGATCTGGGGCCACTTCCGCATGAGTTCGATTCCCGCCTGTCGCCTGCCCCGGAGGAGACCACATGGCGAGCCAGACCTCTCCTGGCCCGCCCGCTGCTTCCCTCAGCAGTGTGCTTCGTCGATCTGCCTGTTCTGCTCCCCACTCTGTCTCTGGTGAAGCCTCTCACCGCCCCTAAGCCTCTGGCCTGTGTGAATAAATAAATAAATCTTTAAAAAAAAACAAAAAAGAAGTAGAAAAAATTACAGGATTAAGATTAGGGGAAAAATGTTTAAGATACACAAAATATATGACCAAATGTTATTGGCATAAAATATTTCGCTACACTAGAGTTATATTTATGGATGGTTACCTTAAATTGATTAACCTGCCTGTTGTAATTCCAAGAAAAATTCTAGTATTATTTTTAGAGGTTGGCAAAATAACCAAGAATATTCTGAAAGTAAAAGTAAAGAATGAATAAATCTTTGCATTTAGAAATGAAAATATGTTACAGATCTACAATAAGTAAAACTGAATGGAATTTGTACAAGATTAGTTGGAAAGAGGATAAGAGCTCATTATGTAATTTTCTCTTTCAACTTCATTATCTAATAATGTGATATTGAAAAGTGATTACTAGTTCATTTTCCTCAACAAGGCCACTTTCACATGGCCTTAAATAATCAATATAAGGAATTCAAGAATTGTTTTAAAGAGAAACCAGAAATGTGGGCTAAAATTTACCTGCAAGAATGATCCATGTAGCATTTTTCAGAAATGTAAAAAAATTGGCAACTCATGAAAAGTATGGTTTAAGAAAAATTATAGAAAATTCATAGAAGAGAATACCATACAGCTGTTAAAAGTGTCATATTTATTTATATGGGAAAATTTTAGTTGTATAAATAAGAAGATAAGTTAAACAGTAAAAAGATAATTTATACTTTGCATGCTATATATATGGAAAAATGCTAGGAAGACACACATCAGTAGGTTTACAATAATCCTTCCCTCCTTTCTCCTCCTGCTCTCCTCAGACTAGGTTCATTTTCCCTGAGGCTTGAATTCAGTTTCCTGAAGTTCTTACAGACAACAGAAAAGGTGTAATCAATAATTCTCACAGCATTGCATTAGTCATTTTGCATTTTTAAGTTGAAGTAAGTTTAAGGCATATATATAGGATATACATTACTAAAAGAGTTCAGAGCTTCAGAAGATTCAGTAAAGTTATATAGAGTCTTGATTATTTTTCTTCAAGACTGCAGATGGAAATTAATTTGAAAGGCAGGGTTTCACTAGATCTTTTTGATGCTTGGGCCAGCCTTTCTTACACTTGAATGTACACACACATCATGTGAATTTCTTTATAAAATGCACATTCTGATTCAAGAGTTCTGGGGTAAGGCCTGAGAATCTGCATTTATTATTAGATTCCACAGATGCTATTCCACTTTAAGTAATGTGAGAGCTTAGGCAATTCAGGCTCTCTCTTTAGCTTGGCTCTAAATGTTTTAAATTTTACTATGATCCTATGAAAAACAATCATCTTTTTTTGTATTCATTTTCTTTTGGGGTCTGACCTTTTTGCTGTACATTCCTCAGAATCAGTCTTCTACCTTGAGTTTGAGTCAAGTGTGGAGTTAATGCCTCATGTACACCAAGAACAAATAGAGAATAAAAAATGCATGGAAAAAAGAATATTTTTTATCCTAGGCAAATACTTCAGTCAGATAAAACAGAAAATATCTTTATGAAACTATTAATAAATCCCCATGACATCTCAAATTAAACAATGGCATGAAATGTTATGTTTGTAGAAATACATAAAATTCATTTGAGGTCAGGACATTTTATGGTGTCAGCCAATAAAGCAGATGGGAGATTCTGCTCATTTGAATGGTTCTGGGATAAAGCTGTCAGTCCCTGGAGCTAGGAGAATGGGAGTTCTATTCTGGCTTAGGTAACTGGGATCGGTGGTGCACTCACCCTTTGTGGTTGGTGCTAAGACATACTGTGGGATGGCGGAAATGGGGTAGGCTCACGGACTAATGAATTAGTGATGCAGACTGGGGTTTCACAGACAGTGGCCATGGGGCATTGTATTAGTATAATACTAGCTGCTTTAACCAACTGATCTCAGATTGCTCAGTGGCTCATTGTTTGATAGAAGTACTTTCACTCTTGTAGTGATTCCAGGTGGGTGAGCTAGATGGCCAGCCTTTCTCCGTGCTGTGATTCAGGGCCCAGGTTTATCCCATCAATGCCACCTTTGTGGTCACATAATTGCCACTCACTTTGCATTGGTCAGAACTAAGGCACAAGGCCACATCAGCTGCAGTAAGGCAGTTGGGAAATGAGGATTTGCTTGCCAGGAGGAGTAAACTGGTGTTTGGTGAACATTTTTTTGAACTTTTTGGTTGTAAATAGACAATGGTCTGTACTTCAACCCCAAAGCTCAGACAAAATCCAAAGACAACTTAGAGGGTCACAAATAGAAACAGTTTGCTTCTTCTTGATAAATAATTATGTATAGCAATTTGGGTGGAGTTGGGGTATTATGGAAATAATTTTTAGATTTAATTTCAGCATAATTCATTTCCTCTGAGATACTTTGCCTGCAATTAAGAGAAGCCTTCAATTCTGTGATAATGGGGCTTCAGGAACCAAGATACTAAAGCTCATTTCCTTAACCACAAAGAGCCACGAAAGTAGAAAATGGAGAAATGAAGCCTGTCATACTATAGAGCTGTGCTCTGCAAAATGGTTGTCACAAAGAGGTTACAGAGATCTGCTAGGAAGTTGATTTCCTTAGCACTTGAAGTGACAGGTAAGGTTGCCTTTGTCTGCATGATTGCTTTTTTCACCTCACCAACTTGGTGTTATGATTGGTGTGTTCCTCAACACAAAAACACTTGGAAAGCATTCCTATATGTGAAAATACTAGGTGTATTTTCTGAAATACATTTTTTAGAAAAATTTATTTCTGCACACAGAACTGGGTACAGGCCAGAGGTGTAGGGGCGATGAGAGGATTCACCAGAGACAGAGTGGGGAGCAGGATAGGCAGCTCAAAGAATTACACTGCTGAGGGGAGCAGTGGGCGGGCCAGGAAAGGTCTGCCTTGGCATGTGGATCATCTCTGGGGCATGCGGGGATCAAGGGGATCAAGGCGGAAGCTGCTTTAACCTCTTAGTGCAGTGCTTTAACCTGCTGTGCCACCAGGGAGGGCCTGAAATACATTTTTAACTTCAAAATTAGATGGCAATTTCCTGTATTCTTTTCTAGTGTCAGTCATAGTTTAACCTAACATCACTTACTTTGTTCTTAAACTATAATATTCGAACTTCGCCATTCAACAAACGTTTACTGAGCATTTGCTGTATGGCAGATTCTATTCTGACCAAAGACTCATGACTTTACCTTTAAGTTCATGTTGGAATCAGATTTGACACTTTTATCTGTGGGTTATTTTTTTTTTTTTTAGATTTATTTTATTTATGCATACAGAGCTAGGGTACAGGCCAGAGGTGCAGGGGCAGTGAGAGGATTCACCAGAGACAGAGTGGGGAGCAGAACAAGCAGATCAACAAAGTACACTGCTGAGGAGAGCAGCGGGTGAGTCAAGAGAGGTCTGCTGCACCATGTGGATCACCACTGGGGCCAGGGATCTAACTTGCATTGAAGAAGCTGTGGCTGGCTTGCAGTGCTGCACCCTAGCCTACTGTGCCACCAGGGAGGGCCTATATCTGTGGGTTATTTTATAATTAGATATTAATAGCCCTTAATTATGCCCCTGCACTCTCTGAGATTGCCTGTGCATTATCTCTGAGGTATACAAATAGGACATACAGCATTTTAGAAGATGTATTGTTGTCTTCTGAGAAAAAGAAGAAACTCAGTGACAGATTTTTTTCCAATCCAAAGAGGAATTTTCCAGCCAAAACAAAGGGAAAACCTTCATCTCACTACAGGTACATACTAAATAAACTGAACACACAGCTGCCAGGTTTTTACATTAAACACTTAGTTTTCTGTTTAATGTTTTCTTTATCAAGATTCTAATACTTCATCAGACACACGCTGCTGTTGTCAAGGAGTTCCTTAGAACTGAGGAACTCAGCTTGCTTCACTTCCAGAACCAAAGAAGTTTAAACAACATTTAAACAAAACAAAACAAAACAAAAAACTTAACAAGGATTTTTAAACAGAGATTTATAGTAGTTTCATCACAGGCTCATTCCTACAGAACTCTGTTCCGGGTGGCCAGCCTGAGCTGCCAAAGCCTGTGTGGCTTGCTCTTCTGCCTGGCCCTTCTCTGGACAACAGCCAGCCAGTCTGAGGACACTCCAGCACGCGCTACTCAGAGCGGACCCACATCCCTCTCTGGTACTAATGCTGTGATCAGAACAATATTTAGAGTCTTAATACCAGTGTCAAGATACAGCTGCTGCTATTTACACTCTTAACAGATCCTTCTAGGAGGAAATGGCTTCAGGGAAACCCCAAATTGGATTGTCTTATGTTCTACCATTCAAGGATCTTCTCCAGAGACAGCGAAGTTTACTAGTTGTAAGACAAACAAATACTGTATTATAGTCAGAGTGGTCTGGGGGCTACAAATGAACCTTACAGTGTTATTATTTAAACTCATTTGGGGATAGCTTTAGGCATTAGTATGTTCCAACTTTAAGTTGGCTTCAGATCAGCCAACTCACTTCCTATTATGCCAGGTTCCTAGTGGCTTAATTCTTTATTTCTGGGCCAAAGATCTACCCTCCTTTTCCAGGTTTCGTTTGTCTCTCTGTGGTAGTCTAAACATTGACATAATGCTTCTCTCCCTCTTGACTAGCCCTTCCTTATCAAGTCTCTCTCTTTCAGGACCTGCTAACTAGCTGGGCAAATTCTCCTCAGTGTCTGCTCCATTTCCCAAGTGTTTTCTAGTTGACCTTTGAGTGATCGGTTATGTTCTGTGTTACAGTGCCCTGCAGTGCTATAACGTGCTGCTGATTTCATGGCTCCATTTTCTTTGCTTGATCGTCAAACTCTTTCATTTTCCTTCTTGCCCCTTGCCATCCAAAATATATATTTAAGAAATACAGGCTTCACCACATTCCTTGACAAACACAGTTTTCAGTTTCTTTTTATGTGACTGCTGCTTTTGTTGCAATGGGAAGATCGTGTATTATGATGTGACTATTTCTTTGTAAGTACCAAGTATATATGGCTAAATGTAGTTTTGTACATTTGAAGCATGTTTAACAGGTTCTAGGTCAGTTGCTCATTTTGCTATCACTAAGATTTGGAATAATTTGTAAATTTATAACTGCTCAAATTTCATTTCTTTCTTTCTTTCTTACTTTTTTTTTTTTAAGATTTATTTATTCATATGGAACTGGGGTATAGGCCAGAGATGTGGAGGGTGAGAGGATTCACCAGAGACAGAGAGGGGAGCAGAACAGGCAGATCCACGAAGTACACTGCTGAGGGGAGCAGCAGGCGGGTCAGGAGAGGTCTGCCTCGCCATGTGGATCTCCTCCGGGGACAGGCAGGGATCGAACTCAGGTGGAAGTGGCTTTAGCTTCTCAGTGCTGTGCTTTAACCCGCTGTGCCACCAGGGAGGGCCTTCATTATCTTTCTTTTTAAAGAGAACCTATTAGATGAATGCCTTGAGAGCTTTGTAAAATCTACAGATTTACTATGGATTGGTAGTAAAGTGAATGAAATGACTAGTACAGTGTCATTTGGGAAATGTGTTGGCTGCTCTTGCTGCCTGGAAAGAGCTGATAAACTGAGCTGGGAAGATTGGCATGCCTGACTCAAGGAACAATGCAAAATTGCAGGTTGCCTTTGACTAGTAAGTGTTATGGGTGGGCAGAGTGGGGTAACTTCCTAAAAGAGTTGGGTTCCAACTGAATGCCAGGGGGTTTTATAGGCAGAGTAGAAAGAGAAAGAATAAGCCATTTTGGAAGAGGAGGACTAAGTAACAGAAGTGTAAGCAAAGCAGAGACAGAGACTAGTGAGAAAGCTGGCTTGGGTAGAGGGTAAGTGGGTCTGAGGATTTGGGGGTGATACAGTCATACATAGAACAAGATAAAGGAAAGTGCTTGTCGGCAGGAATAATTTCTTACTTTGGTGTCCTGGAATTTCTAACAACTTTAGGATGTACTCTGAATTCAGAATGAGCAGCTAAGAGGAGAAAAATTATTTTCCTGTACTTCTCCCTAATGAAATGTCAACACAACTTCATCATTTGATCATTTCTTATCTTATTTTGTCCCATTAGGTTCCTATATTTTACCTATAGCTCTTTTATTTTGCTTATATTTTCTGTGGTGGTAAATATTCTAAAAATGATTTTTCTTATCCTCAGTGTTTCATATCAGGAAGAAACAATTACATTGACATTTGTGCATATTTATCTTAACTATAAACAATATTGGTTATCCCCCAAATTGTACTGTATGGTGTGGAGCTGAAATCCCTATTGTCTTTTACTGGGAAACTAATGAGGTAGTTTATCAATTAAGAAAATTCATGTAAGAATTAATATAAGGTAAATTTACTTAAGGCTCCCTTGTAAATACATTTCCTTTCTGAACCTGAGAGTCATTTATATACTAAATTTGAGAATACTAAGATTGTAGTGAACTGCTTCTACAGGTCTCAGGACTTTGTATATCACTGTTTTCATCTGTAAAATAAGATGACTGAGTTGACTCATCATTTTTGTCTGTTGTGAAAAATCCCAAATCTAATTGCTTCAGTTTCAGTCATAGAAACAAGCTACCTTGTCTCTCAGTCTTGAATGCTTGTAAGTTTGAATAGGTAACCAGTGAGCTGTTAGAGGTTATTTTAATAAAGCTGTATCTGAAATTCTCAAATCTTCTGTCCCTACTATGGAGTATAGAGAACTACCCCAGATATTAAGTGAGAACTCTCAGTATGTTAAATAACTCTCCTCTACCGAGGATTCTTCAGTGGTTTTGTCATTTTTTACATCAAGGTCAAAATCATCTAGGTTTACACCTAAATCTTAAAAAACTTTCATCATCTATTCAGATACATTTTCTTTTCACCTATGTGTCTTATGTCACTCTATGCAGTATCATTTGTCATCAGTCTAATGAAGTCTGATGATGGTGTGTGTGTGTGTGTGTGTGTGTGTGTGTGTGTGTGTGTGTGTGGATGTAGATGTGTGTTATTTGTTCTCTATTTGTTTCTTGGAGCTTAAATCCCTCCTACTCATTTCAGTTTCCCCTTTCCCTAAATTCATGGAAGTATGGTTCTCTAACTTAAGATCTCTGCATTTCATTACTCTCCATAGTTTCAAAATTATACTAGTTACTTACTTACCTTATAAATATGCATTGATTGATTAGTTAAGCCACAAGATATTAGGGGCAGTAAATGCATGAAAGAAAGACCAATAGACACTTAGCTCCAGAATCATGCTTGCTAGGCCGGGGCACCCATACATGTGGGTGATTCTGTTTCAGCCAGCAGTCTTTAACAGCCACATCAAGACAAGGGAATGTTCTGAATGAGAGATGGTGCCAAGTCTGGACTCTGAAGACCACCCACCAAGGCTTCAGTAGAAAGGAGAGAAGATGCTGGAGAGGGATGAAACAGTTCTAGGATAAAGAGGCTGGACAGATGGACGGAGGACCTTAAGGTGACCCAACAGGGGCAAGAGGGAAGAGAAGAGGCTGCTGTAGGTCTTGGGCAGCAAGAAGTTTACATGGATCAGTTTACACTATTGGATTAATACTGTTTGGCTAGAAAAAATAGTGTAAATAAGATGAATATAAGCCATCTGGTTGGTATATTGGTGCAAAATAATGAACAATAAGTAATTGGAAGAAATGGCGAAAATAAATGATTTTTAGCTCTTTAAGATTAGTATAGTGTTGTTATTTGAAATTTGTGATAATTTACTAGTTAGGTGCTGTAGTGATAGCCACAAGAAAAGTGATTGTATGCTTAAGTATTTGGACATGTCTACCATCATGACCAACGTTCTCTGAATTTCCTCAAATTTGAGAGCAGATGATAATGCTTTAGAAGACAGCCAAGTATGATGACTGAATACATGCCAACAGTTTTGTGTTGCAATTAATTAAAATTTACAACAGAGTTAATCTGGCAACATCCACATTTTTAACAGTATGGATAATTGTTACTGTGCTGGGCAGCATTTACGAATGAATGGTGACCAGATCACGTAAATGCCTGTAATTTGTGTTTCTTTACACAGTTAAGCTGAGCCTTTACAGATTTTTCTCTTCTTTGTTAGGGCTCCAATAACCCCGAAACAAAGCCAATGTTAACAATTTTCTCTGACACAGAATTAATCCTCTAAACACACACACACACACACACACACACACACACACACACACCTCAAAAGACAAAGATCTGCTTTGTCTTTGACAGTGGATTCTCCAATGCTGAATTGCCCCTCCTGTCTGGATTTTCTGCACCTGCTTCATATCTTTGCTGTCCTTCCCCTTCTTTAAGAGACACCCTCCAGAAGTTGCTGCAGGTTTTAAGTTTCATTAAGGAGCACCAGGGAGCTGAAACTCAAGAGTCCTCTGTGATTATAGAATAAAACTCAGGAATTGCTCTGGGGAGTTTGAAGAAATTGGAGCCTAAAGCTTGAGAGATCTGTCTGGTGGGAAGGTTCTCTGCTAGTGAGGATCTTTGCAAGAAGAAGGGCAAGAGATTAACCGTTAACTCTTTAAAGTGAGTTTAATTTTGTACGTTATAGTATAAATACATAATTTTGAGAAAAAATTTAAAGAATAAACTTAACAAATACACTTTAAAAAAAATATTTCATCTGTCTTTTTTTATAGTTTATTTTTACATCATGTTGTGCCTTTTCCCATCTCAGTTGTAATCCCTGTGGGCTTCCCAACAAACATACTTTTTGTAGTTCCAAGCTATTACCACATTTATTTCCAACTTGTCGAAGCTTATATATATAATGCACAAACTGTTCCCCACAGTATTGTTTTATAATTTATTTTATCTCAGAATATACATGAACATTTAAATAAGTTATTCCATATACATTCAAGGTACGACTTTAATAATTACACAGCAGTAATCACTAGTCATATTCTAAGTGTTGGAGGACATAGGAATTTGTTTTTAGGAAAGCTGGAATTGATTCCTCAAAGAGATATAAATGAGGTGAAATACAAATTTTAGAAATTTTCTTGCATTACAGGAGGACAAATTGCATATTTACTAAGAGGTTTCTCTTCTCTAAAAGCAGCATTTTAGAAGCAAAATCTACCTTTATACAGAGCTTCTAGCAACCATGGAGAATTTTCCATATTTTATATTTCTTCTTTTATACATTTATGGAGGAATATGAAATAGGAGTATCAGATATGTATCTTTATCTTCTACTGAATTGATAGGAGAAATCCATAGGGACTGAATTACTCCAGGAACATAGTCTACCCAGTTTTGTTTTTCCCACTGGCACAGTGAGGCTGCCCTAAGTGATGGTTTTATATCTGTGGATGCTGTGCCATGCATCCCTGTGGCAGGCTCCAAAGGCTTACTCTAACTTGTCTGGCATCAAGGGATTGAGAGGTTGCAGAGTTGGTACCCTTGTGCGCATCCAGAGTCTGAGTCAACATTTCAAGGAAGTCAGATGCAACAGTTGGTGGTTATTTATAAGGCACTGATGTAAGTTGCTCCTTACAAATCATTTATTACTATTTAACTGAAAGCAATGAGCTCATGCCTAAAAAAAAAATCTTAATGAGATGATGGACCGTTGGGGAGGGCTTCTTCTAGAGCCAGTTTGTTCTTGATGGGGAAGGAGGGAGGGAGGAATGGAGGAGAGACTTATAGTCCCATCCAACAAATCTACCACAATCTTATAAAATAGGGGATTTTAGTTACGTTTTCCAGTAAACTCAATGACTTCATTTACATGGCAAAGATTTATGAAACAAGTTCACTACCATAGAAGTCTATGACACTGAGATCCTTTGACCTCATAAGTATGCTCTGGTTGGAATTGTTTTCTAAGTTTGAACTCTGAATTTTGAAAGAATGACCCTATTTTTAAGGAGGAATCATTTCTCCTAAGTTTGAATATGGTGTGAAGTGAATTTTATGTGGCCCTAACTCAAAATTCATGGTTCCTTATAAGTATTAGCAACCCAGAAATAATTCTGACATCTTTTAAAACAAGAAAATGATCTGTCTTTAGTTTCTTGACTGAACTTCCCAACTGGCATAACTTGTGAATTTTAAAACACAACTTAATAAGGCACTTTTCTTTTGTTAAGTTTTCTTGAAACACACATACATACACACTCATTCATAGTCTATTGTTACACAGAAGAAAAATGGCAGAATAGTTTTTCATGAAAAAAATTGTAAAAGATTTTTAAAACAATAAATTAAAAATTTTGAGAAAATAAATGTATAGTACATTCATTATTTAATTCAATGTTATGAATAAGTAAGAGAAACAAGGTGAATTAGGACACCATTAGCAACTGGGAAGAGGAATTTGTGGAAAGGGGTAGTAGATAGTGCAGAAGAGACAGTGAGGGAAAAGTGGACAAGGCACTGGGCAAGAGAGATGAAAACCCCATGCAGTCCCTGCAGGCTACTTGACTGGCCCTCAGGTTTGCTGTGCTCAAAGACATATGAGAAATTTGTCCATGTCAACTTCTGGGATCTTTGAGACTCTCACAACCCAGCCTGGGCTTCTGAGCATCTATTTTGAGTATCATGCAGTGCATGCTTTAGCATTATTGACATACAAATCACTTAGCAATACCATTCACCATTCGGTTGCTGTTAGGATGTTCCCTCTGTTGTTCAGTCATCACTGTGATCTGTTATGGAGCTGGTTCTCATCACTCCCCAAAGCAAGTTTGATGTATAAAAACAAAACCCCTAAACTCCCTGTTCTTATTGGCTCTGATGTCCTCTACAATATGTTTTGTGAATTATATTTTATGTAACTTTACTACTAATAATACACAAATAGGGAACTGTTTGAGAAAATGATTTGTTTCTGAAACAGAAAAAAAATTCCTGGAGAAACACAAACATTTTCAGGTAAAATTTGTGCTAGGAAAGGCTGCCTCTCTAAGAAATCACTGCTGGAGTGTTTGCTTTTATCCACATTTCCATTTCCATTTGTAAAACATCCTTTTCATTTAGCCTTTCTTTTTATTATCTGCAATGACTTATTTAAGTGTTTGGCATTTTTGGAATTTATTTCACATTTATAAAGGGATCATAACAGCCTTCAAAATTTCTTATTTTAATGACAATTGAGTTTTAGCACAACCATTCCAGTTTTTTCTTACCCATGTCCTACATTTTACTATGGTCCATCTCTTGGAATCTGAATAACCTTCTAGAAGGATCTCTTTGGGGGCTAGTGTGTAAAAATAGGATATTCAGTTTTATTGCAGATATATCTATATTTCAGAATGTCAACTCTCTGAGAATGGACTTCAATTTGTATGCAATAGCTAGTTTTCCAAAGGCCAGGAGACATGTACATGTTAAATTTCCAAATTCATACATCATTTACATACTGCAGACAAATTTTGTTGTAATGGGGGACCTGGGATCTGTATGGGGCTAATCTCATCTGGCTTGTGACAACTTTTCTAGAATTAAGCTGAAAGCTAAGGTTGAGTTGGGGACTGAGGCTTTTTTTAACCTAATTTAAATTGTGCAAGAATTGTTTATAAAAACTTAGAGAACTAGAAATACCAACAACAACAAAGGGATAGACAAAAAGAGAGCCACACATTATTTTTCTAAGCCAACTAGTTAGATATATTTTCAAAAGATTTAGTAATAGAAAAATCTGAGGAAGCTATGTGTAATACAGTCATCAAGAGCCAAGTTTCTTCTATTTACCTATAAAAGGTTCTACTTGTGAATGTAGTTTCCAATATAGTTCTATTCTTGTGGTCCAGCATTTTTTAGTATTCTAAAATTAGAAAGACAAACCTGATCACTTGATCCCTAGAGGAAGTTTCTTATCTTCTCAGTGCTCAGACCATAAATGGAGTTTGAGAGATTAAAATTTAAGCCATGTTGTAAAATTCTTCCAAAAATCAGGTAATCATCTCGCAAAACCACAGGTTCTCAATTACAGTGTAAATGTGGACAGTTTTTTGCAACCTTAATTTCCCTTTCCTCTACACTGATGCCTAATCATTATTATTTCATTAATATCCCTCTCTTTTGCCTCCCCAGATTCCCTTGTCCTCAGTCCCGTCCAACCTGCCGTATTGCTCATCATAGTTGTTCGTGGCTGACATAGCTTATATTAATTACTTATATTAAATTTCTGCCTACTTTTCTAGACAAAACCTCTGTGATGAAAAGGAAAATGAAAATGTAGCTGCCACTATGTCATATTGTGCTAGGAACATATTAGGAACTCAGTTTGTTTTAATGCACTTGCATTCATGTATGTGTATATGTGTGCGTGTGAGAGAGAACAAGAGATATACAGAAAGAGGAGAGTTGTGTGACAGAGAACTAGCAAGAAAGAGAGAGAGGGCAAAAGTGAGACAGAAAAAATAGGAGCTAGACAGAAAATGTGAGACAGAAACAGAGAGATACAGCAAGAGCATGACACACACAAACACACAAAACAGTTTTGATGTGAAGAACATTTTAAGGGAACTGGAATAGATGTAAGAAAACACTGGAAAGTTGACCATTTGGTGTGAAATTCTAAATGGGAGAGGGTGCATCTAGATGATGGCAACAAAGAGTGGGTATGATATAGATTTAGGACATCAAGTCGGGAAGTTGTTCATCCATTGGCTAGAGAACCAGAGTAAAGGAAGTGTCTCTGAACTGCTGTCAGAGGATGGGGTGGAGAAGAGTACTGCAGTCTCCTCAGTACAGAACCTACACGTGCTTCCCTATTGGCCTTCCTGTCCTTCCTTTCCCCTGCCCTTGCTTCTTTCCTCTTTCTTCCCACTCACTCATTGTTGGTCTGGACCTGAGCTATTACTTTAAGACTTGCTCATCTTGGTGCAGATTTGTGCTTTGAGTCCATATTCCTTTCATATGAATGTCCCTAAAATTTAGAGTACATCCCACACCCCTGATGAAATTTCAGTGGCTTTCTATACCCATTGCTACTCAGAATTCTGGGCTCCTCATTGGGGAATGTTCTCATCTTTCCTTTGTAAATGTCTCTAATCTCATGAACCCCACTATCCCTGATGAATGCATCCTTTGATGAATCTCTCTCATCTGAAATATATTCTTACTGCCATTGCATTATGAGTTGAGTTCACTTAAAGAATTTTTACTGGCTTTCCACCACATATGTGGAAAGTTGTACTAGGTAACATGAGAGTCATCATCCTTATATGGCATTTGGCAACTTGTCACATAAAGAAGCATCCTTTTATTTCTCCATTTTGTTTTATTCTTTTTAGTTATGGATGTTAAGCTCAATGATGGTTTCACAATTGCTGACAAAAAAGTGTGTGATCCATTTAACTGACATAATTAACTGCCATAACATTTAGATTTCTTCTTATAAAATCATTTTGCATCCTCTAGCTAAATCCTTATTTTGTTAAGAAAGGATATTTTAATATTTGGAAGAGTTCTTTCCCTGGGTATACATTGATTTTTTTTTGTATTTTGTTTTATATTAGGCTGACTATAATTTTTTCTTTCCTCCTACAGTATTTTTAAAATTCAAACAACTCATCAGAATCCCAAAAAGTTTACATATTCTTGCAGGTTTTTGGTTTTTGACATATCAGATCCCACCTTGGTGTTTTGTTTTTTAGCTCTGTAGGGGCTAAAAGAAAATATAGTCTTTGAAATCCTTTAAATCTCTTTTATTATATTCAGGTTTATAACGCTTGTTGGACTTTTGGTTGTTTTACCTTTCCCATATTATTATAAATTTCATCAGACTTGCAAATCTATGTTTTTCAAATCTGCACTTACTGTATATTTGTTGGTATGTTCTAATTCTTGATTTGAATTTCATTTTCTTTAGTTTTATTTCTTTTTTTCCTGATTTGACTTGCCCAAAGATTTGCCTGTTTAATTCTTTATATCCCCCCAAGGTTAAACTTGTTAAATTGTTATATTTCTTCTATTTTTGTTTTTAAAGTTAATTTTAATTTTATCTACAGTAATAAAAATATTTAAGGTTATTAATTTCCCTTTGAGTATAGGTAACTTCCACAGCTATACAAATTTTGGTATGATTTATTCTTTTAATTTTTATCTACCTATCTTAGAATTTAAATTTTGACTTCCAATTTGGAGGATTGGGAGAATTATTTAGGAGAATGTTATTTAGGAGAGTATTTCCTTATTTCCAAGTAGTGAAGGTTTTTTTCATTGATATTTTTATTTCTAATTCTGTTGCTTTATACAGACTCTCTGTTTCTGTCAATTTATTAAACTTCTCTTTATGGACAAATGTTACTGATTTCTGTAATAGGTCCATGAATGTGAAGAAAAACATATTATCTTTATGTATCATTTAATTATTGTATGTTCAAAACTCCTTTTCTTGTATACCAGAACTATCTGATTTTGAAAGGGGTACATTGAAATCTTCCAGGATACTTGTTTTTTAAATCAAAGGTTTTTTTTTTTTTTTTTT
>NW_004567118.1:25500124-25558585 GCF_000260355.1 Condylura cristata | reverse complement strand
AAACAGTTTTCCATAGTGGTTGTACTAGTTTGCATTCCCTTTTTTTTTAACTTTTAATAATTAGTATTATATAGTTTGGTTCTATGTTTTTATAGAAAATGTAGATTTATGATCATTGTTTATTCTTTATACATTTTTTATTACACAATGTTTCTCCGTATTTTGTTGAATGCTTTTAATCTTACATTCCACTCTGATATTAATGTTGTCATTCCTGCTTTCTTTTTGTTTGCATTTGCTTGACATCTCTTTACTCAGCCCTTTATTTTCCACATTTCTTTTCCATTCTAAGAGTGTTACTTATAAACAACATATATCTGGGTTTTGTTTTTTAACTCACTAATGACAGTGTCATTCTATTCACATTTGGT
The DNA here is from genome assembly GCF_000260355.1 of Condylura cristata. NCBI lineage: Eukaryota > Metazoa > Chordata > Mammalia > Eulipotyphla > Talpidae > Condylura > Condylura cristata. The sequence goes on along the minus strand of NW_004567118.1, from coordinate 25,558,214 downwards.
TTAACATGCAAGACTTAATTTCATTAGGAACATCTTTGTGTTTACTACTTTATTTTATTTGTGTTTCTCTATTTTTACTCTTCAGTCTGGGTTTTTAAAATTAACTTGAAAGTTCTTTTTTTTAACTTTGAAAAAGGTAGTATTATTTTTTAATTGAGGAAACATTATTTTAGAGCACTACATATGATCTAGGAATTTAGGTTCACACCACCTCAGATGTATGTTACCACACCGTGACCATCAACAATGCAGCCATAATCACTACCATAGTCAGTTGGGGCCCCAATTTTTCATTTGCTAATGGTTCCTTTTATTTTTTTTTAACTCTTATAATCTAACACATACACAAATACAACAAAGTAGGGCAACAGAATATGCTATCCTAAATACGCCAGTTTGACAGAAGTGTTGTTAAGAACTGAAGGCAATTAAGAAAAGGCAGATCACAAAGCTTTTGCAGCCACCTGTTTGCCTCAAAGCTGGGCATAAATTTGTAAAGGTGTCTGCCTTTCTACTAGGAAGGACAAAAGAAGTTTGTCACTAGAGACAAAGATAAGAACCTTATTACCCTGAGACTGAACTAATGGAATCTGCATGGCATACTTTACTAACTAATCTTTATCTTTTTTTTTTTTTAATTATTACAAAAGTTTATTTTTACATCATTTTACACATTTTTTTTCCATCTCGATTGTAATCCCCGTGGGTTTCCCATACTAATCTTTATCTTCTATTGGTTCCCCATAATAGTTGCCTTTCTGTGATTTACCACCATAGAGACAATCCTTTTTCTGTACTTTGTCACTTTAAAATTGTTTAGCCTTTGCTCAAAATATGCATAAGTCTAATTCTGTAGTAGCCCCGTGTTACTCTCTTCTAGGTACTGCTCTTTTATGTGTAATACATGTTAATAAAATGTCTTTTCTCAATCCAGGGACTCTGGCCGTTAATTTGGGAGGCTAGTAGGAAAAAGATTTACCTCTCCTCTAACACACAAATCTAAAAATATTATAACATTAAGTATATCTTCAAAATATTATGCCATTATATGAAAGAATACCATTAAAATATTATATATTCTGAACTGTCTAATCTAACAATATGATGCTGCTAGAGGTCAAATAATTAAAGGTAAAATAATTAAAATGGAAATTAGGTTAGTTTAATAGCAGATTAGACATGACTGAACTGGATTATAAATCAAACTTTAGTTAATGCAACAAAGTATGAACAAACTGTAAAATTTTCTGAGGCACCTCCTACCACCAGGTCTATCAGGCAAGAGAACAGTCATCTTCATAAGACTTAACATCTGAATAGACTCCACCCTGTAGTCTACACAAGAATTTGTTGCCTATAGGTAAAGCTAGTTTTTTCACAATCACTAAATCCTTAACCAAGGAGCCAGCTTTTGTGTCTCTTTGAGCATATTCTTTAGAAAGGAAAAGATTAATCCTATATTGCTTTTCTCTAGAATCAGCATATTGCTAGGTTAGACAGCTCAGAACTAGAAGCCTCTCTGTCAAGAATAATTGTATTCTTAATGTTAATGGCACATTTTTTCTACCTATGTAAGCTAACTTCAAACCAGTATACATTACAACAGCTCTCACAGAACTATAGTCTGTCACAATGGGCTCCTGGGTTCAAACCCTCACGTTTATTATCGACCTACTAAACTCATTGTCTAACTATGATTTGAGTCTTTAAAGTCCAGTTTTTGTAACTGCCAATCTGTTTCAGAGCAGGGTGAGGGGTACCCTGGGACCCCCAAGATTGCCTCCTCTCAGTGGGTTCTGCCATCTATCTCATCAAGACATATTCTAATGTGCATGACCTTCAAGGAAAAGGAACTTTTAATAAAATTAGTGTGCAGTAGAGAGAAGAGAAGAGAAAGTAGTATAGTTTCCGAATCAAGCACCCAAAGTTACCCACTTCCTCATGGGTGAATGCCCAGCCAAACAGGGTTGGCTTAAAGCAGGACTTTGCTGAGGCCCAAAAGCTTGCTACAAGTCTAAGGTGCCTTATGTGGGCCCCATAGGAAAGAGGCAGAAGGGACCAGGTGAGTCTGGAAAGGAAGGCGCAAAATCAAAATACAAGCCAAGAGAAAGGCTGCCTTGTCAGCCTCCCCAGGGGTCTCTCACTCACCTCTCAGTCTCGTTCAAGGATCGTCCTCGAGTCCCTGGTACAAGTTCAAGTCAGAGAAGCAAGAGGGCTTCTTCATGTGTCAGTCTGTTCTGGGTGTCTTCTCAGGTTTCCTCCTTGTAGTCCTCTTCCTTTTCCTGCCCAGCTCTACCTTTCCTTAGGGTAGGGCAGGGAACCTGGAACTTCTCCTTTTTCTGGGGAATTACCCTATTGCAATTTCCCCTTTTCTTTCCCCCCTTCCCCATCATATCTATGGTGGCAAAGATCTTGGGGTGCAGCTTTAGGAGAGTCATTTCCAGGGTAGGGTTCCATTGTATGCAAGAGACGCAGCAGTCATTCTTCAGGTAAACCATTGCATCCTTCCAGACCCTGCAGAATGAGATACCCAAGTTTAACTCTCAGAGAAATGGTCAGGTCCACATGATGTTTTGCTAACTACTCTAATTTCTTAAAACTTCAGCATAAAACCCTGGGTACATATCATTCCAGAATTAAGGAAGGTGCTGAACACAGAAGGTGCTGAACCAGAGACCAAAACCCATTGGTCTTATGAACCCATTGAGGATCTGAGAGATTTATATTTGTTCAAGAAAAAAACAAAAGTTACTTATTTTCTAATATTCCAATTACTGTGGTAGGGTAATCAGGGCTCACTTTCCTGGGAAACCCTCAGATGACAGATGTGGTGTTTTGGTATTTACTCTAGTTGAACCTTTTCCCTTTCAAGTTTAAGGTGTCTGAAATGCCACCTGAACCAAACAACTTCTGCTGGAAATAAATAATCCTTTTAATTTAATTTTGATTATGTAGAAAAGCCCCGGTTTTCTACATAATCTGTTGCTTTTCTAGAAACTGCAGTTGTTTTAGATATTCCACATGGGATAAATAATAACTAAAAGAACTGTCTGTGGCTATAGGTGCCCAGTTGTCTTGGCTTCCAGAGGTTGTAAGATATAAATGCTGCCTAAAGATGTTTTGAGCTAGGAAATGTCATGGCAACTGGTATAAGAACTTCTCGGAGACAGTCTAGGGTTTTTTTGTTTTGTTTGTTTTGGTTAATAGGGACTAATGTTTACCTTAATGGGCCACTTTGAAAGAAAGAATAGACTTCAGTTTTGAGGTCAAACTGAAGGTTATGGGTTGACTCTCAGCATTTTTCTACTGAGCTTGGCTGGAGCTTTTATAGAAATTTAATGTTTTTGTTTTGTTGTCTATTCTAATATTTATGACAAAGCTTCTCAGTAGGCTAAATTGAAAAAATGGTTAGTCTTTCATTTGATTGATCAGAGAAATTTTATAGAATCTCAGTGAAGCCTATGAAACACTCCATAAAGTTTCTCCCTTTCCTCATGGAAAAGACATTAGATGAATTTAATCTACTTGGGGTTTATCTGTCAAATTGGAACTTAATGGGAAGTATTGTTACCTGGGAGAAATATATAACTTTGACATAGACATAAATTTTAACATTGATAATCTGAAATGTATATGAAACCTTTAAGTGCCTGAAATGTAAATTGTCAAATGTAAATTGTTTTGATTGCTTGGTGTCCTCAATATTTTTGCTTATTTCAATGGTTAGACATTTGAATAAATGTTGTTTTTTTTTTTGTAGAAAATAATGGGAAAAAGATCTCAGCTTATTCTAATCGAACTTTTGACAGAATTTCCTACAAAGGACTAACTGGACTGTTAGAGGTGAACATGAGTTTTGATAAGTTTTGTTTGAAATAATACTGGCTTTTTTGCACTTTGTTTTGACTCAAGGAAAATTTTCATATCTTGACTGACCAGCATCTGCAGCAGTTTTGCATTTTTGTAAGCAAAACTAATTGTGTTTGCATTTTTTCTCTCCTTGGTACCAACACAGTATTAAAAATTGGTAGAAATTTGTAATAGTCATGGCAGTGGGTCTATTTTCGCATACTTTCAATAGAGGATTAGGTCTCCTTGAACTACAGAATTGGAAACATGTTTCATTATGTGGCTTTGACTGAAATTTTTTTAGAAGTTGAATTGGAACTGAGCCAAGCTGAAGAGAACCTGTTACTTTGCTTGAAGGGTTCAAAGATTTCTGCTGAGCAGTACTGGAAAACCCCAGAGAGGAGCCCTGGGAACCCTGAGAAGAGGAAACCCAGGTGGGGTCTGATAAGATTGTGGCCTTGATCCTGAAGCCTGCACAGATAAGATGTGGGGAGTTTACTCTAAGCCCATATGGAATATTCTAACAAGGCCAACTAAATTGCTGTTTCGTTATTTTGCCCTGTGACTTTATGCAAAAATAGGTGAAGTGGATTGGAAGTAGATTTGGTTTGCAATAGTATTTTGCTATTTGAAATGGGATCAAGTTGAGGGAAGTTGATTTTAAGCAAGTTATACCAGTTTTAAGACTCTTGCTAGGATTTTTCCATATTCTCTTTGCTATTTTGTTTAAGATGTTCAGAATTTTTTTCTTTCTGGGTTAGACTAATCAACTATTTTCAGCAATGGAGGACTTTGCCACACTGGCCTTCCAAGGAACTAATTGTTATTTCTTTTGAAAGCTGAAACTCAGCTATAGAAAGACTGTCATCTGAGGCGTACTCCAGCATCCACACATTTGACCTTAATCACCGTAACAGTGACAAAAATTGAAAGGGGGAAATTGTTGGGGATAGTATGTCATGAATGAAATCCACCCACTGATGCACCCCAACCTCCATGCCAATGAGATCCCAGGTACTAAGGATTACAAATCACATCATGCTGTGAATCTTCCATGACTATGAGTTCCTGAAGAGAGTACTGCTAGGAACTAAGGGTGGAGTTAGGTAACCAGTCTTGGTGTATAACCAAAGACATGTGGGATTGTTGCTCTCTCTTGCTCTCTCTTTTTTTTTCTGTCTTCAACATGCTTCAGAGTCCCAGCTCACACAGTGTTTCTTGTAGGACACATTCACCAATTGATCTCATTCTCTCACTACCACTGGGTTCCCCCTCTTTTGATTTCCCTTTATAAATAAATCTTTTATTAATCTTTATATGTGTGACTGCAGTTGAGTCTTATTCTTAGTGTTTTTAAGTGCATAGGTGAGGACTCACACCCAGGCCACACCATTGCCTTTTGGGGTTGCCCTATAATAAAACCAAGAAGAGAGAACAAGAGGTAGGGCTTGGGTGGGGATCAGAGGAATCGAGAAAGAGAGAAAGAAAAGGTAGGAAAGAAAAAGAAAAAAATGAAAAAAAAAATCAAGGTTCTCTTAAACACCAGAAAATTAGCTTGAGTGGGATAAACTGTATGTACTTAAAATCCACCGAGATGTCCAAAATTCAGTGACTTAAGCCATTCTAGCTAGATATTCCTGGTCAGTGGACAGCTCTCCTCCACATGATAATTCAGGCTTCTTTTCTCTTGTGACTTTACACTCTTTAGGATTTCATCATCATCTGTATCCAGCTGCTGAAAAAGAAAAGACAGATTTGTTTCTTCAGAGTATTGGCCCAAAGAGGCACTGTCCCATTGATTATTTGTAAAAATCAGCCATGGAACAGGAAAGGGTGTAAGGCAGACTGGAAAAATGTAGTCCTTAACTAGTAATCAATATCTCTCAACTTTGTATATCCTAAAAGTGGAATACAGGTTTGAGTGACAGCTAACTATTTCATCAGAAGTATGAACAAATAGGAAAACTAAGCACAGAAAGTTATGCCATGCTTAGTAGTGGGTATATTGAAAAGGGATATAGCAAATTTTATAACTGCTTTTTATAACACTTTAATTATACCATACATTTTAAAAAGTATACAATATCATCAAATGAAAATATCCACCCAGGCCAAGAAATAGAATATAATCAATGTCCAGAAAACCCTACTTGTAAGCCCTTCCAATCATTATCCTGAGGCTTTTCCTGAAAGAGAAGCAATGTCCTCAGATTTGTGTGTTTTTGAAGTTTCTATAAATATCCTGCATGGATTCTTTTCTGTCAGGCTACTTCTGCTCAATATTTTGCTTGTGAAATTCTCTTATAGTTACATATATCAGTATTACTCACTTTCACTGTAGTATAATATTCCATGTGTAAATATTTCACAGTTCATTTATATATTCTATCTTTGAAAGCTACTTGAGTTGTTTTTAGGTCTTGGCTATTACATATGCTATCAAATACATTTTTTTTTTTTTGCTTGTGTATATGTATGTGTGCATACACTGGCACCAGTATCCTCAAGCAAAATTGACAAAACACACTTGGGAACAAAATATTATTTCTTCAAAAGTAAACAACCTTAATTGCAGGAATGGGGATGTGTAGGTATATTGTTCGCTAGTTCAGTTCAGAGGTGTAGTGTTTGCATATCATTCAATATGGTTTATGGGGAATGGAGAGTTTGGCTAATATAGAACATTGGCTTAAGTGGACACTGGTTAAAAGAGTTCCTATTCATCTTGATTTGATCCACCAAATGTTTCTTGAGTGCCTGTTAGGTACCTACTTTCAGCTGACAGAGTTCCATGTCTGTCATCAGACAGAGAATGTGGGCTCTTATTACAAGCCACACTGTAATTCATGTTTTTGCATGTATTTTTCTGGGCTTGATGCTCCATGTCCTTTCCATTGTATGGAAAATTGCTGTTCATCCTTCAACACATCTCAAAAAATCACCTCGAAAATCAGCAAAAATAAAAGAGTATGTATGACATGTTGTAATTCAAATGATTAGTTAAAAAAATTGTCTCTTTTGTCCTCCCCGGCTAACATGAAAAGTTCACTATATTACCTTTTACATTTACTCATTATGGCACTTACCACTCTGTATTGTGAAAAACAGCTTCCATATTTCTCTAAGCTTTGATCTTTTGAAGACTTTTGAGACTTAATTATGTTCATAATCCTTTGTATATAACAGCTGTTCAATAAGTGTTTGTTGAATGAATGACAAGGTTCATATGGCAGAATATAAATAAGAAGACTGAGTAGCTTTTACTATTATTTGTGTATGTGATATAATCTTAAAACCTTTTTCTCTCTGTTTATTTATCCATAAAGATGAGGCGGTGGTGGCAACTGTTCTTGAAAAAGTTCTTCATAATTTTTCTCATAGAAACTTAATGAACTTATTTGTATATACTTTATCCTAAAAAAAAAGAAGTAATATATGTCTTTAGTTTCAAAGGTCAGATAGTACTACATTTTTTCTGCACGTCTTTAATATAGATTTTATTGGTTTTCAAACACTGCATAATAGTTCTACTGCAAACTTAGTAGCTTAAAAGAACACGTGAATATTATCTCTTAGCTTTTGTAGATCAGGAGTCTGGTCCTAATTTAACTGGGTTCTCTGTTTAGGGCTTCACAAAGCTGCAGCCAAGGAGTTGGTCACTACTGTAGTATTACTATCCAAAGCTAGCCTGTGGAAGGACCCACCTCTGAGCTTATTCAAACTGTTCAGAATTCAGTTATAGGACTGTAGGATTTGCCTTTTTGCTGACTGTTGGCCAGTAGTTTTCATCAGCTTTTGGAGGCTACTTACAACTCCTTGTCACATGGGATTCCCTAGTGTGGCTAGCTGCTTTTCCAAAGACAGCAATAGAGGGAAAGTCTCTAGAAAGATGGAGTTATTGTCTTCTGGATAGAAACTTTTACATCTCATCACCTTTCTAATCAGTGGTCAATCACAGGTCATGCCCACACTCCAGGGAAAGAACTATGAAAGAGATGAAGGAAAGGCCATGGGTTATTTACCAGAGGATCTGACAGATGCTATTTTTGTTGTATTTCTAGAAGTACAACACTTACATGTTCAGTTTTATTATGCATTGCTAAGTATTATCCAAGTCAGTGTAGCAGCTCACAATCCTTACCAGTAGCATATAAGAATTCTAGTTGCTCCATATCTGTTCCAACTATAATTACTATCTGCTTCTTTAATTTTAGTCACACTGGTAGTATATAGTACCTCTTGCATTGTGTTTTTAGTGTGTATTTCTATAGGAACATGTGTTTTCATGTGGGTATATATTTAGTACCTGTTCAGTTATCTTTTTTGTAATAAGGTATTTGTTAGAGATTTTTGCACATTTCTCCATTTGTAGACATCTTTTAAATATTATGGAGTTGAAACATTAATTAGATTTATTGCAGATGCTTTTTGTCAGTGGTCTGCCTTTAACTTTATAGAGTGATCAGATGAATTGAAGCTCATAATTTGAATGATATTAGCCTATTCCAAAGGCATGGAAATATTCTCCTGCATATTTTTATGAGTACTATGGTTTTATTATTTTTCACTATTAGATATAAAATGTATCTGGAATTGATTTTTTTTTTGGATTTGAAGGAAGTGTTTTCTTTTTCATGTTGATATTCATTGACTAAACATGGTCTTATAGAAGCGATTATTCTCTCTCTACTGCTCTTTAAAGTATCACTTTTGTCACAAATCAAGTGTACAAATTTTCATATGTATTAGTATGTAGTTCTTTACTCATTTTTGTATTATACTTTTAACCTCTTTATCTTTTTATGGTTTTATATATATAAAATAAATCTTCCATTTTCTTTGAATTTAACTTTGTTTTCTTGCCTTTGGAGTGAATGTTAACCTCTGTTCATCTCTATGTATATATTTAAAGGTATACACTTTTATCTTGAAATATGTGGAGTGGAAGAAGAAGGAATCATTCATGAGTGCAGGGAATATTCGACATAGTTGACTCACCTTTTAAATGGTTCTATCTGTTCTGTTAGCTATCGATTTTTATTCAGATTTCTTTGGTTGACTTGTCCTAGTCATGACCAAACCAAACCAAAAAAAAAAAACCAACCCAGTGATTATTGGGTCAAATTCATTTTGTCACCCAATAGTTTCCTGGCCAACAGATGGAGAACCCTAGGGGTCTCACTATTTTTAATTCATTTCTATTTAAATGGAAAATGGAAAAAAGCATTCGAGTTGAGAGATACTAAAAGAAGAAGCTAGAAAAATTGCTGCATGGACCACAGGAGAGTTAAGAGATTAACAAATAGCACTTTTTTTACTCAATAAACTCTTCTAAATGACTATTATGTACATAAACTATGATAGGTATTGTTAATGGCATGACTGAGAGACAGTGTTTTGTTCAAGGTCACAATCTTATGGAGCATTTACATGCTTTGATGATTCTGTTAGAAATAATAAGGAATGGGTTTAGCTATACTATCCTGAAAGATAACAGCCTAAGGTCACTTTCTAGTGTCTTTCTTTTTCCCTATCATTTCACCTGATAGCTGTATGATGATTGAGGAAAATTTCTAACTTTATTATTTAATATACCCCAGTTTCTTTACCTAAAAATGCTTTCCTTGTGCTTTAAATTGCAGAATTTTGGGGAGAAATACCTGGGAAAAATCTCTGTAATAAGCTAACAACCATGCTGGGCACTACCCATGTCTGATAGTAATACTATTGTTTCTTAAAGGTTTTCTTAGTGCTTTTTATCCGTAATCTGTCCCTTCTGTCTTCCTTTTATCTTATTTCTTCCATATTGTGGATTATAAGAAAAAACAAGAGCAAAATAATTACTATCAGTGCTGTGAGAAAATTTATTGGAAGTTGTTTCCTGTTCTTGATTTAAAAATTATATTAGTTTGCATTTTTTTTAGATTCCACATATAAATAATACCATGCAGTATTGTCTTTCTCTGTCTCATTTCACTTAGCATAATGCCCTCAAGTTCCATCCATGTTGTCACAAATGACAGCATTTTTCTGCTTTTCATGATGAGAAATATTCCATTGTTATCTATTCCATATCCCCTTTACTTCATGTATAGCATGGCGAGTATAGTTGATAACACTGCACTATATCATTGGAATTTGCTGAGAGAGTAGGATTCTTTCCAAAGGCAAAAATATGCCAAATGATGATTTTGTTAATTATATTAAAATGGGAGAACTCCTTTTACAATGTGTGTGTGTGTGTGTGTGTGTGTGTATATCATATATCATCACAAATTATACTCCAAATATCTAAAAATTTTACTAGTCAATTAAATCTCAATCCAATTAGACGATCATATGCAAAATTTGTCTTTTCTTTGACCTAAATAATTTTTTAATTTCATGGTGAAGATCAAAAATACGTACATTCCATTGATACAGTTATTTTCGTACTTCTCTTTGGCACATATTTCTTTTTATAATCTAATCTTTATGAGGGGAGAGAGGGTCTTACCTGCTTTGGTATCTTTCCACCATTAATTTAATGTAATATTAAGTGTATATTTGAACATGAGCTTACACAAATAAATGTAGGGTGTTAGGCATAGTGTTTTGTTAAGGGAGAAGAGAATATGTTGGAGTAGAGGGGAACAAGGAGGAGATCTGCTAGATTATGTGCCAATGCTTGAGTTTCCATCTCGCCTTGCTCTCTTGTGTATATGATGTTTTTTTTTTAACTGTTTTGGCTCCATATGTAGTGTTTGTGTATATATACACCTACTGGGGGGAACCTGGCAGGGTGAACACAAACCTCTCATATTCATTTATTCTCTTTCCTTCTCAAAGGTACACACCCATATATTTATATACATAGAGGTGATGAAAGGTTTGATTTTTCAAATATTAGAAAAAGAGTTGTTTCTACATAGAATTATAAGCTGCAGTGAGTTCCTGGTGGAATCCATTTCCGTTGCACCCAGAGAGTTCAATCAGGCACTTCTTGAATAGAACTCAGTAATCCCACAGAGGGACATTGCATAAAAAAAGGAAGCTGAAAAGCAACCTATCAGTCATGATATTGCTTCCTAGGTGATTAAGGTGGCGTAGACATCAAAACAGGATTCAGTACTCTTTAGTACATATTTTCACATATATCCAAACTTTTCTCTGTTAATAGCAAAAGCAAAAACCTTGAAGTAGCCCAGCAGAACTCCAGTGTGGGAGAAATCAGATTTTAAAAAATGTAATATGGCCAGTTTGTGGTCTTTTATTACCCAAAGATTTATCACATTCACTGTATAATTAAATCTCTACATCTGTGGGGCACAAATGTTTTATGTTTCCAACATTTATGGTTTGACATCGGAAACATCTGTGCAGGCCCAGTATGCAACATCTGGAAGACATTTCTGAGCTTTTATGACATGCAGAGTGATCTTTGTTTTGGAACAAGTGTGTGGTTTTCTCCAGTAGCTCTTCCTGTTGGTAATGTCCTTCTAATTGGCATTTCACTGGGGGATTGAAAGAAGCCTGGCTCCCTGACCTCCACTGGGCGTAAGGAGAGACTTCAGAAGAATCTTTACATAGCAGAAGATTCACAGAGTGGGAAAAGGCTGAGTCATGGGGTTTGCTCCCTTCAACCATCATTAATATAAGGGAGACAGGTTGAGAGAAAGGAAGGGTAACTTGCATTATTGGGCCAGAACTTTCCTAAATACCTCTTCAGATGGAGGCCTTTATGGCAAAGTGAACATCTTTATCCATATATGTCAATGTGCAGACTGAGTTTTGGACATGTTGACTTATTCAAGGTTACTCAGCTAAAAAGTGATTTCTGAGATTTAAATTGCTTAACATTGTGTTATTATGTTAGAAGATGTTGTCCTTGCTCTTGAAGAGTTGTCAAGATAGTTTAACATGCAACACTTGTTTACTGAAGTCCTACTCTGTGCTAGAAAGTATTCTAGATGCTAAGGATAGATTGATCAGTGGGAAAAAAAGCAATCAAAATTTCCTGTTGTCATGAAGCTTATTTTCTATTCTAACAGAATCATAGTAAACAATAAACCATAAGTTACATTGTACAGAGGAAAATGAGTGCCATAGGAAAAATAAAGCAAAGTATGGAGCTCAGGAATGTTGTAGAAGGATTTACTTTAGGTTAGATTCTACAACAGCAAAGCCCAGAACAAGGAATTTCAAGGGGGTTATTTGCAAGGAGCTCTCAGGGCAAAATGAGGGTGTGGGAAAAGTGATCCAAGGTTAGAATAAAGGTGAATAAAGAGCAAATTCAAGAAGTGATAACCCCCTTGGATAACTGGTTCTTAGTTCCTCTGAAAATCCGGGGTAGAAGATAGCCCAGACTTGTCCTGTGGCAAAATAGGTAGCTTGGTTCTTTGAACCTTCATTGGTCAAGGTTTGCTTCTGAAGAAACTGAACTCTTATACAGAGTATAGTGTATAAACTTATATAGTGTGCACATAGAAAAAAATGTCTTTTGTGGCTTTAAATCTAGAGAGGTGCCTGCGCATATACTTGGCACAGGGCACTGGTAATGTTTGAAAAGTGTGCTGAATTCAAGTGAGCTGAGAGCTACAGCTTTTGGCATTGTGCACCCAAAATGTCCACTGCAATCTCTAAATTTAATTGGGGCTCATTGTGGGCCTCACTGTGTATTTCTTAAACAAAGACTTGAAAGCGATTGTGGGTAGACTAAGTGACTTTCAAGATAAAAGAACATTCTAGACAGAGATAGAGCCAGTGTTGCAGTCCCAGTGTGAGAGGACACCTGGTATCGTCAAAAAACACTAAGATGGTCTGCCTGGGTGTGTGTGTATGCATGAGATCACATAGGTCTTCAGGATTTACATAAAGATTGTTGGATTTTGCTGTGAGAGAAGAGATGAACCACTGGATGACTTTGAGCATGGAGTGCTATAACTTCACTTATATTTAAACACATCATTCTAGCTGCTGAGTTGAGGATCAATTGTAAGGGAGAGGAGTAGGATGGCTGAGATCAGGGTGTAATGGGGGAGGTGGTAAAACATAGATGGATTTAGGATGAACTTTGAAGATAGAGCCACAGGATTTTTTGATAGATTGGAGGTGAGTTATGACAGTAAGAGATGAATGAAGGATTGTAAGTATTTTGGCCTCAACAACTGGAATAATAGAATCACTTTTAAGCGTGACTAGGGAAGGCAGTAGAAGAAATAGATTGGATGAGGAAGATCAGGAGTTCCGTTTTGGACATTTATAGTTTGAAGTGGATATTAGACATAAAATTAGAAGATAATAAATAGGAAGTTGGAACGAAGCCTGGAGCTTGGGGGTAAGACCTGGTCTGGAGATGTAGTTGTGCGACTCTTCGCCATAAAGATTTGCTTCAAAGTCATGAGACCAAATGAGCTCACCAGAGGAGGGACAGAGGGGGAGAAGAGAAGCACTCCAAAGGCTGAGATCTGGGGCCCTCCAACATTTGTAGATTAGGAAGAAGAGGAGGGCAAGGTGGGGGAGGGGAATGGACAGAGAAAATATGGCTAGATACAAAGCCGAGAGAAAGTTGTATCTGCACAGGCAGATTGGATCAGGATAAAGGGGAACTGGAGAAGTAATTGGAGACATGGAGTAGAAACAATTCTTGGAGTCATTTTGCTGAAAAGTTGACAAATAGAGTAAAAGTTATACAGACTGTGGATGAAGAGACAGTCTTTGTTCTTTTGTTGAGAGAAATGCTAACAATGATGGGAAAGGTCCACTAGAGAGGGGACATTGTAAGCTAGAGAGGGGGGGTGAGGGAAATTGCTGCCTCAGTATTCTACCTACTCTAGTCAAGAAGTAATGGGTATAAATCCCCATTACATTAACCTGAGAACAAGGACAGTTCATCGTCCTAATAAAAGATGTATGGGTTGTAGTTTCTGGTAGATGTGGAGGTTTTTGGTTGGAGTTTCTGGAATATTTTCTGATTACACATTTCTTAATATGGTAAGACACAAGGTTATAGAAGTGAATTTTGAGACAAGAGGTAAAATATTTATCTAAGAGAGCAAGGGAAAGAAGGAACTAGTGAAATAATGCCCAATTTCTAGAAAACAGCTTTAAATGTCCATTTGAGATTCACAGGCTTAAATTTATTTTAGCAAGGTAAGATCCTCATTCAACCCTAGCAAGGAATGATAGACAAGAGTGAGATCACTGTAGCTAATAGGTTAGGATTTCCTTCTCCATGTTCCTGGAGCATACTTCTATCTTACTACTCAACAGATTTTACAAAGGATAAGGGCATTGTTATATATAAATTAGTAGCAGTGAATATTGATAGGATATTCTAGGCGAGCAGTTTCATAAGCTCAAATTTAAACATATCTATCCCTCCATTCCATAATGTTGGGGTACACAGCTCAAAGCCCCCTCCCCCATTTTGAGGATACCACACCCCTGCAGGACTCAGGAACTCATTTCCCTAGCTCTTGCGAGTGCTGGCACTACTGTTGTTCCTCAGCTGAATTGCTCTTTTGGGAATTGGCCTTCCCCAAAGAAAGTCACCCAGTTGGGAGTAACCAGTAAGCACTGATAGGTCACTGTGGGGTGGGTAGAAAAGCCTGTCCATTTACATTCCGGTGGGATTATTCTCAAGTTCTGGTATAGCCCCCTGGGAACCCTGCTGAGGCTTTGTTGTGCCTGTGTTGTAACTCAACTTCTCCCTTTTCCAATCCTATTTTCTTCTCTCCTAAATAACCAATGAATATTGATTTTCAGGACATCCCAACAATCTTACATTTAAATTGTTCTCCTACCCCATTTCCTAGGGAGTCCAACCTAAACCTTCTAATTCAAAAATCCTGCAGTAAGGAATTTACTAAGAGGAAATAAATACAGTTGCAAAGATTTGGCTGATATGTTATTTATAATAGTATAAAATTGAAAGGATGTCAGTAATAGGGAAGATTGTTTAAATTATGTATGGTATATCTGTATACTAGATAATCAATTTGCTATAGATACATTTTAAAGCACTTGGAAAACTTCACAGTATTTTGATGAGTGAAAAGTACTGATTACAAAGTAGAGTTCAGCAGGATCCCATTTCAGTGACCTATGTGAATACATACATAATTAAGAGATTTTAAAGAATAATTAAAGAATAATCACCAAGATCTTTCAAGTGGTTAATTGAATATTAGAATTATAAAGTTTATATTCATTTTTGATATATTGCTTACCCAATATTCTTATAGACCATAATCATTTTTATAATAAGATAAAGCAGATTACTGTTTAAATTTGAAAAAAAAATGCATGAAAATTCCTTTTATCTTCTGTGTAAGAGGAATAAGAAAACTCTCAGAATAAGTATGTGAAGCTTCACTAATGCATAACTAGAAGAGCGAACTCCAGCCCTCATTAACAGACATTCAAGATTTCACTTGGACATGTCTGCATTTCAACAAACTAGAGTACATGATTTTTCGAAGATGTATGTACTATTTGGTCTGTCTGTCTCAAAATTATAGTTGAGATACTGAAAGGTCTAACTTTTCAGGACTCTTCAATGACTATTGGTGATAATACACAGAATATTTGAAATGAAGACACTTAAAAAAATGCAACTATAACATCACCATAAAATAGGTATGTCTACTCTAATGCTGGCCAAAGAGATTTCTTAAGAGAATCCACTACCATGCTGCAACATTTGACAAAATCATTGCTTCAAGAGTTCCCAAACTCAAGTCATTTATGAGGCAGCTTCATGATTTTTAACATCTGTGCTAACTGCAAGATTACTCTCTTACCCTTTTTCCTTAAATAGACCCTTTATAGAAATGTGAGAACTTTTAAAATCTGATTCTAAGTAATAATGTTAAATTAAATTGACTTAATTTACTAATAATAGTTTTTAGATACACGAGATTAAGTACATGCCTTTCAAAATAGAGAGCATTTTCCATGTATCTCTGAAGAACTACCTCCTGCATTTGTACCTTGCTTTGAGAACTCTCAGAACTAGGTTGTCAGAACCTGAAAGTAAAGACATTCAGGGGCCTCAGGCTGTTCTGCTGAGCAGGAAGGAGAGAAGCAAGGCACTTTGAAATGTTTATCCTGTATTTGCAGCAACATGGATAGAGCTAGATTTATGCTCATTGATATGTCAACAGGAAAAAGAAAAATATAGGATGGCCTTACTTATAGGAAGAATATAGGATCAAAAGAGATAGAAGAAAAAGACAAAAAGTAGCAGGCAACTATAACTCTGAGACATTCAGAGAGGAGAAAGGAAAGGGATCAAAGCAGGAGAGGGAAGAGCACAAGAAACTACGGCGACCGTTCACAAGTGTCTTGGTAGTGGGAATTTTATGAGACTACACATGAGAGGAGAAATCAGATTTGTACAAAATGAACAACGATGCAAAAATATGTTTTTTAAAAAAAGAAGAAATGTTTGGCACGGACTCTTCTTGCTGCAGGCAAATCCTAGCTTGCCAAAAATTTGTTAGTCACTCGTGGGGAACATTAACATGTTATATTTAAATAGACTTTTATGGACTAGTGGGAGAAGGTGATCAACACATAGAAAAGTATAAATTTTTATGGATTTTTCTCACTGAGACTGCTGGATGCCATCATAGACACGGCTTATGTGTTTATTTTGGCCAAGGATGATTTACCAGTGCCTAAAACCAGGTTGGTGGTCTCAAATATTTCTTGAATTTATTTGACTAAAACCTTTTAAAAATTTTCCTTTAGGACTCTGGAAATTTCAAATGAGAATGGTTCTCATTTGAAATTGAAAGGAATTCAGAAGCCACATTGGCACAAGGGGCAGAGGAAGCATGGGAGAAAACAAACATCTGTGCAACTGACCATGCCCATTTCCTAGAGCATTAGTGTGTGACTCAGGAAGAGAGCCTTTGAGGGGTGTTTGAGCTCTATTGAAGGACTGTTAGCTTGGGGCAAGAGTAAGTGGTGTCAGCTAATATGGATACCTAAAACATGCTAAGCAATCAAATTCTTGACCTGAGATGTAGTGCTATATCTCGGAAGCCTTCCATGGATTCTCCCTTGGTCCATGATCTGTCACTTGACATTGACTAATTAATGACCAGTATGGGAAACTTTTTTTCATTTTTTAATACGAGATAGCTCTGATTGTCTGCCTTTCTCTAATTTATTAGAAAGAAAATTAATTTATTAACATTTTCACAGACTTCATCTTGATATGTTTCTATACTTTTGTACTTTTAATCTGGGAAAATAATAACAGTGATAGTCCACATTTATATATCATAAGGAATTACTGCTATGTATTCTTGCTCATGTTATTTCTCCTCATAATGTTGGAGGAATGTTAAGGCATGTGTTATTTTCCCTGGACCATGAATAATGTTATGGGACTACTACTGTAATACACAAATTGCAAGTGCTGTTCTCAAAGATTCTAAGCCACTAGTGATGCTTCCAGAAGGGGCCATTTATAGAAAAGAAAGCTGAATTTTAGAGAGCTTAAATGATATGCCCTGGGTGATGGTGTTAGTATGATAGAGATTTGTTAGCGTGTAGAATGAGGAGCACCCCAGGACCCACAAACTTGCTTGCTCTATATGGGTCCTGCCATCTGCTACATAAAGACAAAACATACTTTTAGTGCATAAGTCCTTCAAGAGAAAAGACCTTTAATACAACTAGTGTTCAATAAAGAGATAATTAGTGTGATATAGAGAGAAGAAAGATTACATCAATAGTTAAAATTTTCCCTATGAAACATCCAAAGTCACCCATCCCATCATAGGTAAATGCCCAGCCAAGCTGGGTTGACCTAAAGCAGGGCCAGTGAAACCCAAAAGCTTGTCACAGTCTAAGGTGCCTTCTGGTGGAGACCCACAGGAAGGGGCAGAAGTGGCCAGGCAAGTCTGGAAGGAAAAAGAGCAAAATCAAAATACAAGATAAGATAGAGGCTGCCACTGTCAGCCTTCCTACAGGTTTTTCATCCACAGCTCTTTCAAGTGTCTCCTTCCATGTTCCCCATTTCCCTGGTACAAGTCCAAGGCCGAGAAACAAGTATGACTTCTTCACATAATACTTTGGTGTACGTTTCTCCTCCAAGTCTTCCCCTAATCTCTTGATCAACTTTGTATGCGAAGCTGTACTTGTAAAACTTGCATGGTATTGTGAATCAGTGGTAACTCAATAAACATTTTATTAAAAAAAAAAAAAATTCATGGCCCTCCCTAGTGGCACAGTGGGTTAAAGCACAGCACTGAGAAGCTAAAGCCACTTCCGCATGAGTTCAATTCCCGCCTGCCCGGGAGGAGATCCACATGGCGCGGCAGACCTCTCCTGGCCAGCCCGCTGCTCCCCTCAGCAGTGTACTTCATTGATCTGCGTGTTCTGCTCCCCACTCTGTCTCTGGTGAATCCTCTCACCCTCCGCATCTCTGGCCTGTACTCCAGTTCTGTATGAATAAATAAATAAATCTTTTAAAAAAAATCATATTGGAGACATTTGAATTGAATTCTCATTCCAAAGTCATATTCATAGAAATTTGGCCAAGAGGATTATTGATCAAGTTGTTTCATGGCTTTTACATACTCATCAGATCTTTGAATTTTCTCATGGGAGACTGTCTTGCAGAGTCATGGTGAGGACAAAAAGCAAACATTTTCATTTATTGGGGGTTGTGGGTACTCAATATTGGGGTGATACATTAAGAGGCATCATGTCAAAAACATGACCTATCCAGTCACACAAACTAGGGTTCCAATCGTGATACCACCTATTGAATGTGTTCTCAGACCTGTTGTGGTGGCAGTGCTTGAATCTTTAGTTTTATTTTTGACGTGGAAGGTCAGACTAGCCATTGTAGAATAGAGCTGTGGGGCAACAGCTTAACTTCTAGCAGAAGAGAAACACTCACATCCTGCTCCTTGTATAAACCTGGGAAACCTGCAATATGGCAAGATGAGGCCATAAAGAGAAAAAGATGGAACTAATATCTTGGGGCTTAACATTGTTACCTATGATTAGTATTTTAGGAGTTCAGAAGTGGATTGTGACTTAGCAGTGACAGGAAAGCTCTCTTGGAAGTTGGGAAGGAAAGACGGGGTTGTCAAAGGACATTCCAGCGGTGAAGACGTGTGTGCATTGAAGGCACAGACAGATGTGTATGATATGTGAGAGATGACGTGAGTCCAGCTAGAGTAAAGGGGGGAGGTGTAAAGCATAATACAAAGGAGTGAGGAGGACCTTCCCGACAGGCACATTGCAAGATTAGTCAATTCAGTGAAAAATAGTCATTCACAGCCAATATACTCACTATTTATGTGTATGCTTAGTAAGAGAGTGTGGGGAAACTTGAATTTGCCAAGATAATCACTTCATAAGCTATTGAAATGCTGTGCAGCTAGAAGGAGCAATGATGGTTACTGCTTTGTTCCTTTGGCCACTTCTTTTTCCCCTCAGTTATTTCCCAGCATGCTCTGTATTTCTGCCACCTACCTGTCCAAAGTTTTGAAGTACAGTGGCTCCTAGTAACCTGGGTTCCTGGCTTTGTGTTGCAGTCTGTCCTCTCTTCTGTGTGTCCTGTCACCTGCTTTCTCTAACAACGTATGGCAGAAGTGAGTCTGATCCAGTTCTACATCTAAACCTTCAAACAACCCGTATGATGGTGCTTTTGTGGCTTTTCCTCCAGCTTTATTGAAGTTTAACTTGAAAATTAGGAACTGTGTGTATTTAAGGTACACAGATGTTTTGATATATGTATTGACATCCAGCATCTCACATAGTTACCGTGTTCTTTCCCTTTTTTGGTGAGAACACTTAAGATCTGCCTTTTCAGCAAATTTCAAGCGTTCAATGAAGTGTTGTTAATCATAGTCATCATGCTGTTCCTAAGATCTCCAGTATATTCTTGAATAACTGGAGTAGTTCTATTTGGGGGTATATTTAAGACGTAGCCAACACCTCTCTAGTTCTACCTCCGTCTTGTCCCTGCTAAGTACTATCCTACATTCCCTGAAGGGATGGCCTTCTTATTGCCTGTCTGTGGCACCATATTGCTGACTTTTGCAAAGCACATATTTACATGTGGGAAAGCTTCAACTAGGGGATAGCATCATTGGGTTCAGATGCTTTATAGTGAGGTGTCTTAGGGTATAGGAAAGTTGAATTGGTAGAGAAAGATTGTTCTGCAAATCAGTAGTCATTCATTTATTCAAATATTTACCAAGCCCCTGCTAGGGGCCAGTCTTGTTCTAAGCCATGTCTAGCAATGAGTAGAACAAGCTTATTTCTACCCTCCTGAAATGTGTATTCTAGTGGAAGGGAGACATAAGAGCAATAAGTAAATAACAGTGTTCTAGGTGTTGATAGTGTCATGGGGAAAATAGAGACTAGGGTAGGAAGTGGGCTGCTCTGCTGTATGGGGTAGTCAAGAAAGTTCTTACAGACAAAATGGCATTTGAGAAGAGCTGAAGGAGATGAGCAAAGATTTTGTTGTAAGTGTGTGTGTGTGTGTGTTTATTTAAAAATTTCAAGGCCTAGACCAGTGTGGCTGTGGAATCCATTGAGTAATGGGAGTTCAGAGTGGTAGGAGGGCCGCTTATGTAGGGCTGTGTTCTTAAATTTTTCAGTACATTAAGGAGTACATTAAAATTATCTGTAAAGTTTGTTAAATTCCAAGTCACACTTTGGATTTGGATCTGATTCTCTGCGATTGGGATTCAGTAATCAAGTGTCTTTTTTTTTTTTTTTTAAGATTTTATTTATTCATACAGAACTGGGGTACAGGCCAGAGATGTGGAGGGTGAGAGGATTCACCAGAGACAGAGCAGGGAGCAGAGCAGGCAGATCTACGAAGTACACTGCTGAGGGGAGCAGCGGAAGGGTCAGTTCTGCCGCACCATGTGGATCTCCTCCGGGGCAGGCGGGAATCGAACTCATGTGGAAGTGGCTTTAGCTTTTTAGTGCTGTGCTTTAACCCACTGCGCCACCAGGGAGGGCCCAGTCAAGTGTCTTTTAAAGTCATCCAGTTGATTCCAGTTGACTGGCAGAGCTGAGAATCAGCAATGAGGAGACTAAGCCATTGTTAGGAGGTATAATATAATTAATTGTATGTGTCATCCTGTCTTGGAAATAGCGCTCAGATATGTGGTCAATTATTCTCTGGATTTTTCTGTGAGGATGTTTTGGGTGAGATTTTTTATTTAAATTGGTGGATTTTTAGTAAAACATTATTCTGTGTAACAGTGGGCCTCATTAAATCAGTTAAAGGTTCAAGTCAAGCAAAAAGCTAATGCCTCTTAAGCAAGAGGAATTCTGCCAGCAGATGGCTTTTTTTTTTAAATAATTATTTATCTATATAAGAACTGGGGTACAGGCCAGAGGTACAGGTGTGAGAGGATTCACCAGAGACAGAATGGGGAGCAGAACAGGCAGATCTACTGAAATACACTGCTGAGGTCAACAGTGGAGAGTCAGAAGAGGTCTGCCGCGCCATGTGGCCCAGTTCTCTGGCCAGTGCTGCAGCAGCTTCGGATAGGTTCATAGTGATGTGCTTTAATAAACCCTAGCACCACCAGGGAGAGCTCAACAGTTGGCTTTTGCACTTGAATTGCAGTGCTGGCTCTTTTAGAGTCTCTAGCCTCACCCACAGTACAGATTTTGATCTTTAATTGCATGAATCAATTCCTTGACTATATGTTTGTAGGCACTTCACATGCACACACATACATATCCTGTTCTAATTCTCTGGAGACTCTTAAAGGATTCCCTAAACAGGAGGGATAGAATGTTGATTAACCTTCAGTAAGTCTCTGGTTGCCATGCTGAATTTGGACCCCAGAGAGGTCAAAGACAAAATCAGAAAGCACATTAAGAGGACATTGAATAGACCAAATGAGAATCAGTACTGGTGGGGAGATGATGTGAAATTGTAGGATCATGCATTCTCTCTGAAAGGTGGAGCCCCTAACACATAGGACAATTTTGTTCTAATTTACTTTGGAGATCTAGGGTTTCATTATATCAGATATTAGGTTAACCAGTTATTTGATTTGATTTGAGTCATGTGAGGCCAAACAGAAAGAGTTATAAGTATTAACTGACACATTCAGCAAAGTGAAAGTCTGATCCTTAGAGAATTCTGGCCTCAACCACCAATTCAAACATTTTCAAACATGTTGGAATAAGCAAGAAACAAAACAGGTTTTGACAGATAATTTATTTCTAAACTATATGTACCTTAAGCGTAACTGAAACCAGCTGTTTCAGCTCCTTTGTTCCTTTCCACTCCTATCTTTTTGATGAGGTACTGACAGTCTTAGAACACGTGAAGTGTAATGTTCACGCCGCAGAACAAAACATTTTGTTATTCACGAGGGCTCTGATCTCAGGAGGGCTGAGTTTTCTTTTATAAATCATCACCCAGACATTCAAGTGCTGCTACATTTGGCAAAGACCCTCTACTTAACCCAAGCCAGGCATGCACCAGGGAAGCCTTAGTAAAGGTCAAAGAGAAAGTCTTCTGCCTCCGTCTTCTGGCTCTTCTCCATTTCAATCCTGTCTATTCCTCTGAGGTTCTGGATCCTGCCTGTTGTATTTGTCTCAGCATCTTCACATGGGTGCTGCTGCCCTCTGTAGCCTTTAGTCCTGACTCAAGCCCTTAATCTTTCCCATTTAACCTTTGCAGTAGGTGAAACTTGTGTCTTTTTAGGCTTCTTCCATACTAACACCTTCCTTGAGCCTCCTCAAACTAATTATCTTTCACTGTTATTAGCCTTTGCAACAACTTTGAAGATCCTATAAATTAATCCTTCAAATGTCTGCTTTTATCCTCTAGGTTGCAAGCCTTCATGAGGGTAGCTCCAAGCATTCTGGTTCTCTCCTGTATACACAACCACTAGCATTTACTTTGTACTTTTGACCATTCAGTTAATAACTTTTGAAAATTTTATGTGCCTGAAATCACACTGGGATATAAAAGTACATTGGTGCTCAGTAAAGATTTGCTGACTGAGTGATGTAGTTCAAGGATTACAGGTGCCTTGATGGTGGGCATGGTAGAGTTGCACACATCTGAAGAGGTATGGACCTATACCTCTGAATCATGTACAGTATTGTAAACCCGTGTTACCTTAGTAAAAGGTGATGCAATTTACACATATCTAAATTTTGATAATTTTTCTAAAATCATTTTCCCTTCCCAAAGTTCTAATATGAAGGCACCACCATCATCATATTTCTCAGTCTCCAAGCTAGAAATACTGCTTCCTTCATTCTTATATGAAGAACCACTTGATTCTATAAGCTAGTCCTTTCACTTAGTCCTTATATTCATCTCCTCTTCATCCCTCCTGATACTATGACCTTTCTCATGCCTGAATTATTAAAATAGCTGTTCTCATCCTTCCTTCCTGCCTAGAGACAGACATCTCAGATATTTCGTACATATCCAGTATACAATTCTATACTTTCATACATACATACATGCATATACATTTCACATACACATATGCATATATATGTGTATACATACATGAATGTACATGTATATGTATATTCCCAAGTGCCTTGCAGCAGCAAACAAAAAAATAAAGCTATTATTAACTCCAGGAAAAGCAAAATGTACAATATCTATTTGGTATTTACATAGCATTTACATAGTTAACTCCAGGAAAAGCAAAATGTACAATATCTATTTTGTATTTACATAGTATTTACATAGTTATAATAGTGCAAATGGATTTAGAAAAAAAATGGAAATAGAATATATTTGAAACAAGAAGGGTAGGGGTGTAAGTGAGCTAAATCATAGGGAACCAGCAGTTAAGAACTGCAAGAGATAGAGAGTTCTTATCAGTTGGAAATTTGAGATTAAATGATAATAACCATTAAGGTTGGAAACCTTTGAAGTAGATGCTTCTGGGGACTTGAAGGAATAAGAATATGCCTAAGTAAAAATATTTTTTTCCTATGAACTTTTTTTTTAACACTATTTGACTTTTAAAATTATTGAAATAGAGTATTTTTTAAAAAATAAACAAAACATGAAGGACATGATAAAATATACAAATACAAATCAAGTAAAATAGTGTCACATTAGTACAAAAGTAGAATTCAAAACAAAATAAACTTACATGGGACAAAATATTTTAATTGAAATTTGTAGTTCACATGGAAAATATAAGATCATGAATATTTTTGCCTCCCAAGCCCTATTAAAATAGGAACATCAGAAACTTTAGTAAATCATAGGAACACCTCCCAGAAACACAAACTTTTGAGGCATTAGCCTACCTTGTAATCATCTTTAAATCAACTAGGGAACAGGAAAGGATAAAGAGTAAAATTAGTAAGATGCACTTAATAGATATATGTACTACCTGTTAAGTAGAAATTAAACAGGATCAGCCATTCTGATTATGAATCTATAAACCTATAAGTAAATAACTAAAACACAAAAGTAAAATAATGCCCATCATCTGGAAATTTTAATTCAATGCCCTAAGTTGTTCTTTTAAGAAAGGGAAATATTAATCCTTCGATTAAAGTATTTTTAGAAAACAATGATCATGTGAACATGACAAGTTAAAGCTTATGGAAAATCAAAGCATTGTTCAAAGGAAAATTCATAATCATAAATACTTTGATTCTTAGACAATGTGAAATGAAAGCAAAATGTACTAATTCAAGACATTGGCCACAGGGGTGATTACAACTGAACTGCTTCTGATGGAGTGTTGGGGAAGTCATTAAACAATGAAGATAAAAATTTTAATGAAAAAATGGATTGAATAAATAAAATATACAAGAAAATAAGTAAACTGGATAAGGATATAGGTAAAATGAAACATGAAAACTAATACAAAAATAGAAATGAGTGAAGTAGGATTTACAAATGAAAAATATTAAATAGTAGAAATGTTTACATGGGCTAATAAAAATAAAAAAGATCACTCAAAAACAGAGCCTTAGACATTAGAAAATACATATGATCAAGATGTCCAGCAGATAAAATATAAAGAGAATAAATATTTATAAAGCCAAAACCAATAAATTTGAAAACTTAAGAAAAATATAAATTGGAAAATTTGACTTAAAAAAATGAAAAGGTCAAGATATTACCAGCAATAACTGTGTCACTTTATATATTTTTATAGGTGAAATATCACATTTTTAAGGGACAGAATATTGTAATGTAAAACTGTTCCACATTCTATCAATTCTTAGTTGTATTGAAAAAATACTGAATCTCTCTGAATCTCAGTTTCTTTAATAAAATTGGAGTAATAATTCTGTCTATAAAAATATAAGGATCATAGACACTTAAAAATACTAGATGACAAGAATGTGCCATGGTGCAGTCAATTTTAAAATCAACCGATAGCATCCCAGCAACATTATAATAAAAAGTTATATTTGGAAATTGTTGAACAGGGAAAAGCTCCCATTTACATAAGTAGATAAAAAACACTCTAGAAATGGTATAAGGCACAAGTGTCCTGATGAATACAAAAGAGTTCTTGAATTAGTAAAAGGCTTAGATCTAGGATTTCAGCAGGGCTGACACACTTTGATTGTGGAAAATATGAAGTATGTGGTCAGTCTGATGCTCAATTTATAATCTTTATGTGGAATTTACATTTGCACTTTGAAAAAATTATGAAAGTTTTGAACAAATATTTTCCATGATTTTCAAGAAAGGGGTGTATCCGTTCTTATACAGATCTCTAGCTTACATTTAGTTTTCTACAGCACACTAGTGAATAAATAAGTTTCCTATGTTTAATTTGTATTATTAGTGGTTTTGTGTCTATATTCTGGAGAGATGTTCTCTTTTGCCCAAATGGTGACTCACATAAATTAAATACATGAGGAGTCTAATGATTAGGTCACTGAGGAGGCATGAGGGACCTCCCAAGAGGCCAGAGCAAACAACCATCTCCACCACTAGTCTGGCATTTGGGGCAGGGAAAGGAGGCCATGCAATTAGACATAACACATTTCTGAGAAAGCCTGGGGTGAATGTCAATTCCCAGAGATCTGAGTTTCTAAAAAATCCCATGACATAAGCGATTGCTAGACTGCAGCTGCTTCTTAGGAAGAATCCCCATATAATATTTCTTTATCATCTAGCAAGAATTAGAAAGAATGTACAAAATGAAGAATAATGTAAATATATATATGTAATATATATATATATTATAATACATTTATACAAAATTAAAAAAAGAATTAGAAAGAAACACTCTTTGGTCCAATAACAGGCATTCCAAAGTAAGTTACTGTAGCAGGGTCTTACATTTAAAATGTAATTGTCCACAGCCCAGAACAATATTATGTAATTCCTGAGTGTGGGAACAGAAGTTGGGCAGATTCTTCAGAGCAAGTTAAAGTGAATACCCACATATACATCACTTGTATTTGTTCTAATTGTCCCATCTTGATTTTTCTACTTCTAGATTTCAGAGAGAGACGTTTTCATTATATCTTTCCTGAGTTCATGTGATACTCATATTGATGAGTGTAATAATACTGTATTCTTTTTTCCAGGTTCTCCACAATGCTTGTTTCATTACCATCAAAAGACATTCACTGAACACCATCTACATTCAGGGAACAGGATTGGGAGCTAAAGGTATGGAAAAATATGAGACATCTCTGTTATTGAAGGAGGTTACAGTCTTCATTGGGCCATCCTGATTTAAAAAGAACAGCCAAGTAAAGCAGTATTAGCCAAGTATTATGCGAGTAATGGTATCCATGGATGATAATGGTGCTCTGTGCTGGAGGGAATAGTTGTTGAAGACAAGAGCAGAGAACTATGGAAGGCCCAGAAATTTAATGACTGGTGTAAACACTTAAATCCAGAGGGTATGAGAACTGGAGTGCTGCTGTATTATCAGCTGGGAATATACCCCGAGCCCCCAAGCCTATTATACCTTTCACCTGCCACAAACACACCAATGCAGAACTCTGCTGGTGAATGTGGTTTTCTCATGAGAGTTGAGCTCCTAAGGCAGGTCCTGGCCAAAGGCTCTGGAAGGTGAAGGAGCACAGTCTTTTTAGAGAGTTCAGGTAACCCTGTACTGTACCTAGACATGGTATTAATGGGCAACATCCCTCCCTCCAGCACTCTGGGGTTGAAGTTGGTTGTTTTAGGAGTAGGGTATGAAGACTGGAATATGTGAATATGAGAAGTGCTGGACTAGAAGGACTTCCTAGCCTTATCAAAAACAAGATTTTGCTACAAAAGCATTCGTATTTTCAGTATAAAAAGTTTTGGATTTTTTTGTATTGGTTTTTAACTTGTCCCAACTCTGCTTTAGCTGAACATTTATCATAGTTAAAGTATAAATAATACCATCAGCCTTCCAAGCAGTGATAAAATTAGCAGTGTAAACAAAGCAAGTAAGTGAACTTAGTCGGACCCCTTGCTGATTCTGACCCAGCACCTAAGACGATTAGTCAGGGCAAATTTGCACAGGGCAGAGGGAGCCCTGTAGAGGAGAAAGATTCTCTTTCTGCTTATTTCCTGAGAACCCGCCAATGCACAGGACGGGTTCCTAAAACGCCTGCAGATGATTAGGACTGTGGGTGTCTAGACCTTCAGCCCAGCTTTGTGCCAAACTCTGTCATGGTTAGTTTTCTTCAGGAGGCAAGT
The DNA here is from genome assembly GCF_000260355.1 of Condylura cristata. Classification (NCBI taxonomy): domain Eukaryota; kingdom Metazoa; phylum Chordata; class Mammalia; order Eulipotyphla; family Talpidae; genus Condylura; species Condylura cristata. The sequence goes on along the minus strand of NW_004567118.1, from coordinate 25,530,718 downwards.
TCCTTCCAATTTAAGATTTTCTTGCTGTTAATATTGTGACTTCCTGAGAAGAGGCTGTTCTTTCCTAGAGCTCCATGAGGCAAGGCACAGAACATGGAATCAAACATGGTAGCTACTTCCATTCCTTTCAGAGATGGTGCCCTTATTGGGTGAATGAAGATATGTTCATTATTTTGAGACAGACATTAAAATCCAATGCAGCTCTTCCAGTGGGCCTTGCTGAAGAGTCCAAGGGAGCGCTCCTTATTCTAAACTGTTTTATGCACTGACTTGGGTCCATTTGTTGGGTTTTCTTTTTATTGGATTGATTCTTTTTCTTATTTCTCATTTATTGATGCAAAGGAAATATATTACATTCCTTTTTGTCATCTTCTTTATGACAAAAATCTAGTATATGAATCAGAGGATCTGTCTTACTGTGCTGGCTTTACTGTAGTGAAGGAGGGAAACACTCCTTCCATACTGTACAACTACCAGGAGGAGACTTTAATCTGGTAAGACCAGACTGAAGATATGAGGGTGACTGTAGTTGGTGGGCCATGTTTTAAAGGACTCAGTTTACAGGGGAGAGAGAGTGGGAGAGAGAGAACTGTGAGTGTGTGTGATACATATGTGTACATGCTTGTGTGTGTTTTCCTATTCCTTCCTTCCCCTGTGTTGCACTCACAAGCCCATTTGTCTTTGCTTCCCACATTTATTTTGTCAGGATATCTGGAAGAAAGGGTATCTCTGATATGACCTAGATGGATTTCATCAATTAGCACCTGAAACTCAAGTTTATCATTGCCATGTACTGTACTCTAAATCTGTTCTTTCTTGAAAATCACATAAATTCTCTAAATCACATTTCTCCTCTATAAAATGGAGAGAATCCTATCAGTGCACATACTCACAGAAATTTAAATAAAATAACACTGGTTATGGCTTGGTAAATTTTAAAAACCTTCTATGTCAAAAGGAAATGTCTTATTCCCTTTCTCTTTAGGTTTGGGCAGTAGACCTATTTCTTACCTATAATAGTTGAATTACTGTATCTTTTGAGAAGGTTGTATTTTTTGAAAAGGGGTATGATGGAGTAGAAATACCATGGGGAGGAGGTGAGTAGAGAGAGAGATATATTTTTCCATAGGCTAGGGGTTAATTGGAAACTAAGTCCAGCTAGCATTAGGTCTAGCAAATATTGACTCTGAGGACAAATATTAGGCTGTCATCTAAGAAGTCAATCTGTTGGAATTGGTGTTCTTAAAGAGGGGGCTTAGGGCCCTCCCTGGTGGCGCAGCTGGTTAAAGCACTGCCCTGAGAAGTTTAAGCCACTTCCGCATGAGTTCGATTACCACCTGCCGCCTGCCCCGGAGGAGACCACATGGCGAGCCAGACCTCTCCTGACCCGCCCGCTGCTCCCCTCAGCAGTGTTACTTCCTTGATCTGCCTGTTCTGCTCCCCACTCTGTCTCTGGTGAATCTTCTCACCCCCCTCCCCGCATCTCTGGCCTGTACCCCAGTTCTATATGAATAAATAAATCTTTTAAAAAAAAAAAGAGGGGGCTTAATTGAGCCAGTATGCTTTCACCAACATATCATCATTATATGCATGCACACACACACATACACATGCACATGCACACATTTTTATTTATTTTTATGCAAGGTCTGGTTGCCAAGAGGAGGTGGTTACATACTATCAACAGGAAAAAAATAGAATACCCAAGGTTCTAGGAAAACCAGACACTGACAGGGACAATCCCCACATAAAAGCCCTCTGGGAAACCTGCAGTGCCTTACAGCATGTCACTGCCTTGTGTACTGGCCAGCTGATTCTAGTCTCCACTCTCGCAGATGAGTGAAGCATGAGGTTGGCTAAGGTCCTCATTGCTCTACAAGCCATGATGTCTCCTTGAGCACTTTGAAACTAGAGCTGGTCTAAATCCCTCAGGAATTCAGGCCAACCTCTTATGTAGCTCTTTCTCTATCTTAATTTCTTCTCTTCTCCCTACAAGCATATTTATATCTCTTGTCCATTAAAACAAAAACAAATCTTAACAAAACAAAATAACTTATCCTTCTATCTTACTGTAGTCACATTGCTTTTATTTCACTCCTTTTAGGGTTATATATACAGACTAGTCTATCTGATGCTTTTTCTTTAATTTAATTTTCTTTTTCCTCCCTTATACCCCGACTATCCTGCCCAATCTGCTTGCCTAACAGTGTTCTTAAAGACCACTCAGCTGGAAAATCTAATCCCTGTCTTATAGGACTCAACATCTTTGAACACTTTGAAGCATTTACCCTTGTTATAGATTGTTTCAGCTTGTATCAACCAAATTCTTTTATTTTCTCCATTGTGATGTTTTGTTATCTTGGGGCATTGCTGACCCTGCAGTTACTGCCTCTCCCAGGTTTAGTCAATTCCTAGAAATGGTAAACACTGTGCCCTTGAGTGAGCCTTTCAAATCAGATCCCCGACCATTCCTCTAGGTCTCTCACTCAAGCCACCATCACCCTACCTTAATTACCCAAGACAACAATGACAGCCCTGTTTTAATCCAGAGCCAGGTGTTTAATTCCAGCCAGCAATTCTGAGACTTAATAACCCAGCTTTATGTGCTCCTTCTCACAGAAAACACAGTAAAGGCTCTTACCCACATTTCCCCTACTTCCTCTTCCTCACCACAGACTCTGTTGTTCCTTATGTTGTCCTTCCTGAGTGTCATGTTTCCTCTTCACAGGGATCCACAAGTATAAGAACTTTTCCTTCATGACAGTCATTTCCATGCCTGCATGTATTATTATACCTGATTCAAACAAATACAGGCAGTCTTAAAACATGTATGCACAGTGCTAATTCTTCCATAGCAGAATATCTTTCTTTTTTTTGTGTATTTTTTAATTCTTTTAACAGTGCATTATAATTTTCATTGTATAGGTCTTTCACCTCCTTACTTAAATTTATTCCTAGGTATATAATTCTTTTGTTGGCAGTTGTTAATAAAATTGTTGTCTTGACTTATTTCTCTCTTAATTCATTATTTGCATATAGAAATACAACCTCCAACTTTTCCAAATTAATTTTTGCACCCTAGACTTTTTTGATGTATTTCAATTATTTTGTTTTCTGGTATAGTCTTTATAGTTTTATACAGATTTATTATGTCATCTGCAAGTGGTAATGGTTTTATTTCATTTTCAATTTAGATTCCTTTTATATCGTTCTCTTTCTAAAGTGTTCTAGCTAGGCTTCCAATATTATGTTGAGTAGTAGTGATTACACTGGCCATCGTACCTTAAAGGAAACATTTTTAGTTTTTTACTACTGAATATGATGTTGGCTATGGATTTTGTACATATATAGCCTTTATTATATTGAAGTTGGCTATGGATTTTGCACATATATAGCCATTATGTTGCACATATATAGCCTTTATTATATTATATTACAGGTTTTTTAATACTTTAATTGTCAGCTATTATTAAATACTATCTCTGCATCTAAAGATATAATAACGATTCTCATCTCTTGTTGATATTGTGAGTTATAGTGACTGGTTTTCAAATGTTAAACTACTTCTGGAATAAATCCCACTTGGTCATAATATATGATCCTTTTGATACATTGTTGAATTTGGTGCCCTAACATTTCATTGAAGATTTTACATCTGTGTTTATCAGAAAAATTGGTCTGTAAATTGGTCTTTTTTCTTATGTATTTGTTAGGCTTTGGTATCAGGGTTATGTTGGTCCTCTAGAATATGCTTGGAAGCATTTTCTCTTTTTTTGGAAAGTTTGAGAAGGATAGGTATTCATCTTTAAAGGTTTGGAAGAACTCACTAGTGAAAATGGCCATCCTATCTAAACCTGTATACAAATTCAGTACAGTCCCTATCAAGATTCCTACCCATGTCCCTACTGAATTGTACACCAATTCAATACAACCCCATCAAGATTTGAGATTCTTTAAGGAAAATGAACAAGCATTATTGAAATGATTATGGAACCACAAAAGACCCCAAATAGCCAAAACAATCCTGATGAGAAAGAGGAGCAGTGATGGTTCACTTTCCAGACTTCAAACTATACCACAGTGCCAGAGTAATCAAAATAGTGTGATACTGAAACAAAAACAGACACAGAATCCAATGGAACAAAATTGAAGCCTGAAAATAATTCTTTCTGTGATAGTCTGTGACAAAGGAGCCAGAAGTAAACACTAGGACAGGAGGGTTTCTTTAACAAATGGTGCTTGGAATAATGGACAGACACATGCAAAAAACAAACAAACAAACAAATAAATAAAATTGGATTACTGTCTTGTACATCACACAAAAAATAAACTCAAATATATTAAAGACATGGCTTTACATAATAGATGCTGAAGAAAATGTAGGCAAACCTGCACAACATTGGCTTTGGTCATGTCTTTGTGAATTCATTTACAATAACAGAAGAAACAAAAACAAATATAAAAGTGACTACATCAAACTTTAAATCTCCTGCACAGAAGACAGAATTATCAGTTAAAAAAGAAAAAAGACATCTTACTGAATGTGGTAAAATATTTCAACATAAAATCATCTGACAAAAGGTTGATATTAAAGATATAAAGAAGTCACACAACTTAACAAAAAGAAAACAAATAACCCAATCAGAAAATGGGCAGAAGAGCTAAAAAGTACTTCTCCAAAGAAGAAAAATAGATGTCCAATTAGCACATGAAAAAAATGTTCAATATCAGTTATCATCAGGGAAATATGAATCAAATGAGATACAGTCTCACACTTTGTTCATATCAAAAAGTCTAAAACAAGGTTCAGCAAAGATACAAAGAAAAAGGGACTTTAATACACTGTTGGTGAGAATATTGGGTAGAAGGCACAGTGGACTGAGGTAGAGGGCTGAGGGCACCTTGGTGGTGGATGGGTGTGGTTGTTTTATGTTACCTCAATGAAAAAATGTATCTAAGGTATACTCTCTTTTTAAAACATTTTCATTCCTTTGGTTTTGAAATAACTCTGTGGTCTTTTATCTGCTGACAGATTTTTTTTATATTATGCTATTTTTAACTTTATTATATTTTTGTTTCTAATTTGCTGACAGAAACTCTACAATTGGAGTCAAACTTACAAGCAAGGGGATTTTAATTGTGAGATGAGGTAGGCAGTACATTAAAAATTATTTTACTTATTTTTCGTAATGATAATAAGGAGAAGTAGTTTAGGGAAGTTGGGGTTAGAATAAACTCTTGCACCCATATATTGAACATGCACAACTTGTGGAATGAAATTAAAAAAAAAAAAAAAGAAAACTTCTTTATTTCCCACAGTACAATTAAAATGGCCCTTGCCACTGTATGAAACTGAAAAAGTACAAGAATTAATTCACATGCCAATCTGAATTTGGTTATTAAAACATTTCCAATGTAATAACCAAATTCCAGCTTGATTTAGCATTATGTTACTTCCTCTCTTCCTACAAGGGTTGGAATCTGGCAACTACCAGTACATGTTTCTTCATACAAATTAAAGAAAAACCAGGCTATATGCTCTAAGACATAGTTTTCTACATCTGTACAAAATCTTGGTTTGGATAAGACCATGTTCTAGATTAGTGATTTTCAAATCTGGCAGTTCATCAATACAGCCTCAGGAACCTTTTTTTTTTTTTTTTTTTTTTGCTTTTTAAACTCCTTTATTTCTCAGTTATTCTTCAAGATATAATTCCCCTTCCAGAAAACATTTATTTCACTTGTTTTTAAATTATACAAGAGACATAGCTGTATCACAATGAGTTTAGAAAAGAGGAAAATTAGAAACAAATCTCTTAATAGTCTCACTGCTTTGGCACTCATTTTGTGCATTCTTGCTTTATGTTTGTTTTAGTGAATAATATATAATGTAACAAGTAGATGACCCCTTTTTTCCCCTCAAATTTCCTAGGTTAAGGTCTGTTGTTTGCCAGATTGTAAAATGCAAAATTCAACTTTATTTTCTTGTTCTTTTTATTTAACCAGGCATGTCTTTAAAAAAAAAAAAAGACATTTTTGTAATGGCAGATGGGACCATTGTGATGGCACCTCAGGAACTTATTTTAAATTCAGGTGTCAGACTGTATTCCAGACTTCCTAAACCAGAGACTCCAGGTCACCACCATTTTTTTTTAATCAAATTAACCTGCAATTCTTTTGCACAACTAGTTTTACAAGTGTTCTGGTGGTAGCTAGTCAGAAATGCCAATGAGAGGGTGGGACAAGGTGGTAGCAGCATAAAGATGCTGGGCTCACTGTCGTATACTTAGAGTTAGATTGGGACAGAACAAAGCAAAAACTCTGAAAGAAAAACAGTACACATTAGGAATAATACCCAGAGGATGGGGACCCCCAGCATATAAAGGAATGGATCAAGAAGTCAGGCTGCCCAGTCAGGCAAGTTGAGTACTGGCAAGGTGCCTGAAGGCAGACCCACTGTAACATTCTCTGCAGACATTGGAACAGTTAAGGTGAGCTCAAGTAAGGGATCTGGAAACAGAATTGTCACAGTAGGCCTCTGCAGACATTGGCCTCAGTAAGCTCCAGGTCAGAAACTTGAGTCAGATCTACCAAGGTAGAGCCCCCCACCACAGCCCCCAGCAAGCCCTTGGGAGGGTCCTGTAATCAACCTAGTCCCTGCAAGCAGTGGTGTAGTCCCCACCGAAGGGAGCAGACATATATGACTCCAGCAAAGGCAACTGCAGGGTCTGGTCCCCACAAACTATGACTCTTGGAGTAGTGAGGTAGAGTTTCATTGGTTGGACAAATAATTTCTCAACTAGGAATAGGATTTATCATCCCTTTAACAGTAGAGACCAGTGCAGGGTTTAAGAGAGTGGAAACTAAGGAAACTCCTGCTATATTGAAGTGGAATTGGATGGAGTGAGGAACCTGTGAGCTGTGGGCTGTCATCTGGACAGCATTCTGCTTAGAGTTCAGTTCAGACAGAGGCACAGGGCAGAGGGGAGGGGAGGTTGTGTGGAGCCATACTCTTTAGAAAGAGGGAGAAAGCCTACTCAGGGGTGCACCAAACAGACTGCATCATCAATAAAGATAGCAGCAGAGTAGATATTCTGATGTACACTCCCCCTTCACATCCTTTGTGACTGGTGCCTACTCTGTGAGGGAGACTGAAAGCACAGAGACTATTTGTTTGTCATAACCAAACCCCAGAGAAAGTGGGATATTGAGGGTACCACAATTCAATCACACCAGCATGTGGATCTTTCCAAGCTTCTCTCCACCTTCTAATCCAGCAACTTTAAGAGATATCTGAGTGCATACAAGAGCCAGTAATGGCTAAAATAAATAGGTAAGAAAAAAAAATCAAATGCTGAAGATATGGAAATCAATAATAGAGAAAACTCAAGCAGGAGAATATAAAGACAAAAAATATATATTACTTATGAAATACAGGACCTCAAGAAAGTATATTACAAGATGAGAACAACTCTCTAGAATACAAATATAAAACGACTAAAGATCATATATCCCTGTCAGTTAATGAGGTTATGATACAGTTATGATAAAGAAATCCAAAGAGACAGAAGCTCCAAAAAGCAAAGAGTAATATAAGAGAACACCAAAAGACAAGTCATAGAAATATAAACAAACTCAAAAAATTTCATTAAAGAGATACTCAGGAAAACAAATCAGTGAGCTTAGAAATAAAATCAATGAACAGAAAGTAGAAATTGAAGTTTAAAATAAGAAAACATGACAAATCCAGGGGTAAAGAGCTCAATAAATGAGATCAAGATCTCTAGAGAAAGCAATGGAAATAGAATAGACCAAATTTGTAGCCTTGAAGATAATAATGCAATAAGTACACAGAAGAGAAAAATGAGATGTAAATGATAATAATGATGATGATGATGATGAAGAGACAATTTGAGAAATATCTGACATCACCAAGAAAGCCAACATAAGAACACCATGTGTCCCATAAACGGAAGAGAGGGAGGGGAACAGAGACCTATTCAAGGAAATAATAGAGTGGATATTGAAAGATAAAAACTGCCAGCCAAGAATACTGTATCTTACAGACTCTCTTTCCGATATGAGGGAGAAATAAAGGCCTGTGCAGATAAACAAAAGCTGAAGGAGTTTGTAAACATTAGACCTTCCCTATGGAAATGTTGAAAGGAAAATTGGTGAAGGGAAGCCCAGGGGGATTACAACTGAGCTGGAAAAATGCACAGAATGGAGAATGATATAAAAAATATGTTTATCGTGTAAATAAACAATAAAAAAGAAACATTGAAAGGAATACTCTTATCTAGTCAAAATGAAGAATATATACAAAAATAAATAAGAAAATAGATAAAGTTAAAATACTAATGACAAAATGGTGATATTAAATATAAATGTTAACAAGAAACAGGAATGGATTATATAGTGATTAAGGGGTTACTATATAAGGAAGATATCGTAGCCATCCATATATATATGCATCAAATGAAGAAGCACCAAAAATACATATGATAAACTGTTAACAAACCTAAAAACAGTGACCACACCACAATAGTGGTAGAGACTTCAACATATGCAAATCAATTAGTGTTGTTCATCATATCAATAAAAGGAAAGAAAACCATCTTATCAATAGATGCAGAAAGGTCATTTAATATTTAGCATCCCTTTATGATAAAAAAAAACTTAGATGAAACACATCTTGACATGATAAAGAACACGTATGACAAAACTACAGCATTGTACTCAGTGGTGAGAAACTGAAATCTTTTCTTCTAAAATGAGATACATGACAAGTATGTCCATTCTCATCACTACTGCTGCTCAGCATAGTGTTGGAAATCCTAGCTAAGCCATTAGGCAAGAAAAGATTTAAAAAGAAATTAAATTGGAAAAAAAGATGTGAAAGTATCACTTTTGCAGATGACATGATAATATACATAGAAACTCTAAAGACTCCACTAAAATTAGAAATAATAAATCACCATAGTACATAGCTGACTACAAAATCAACATACAAAGTCAGTTACATTCCTGTATGCAAATAATGAAGTAGAAGAAAAAGAAATCAAGGAAGCAATCCCATTTACTGTAGAATCAAAACATACCGGTACTATGTAATACTTAGGAATAAATCTAATCAAGGATGCAAAAGACCTACTCAATGAAAAGTATGATATTGTTAAAAGAAATAGCATACACAAGGAAGTGGAGAGACATTTCATCCTTATAGATTGAAATAATATTGTTAATGACCCAAAGCAATATATAGATTCACTGTAATCCCTATCAGTTTCCAAAAAAATAGAGCATAATATTATTGACATTTATGTGGAACCACAAAAGACCCCAAATAGCCAAAGCAATCTTGACAAAAAACAAGCAAAAAATCAAGAGGAGGAATGGAGTATCATGCTCCTAGAGTTCAAATTATGCTACAAAACTAATCAAAACAGCACAGCGCTGGAATAAAAATAGACACACACAATTGAAACAATTGAAAGCCCAGAAATAGTCCCACATTTATGTGGACAGTTAATCTGTAGCAAATGAGCCAAGAGTATACAATGGAGAAAGGAAAAATCTCTTTAACAAATGGTATTAGGAAAGCTGTACAGCCACAGGCAGAAAAATAAAACAAGGTCACTCTCTCTTACCAACGCAAAAATTAACTCAAAATTGATTAAACCCTTGGACATAAGACCAGGAACCAGAAAATACATAACATAAAAGAAAATGTTCACAAAACACACCATGACATTGACTTCAGTAGTATCTTTAAGGTCTTGACTCCAACAGCAAGGAAAACAAAGCAAAAATAAATAGGACTACAAGACTGTTTCGGCACAATGAAAGAAACTACCATTAGACAAAAAAAGACATTCTCCTGAATGGGAGAAAATATTTGCACCTTGTACATCTGACAATAGGCTAATATCTAAGATCTACAAAGAACTCATGAAATTCAACAAAAGAAAACAAAGAACCCAATCAAAAAAATGGTCAGAATAGCTGAATGGACACTCCACTAAAGAAGACATACAAATGGCCAGCAGGTACATGAAAAGATTTTCAATATCACTTATTATCAGGGAAATGTAAATCAAACCCACAATGAAATACCACCTCACTCATATGAGAATGTCTTATATTACAAAAACAAAACTAAACACCAGAAAATACGAATGTTGGTGAGAGTGTGGAGGAAAAGGAACACTCTCCTCACACTATTAATTGGAATATAAACTGGTCCAGCCCCTATAGTAACTGATAGAAAGGTTATCAAAGTATTAAAAATAGGTCTACTATATGATGCAGCAACTCTACTCTGTGGTATCCACCCAAAGAGGCAAAAGTATCATTCCAATGGCTACACGCACACACACACACACACACACACAATAACCAAGTTATTTCCAATATACAATATTTACAATTTATAATAACCAGGTTATGGAAACAACCCATTGACAAGACAATGGACTAAGAAGTTGGGGTTTCTCTAAGGGTGCTCCTCAGAGGAATGCTTACCACTTGAAACAACATGGTGGACTGGTAGACAATTATGCTAGGTGAAATAAGTCAGAAGGAGAAAGGTAAATGCTGGATGATTTCATTAATGCAGAACATAGAGGAAAACAATAAATGCCAACTAAAAAACACAAAAGAAGTGATAAAACTAACCTAAAATAAACCCTGGAATATGACTGCAGACTTGAGCTACTAGAGAGTGGTGGAAGGTGGGGTGGGAACAAAGATTAGAGGGGGCACAGTGTTTATGGTACAGAAATATGATTGCTTGGGTGGTGGGGTGTATGTAACATACATCCAACGAGGCATTAATTTGTACCCCTAAATCATATGCAGTGTTGTAAGCCAGTGTTACCACAGTAAAGGAAAAAAGAAATGAAATGTCAATAAACAACTTCTGATGGGCAAGTCTTGCAAATTCAAGCTTATCAACTTTAATCTTTTCTGTATTTCCACTGAGAATAAATTCTAGTAGAGTCTTACTTTCATTGATTTGTAATGTGGATTTCTTCTTCATTGGTTTTCTCTGCTCCTGAGTAGTGAAACTGTGTTGAAGTTTACCACCTCCTTGCTGTATTCATTGTTACGGAATGTCCATGATCGTTGCTAGGAAAACCTGAGTCATAACCTTCATAACCTTAGTGTCTTTGTTTCAATGCTAAGTCCCTTATTTACCAGTTTATCCATTTGTTCTTTACTAGGTTTGACTACTTAAGCTTCTACTGCCAATCCTTTTGTTTTGTGTCTTGGTAACCTTGGGGATTTTAAACATCTCACATGCCTTTTTCTTTTTCCTTAATCAGAGAGTTGATGTTCTCCATAGTTCTTATCAGTAACCTCTGGGGATGAAAGATTATATCAGAAGTTCATGACCATTCAAATATTTTCCTGATCTGCTCTTTTGATTTTGTCTACAACCAATAATGAAAAACTCTCTGCTCTTGTTTCAGTCTCAGTTTTATGCTGATAGTTATTGGTGAGTTGTTTTACAGATAATTGGTGATAGCTAATGCAGCATACATATCTCAAAGTGAGAGTTTTGGGTAATAGAATTATACTTCTTTTCATCATCGTTCCTGGAATCTAGATGATTGACAAATTTCTGACTCCTCTCTGCTTCTGATTTTCCCTAGCCTTTCACTTCTTTATTCACATTTACAAGTTACTCTTGTGTATTGTAGAGCTCTCAGCTTAATTCTCCCAAATCCCACCCTACCTATCTCACCTCTGACTCCTTTATCCCACTTCTGACTCCTGTTCATCACAAATGGAACCAAAAATGAGCATATCACCAAGTTCTTAACTTATTCCAAAGTGCATGTCCAGTTTTTACTCCCATCTCTCGCTACCATATTTCTAAAATCATCCATATTTTCATTTATTATCTTCCAAACATGGAAGGCCTTTTCACTGTACCATGCTTTATCTCATGCAGTTTTCTCTGGCTAAAACTGAGGATGGGAAAGGGAACTCACTCTTGTTGAGCTGTTACTGTATTCCAGGCACTATGGTCAATTTACACACTCCTTTTCACACACACATAATTGGATTTCACTAATATCCAAAGTTAATTAAAATTAAAAGTTATGCAACCTTTGAAGGACTTAAAACATGGATTTTTTTTTTGAGGTATAGCTAAAGTGTGATAAACTGAACATATGTGAAATACGCAATTTGGTAAGTTTTGATATGTAGCCACTCATCCCTTAAAATTATCATCATATTTAAGATAGCAAATATAGTGATCATTTCCAAAGTGTTATCAAGGTTCCTTGTAAGGAAGCACTTACTCAGGACCTTCCCTACTCCAATCTCAGACAACAACTAATTTGCTTTCTATTACTATAGTTTGTATTTTTAGACTTTTACATAAATGGAATTCACTACTTTGGATCTCTAGAATATATGCTTTGTACATGTGACTTGTAAGTTTGTCATAGATAACTTTTATTAAGTTAAGGAAGTTGCCTTCTATTATTAGTTTCCTGCAAGTTTTTATCAGGAATGGGTGCTACATTTTGTCAAACACTTGTTTTCACTCTTTTGAGAGCATCATTCATTTTTAAATTGTTAACGATAGTTTTAAATGTTAAGCCAAAATTGCATCCCTGAAATAACCCTATTTGATAAAAGTTCACTATCCATTTTATAAAATGTTTAATTAAATTTGCAGAGATTTTGTTTCAAAAAATTGCATCTATGTAGTTTTCGTGTAATAACTTTTTGGATTTGTTATCAGAGTTATGCTGGTATTTATTATTATTTTTAATTTAGGTTATTGGTTTGCATCATTGTTGTATTTTAGAAGTACAGGATCTCCCCTGTCAGGTGTTTTACCATACTGCACCCCCCCCACACAAGAGCCCCCTAAAATCCATCACTGTCATCCATTGTGCTCTGCAATGCTTTGTTCTTACTTCCACCTGGCTGGTAGCCTTAGCTCTGTAGTTGGCTTTCTAAGGTTAGTTTTTAGTTCGGTTTTATTTGACTCATATCATCCAACAATTCCACACCTAGGTATCTACCCAAGCAATACTATAAAAACACTAATTTGAAGGGAAACATACACCACATGGTCATTGCAGCACTATTTACAGTAACCAAACTATGGAAATAACCTAAGTGCCCAAATACAGCTGAGTGGATCAGGAAGTTATGGTATATATATAAATAATGGAGTATGACTCAATGATCAAAGAAATAAACTGTTGTCATCGCAGTAACTTGGATGTAGCTGTAGGGGGCTATATTAGGTGAGATAAGTAAGAAGAAAGAAATACCAGATGGTGTCATTCTTATGTGGAATGTTGAGAAGCATATAGAATGTATAGAAATCTAGGTTTGAGAAACATTTTCTCTTTCCAGTTTTCATGTTGAGTTTGTTCCAATTGGTATTATTTCTTTTTGGAATGTGGCATAAAGAATTATTGGTAGAACCATCTGTATCTGAAAGTTCCTTTTGCTAGAAGGTTAAATTAAAAATTCAATTTTTAAAAATTATATGGTACTATCAATTCAGATTACTTAGCTTTTCTTGAACAAATGTCATGTTGTCTTTTAAGGGATTGTTGATTTCTTCTACATTGTCAGGTTTGTTGTCATAAAGTTATTCACAATAAGTATTGGTTGAATATTAAATATTGATAAACCTGTAGCGATATCACATCTCTCATTCTCAATATTATTTATGTGAACCTTCTCCTTCTCTGTTTCTCTCTCCCCATTACATTCCCCTTCCTGGGTCTGACAAAATGAGCCTGGCATAAAGATTTATCAAGTTTGTTGATCTTCGGGAACAACCAGTGTTGAACACACTTATTTTCTACTTGCTATTTGGACTTGTTTGATATGCCTCTTTAATCATTCAGGTGAAGCTGTTCAAGTAGAAGGAGAAGGATATGGAGCTCAGAGTAAAGTTAGGGCAGGAGACAGAAAAATCATCATCATATAATTTGTTTATAGCTCTGAGACAGAAGGAGATCACCTAGAGGAAGTATATGTAGAGGAAAAAAGGGGATTTAGAAGATAACTTGAAAGGTATTCAACATTTAGAGGTCAGAGGAAGAATAAGAGCTGAGAATGTCAAGAGGCACGTTTCTTACAATACTTAGTTTCCTTTATTTAACCATGCATCCCACCATTCTACATTATAATGATCTGTCACTCAGCTAATGGGTGACCTTTGAGGTTATGGGCTCTGTATTATTTTACATCATCCATGTCTAACATAAAATAATGACTGGCACACCTTGGATCCTTCCAATGAATGAGTGAATAAGGTTAAGAAGTGTTGGGTGTCAGGCTGAAAAGACGGAATTTTTTTGTAGTCCAGGAGACTCTAAAAGACAATTCTGGGGGCAATTAGGCTCAAGATGAAAAGAAAAGTAGTGGTCCACAAACATCCCTTAAAACTTGGAAAAGTAGTCTCTAAATTTAACTTCTGTGGACATGATGAACATGAAATGGAACTCTCTGGATTTCTTCTCCACAACCAGCAAGAAGACAAAACAATATGTTTAAATTGTGCTTCTTTTGTGGCTATTTCTATTCTTTGGTCTTTTGTCTCTTTGTAAGGAGATCAAAGCACATTTTGTGAAATGTTTTGGCCCAGATAAGAATTTAAGATGCACAAAGGTCAAGAGTGGACATTAATAAAAAATCACTTTGACCCTTTTGAACTAGGCACCACCACGTGGGTCAAAAGAAATCAGGTGTATCCCTGCCAGCCTTCAGACATAAAGGTGTCTCCTCTGAGGAGTCGAGCTATGGGTTACTGACAGCTTTGCATCTACCCCTGCCATGCTGGAAAGCCAAACCTCCCTCTCTTGACTTACGGGACTGGCAAGGACAGTGACAGGAGCCTGGCTGAGGACTCTGGCTGAAATCCTGGCCCCTGTAAAAGCCCAGCGGAGTGCTACACAGAAAGGCAACCTTCAGAGGTTAACCATGCTATTTACAGTTTTATACTTTCTGCGGAAAGTCGTCGTCTTATGTTCTACACATTGAGCAAGTTGAACAGACCCTGAAAGGTTTAACTGTTCAGTTGAAACTATAATAAAGTTTATTTTGGTTAAAACCTGAAATGAGTCTGAGTTTGGATTTTTCAGCCTGGTGGCTTCATGTAAACAGTTTATTTAACATCATTTTTGGCTCTTTTTCAATAAACCACCGTGATAATCCCATTCACAGACAAAACAGATCACAGATTAGCAGACAGGCTGCTGTAAAACAGCACATTACCTGCTCTTTGTGTGAAATGTAAAGATCTGATTTAAGAAAGTACTTGTCTTTCTCTGTTTTTACAGCTGAAAACGTAGTTTCTTTGGACTTCTATGGAAAAGAAGGAACATTACATTGTTTAGCTCGTTTTTTATACCACAAAAATAGATTTTAATTAAGCACATAAAGTGAGCTGGGCTAGGAGCTGTTATTTTCCAGAGAAGGCATGCTGGCTTTATTCAGATTGGAAGAGACCCCAGGAGGATGCCAAAATCACCTATTGCTTACATTTCATTTTAATGTGCTCAAGTTCAATAAAAGTTTATCATCTCCATTAAACCAGTACCTATTGGAACTGATTTAATCTTGTTAGCACAAAGAACCACATGAAAAGAAATCAAGTCCCCAGGACAAGATTGTGCATAGCACAGTTGGGATGGGGGGAGAGGGTGTGGGTTTAGTGGATAAATCACTTAAAAGAAAGGAACAGTCTTCGAAGGCAGAGTACCTCTCACCTGCTCATGTGTGCACATATGTGTATGTGTGCACGTTTGCATATCTGAGGCTTGTAAGTGTGCATACATAGATCCATGAACTCTGCTACGCAAAGCCTGGCTGTTAGCCACAGTGCAGCACACCCAGGAGGATGCTGAGCTCAGGAGTCCTCAGCTGCTCAGTGTCACAGCACTGCTGTACTCCCACACAGGCCATGAATTGTGTGACATTTGAGCAAACAAATGTCATGCATAAGGGTGCTAGTCAAATGTCTACTGGCAACAGCACAATGAAGACATATATCTTGATTCTAGTTCCAGAGAATTACAGTCTGTATATGCACACAGACACAGAGACACATGTGCACACATCTACCTTTATAGGGGTGAGTTGGCTTGCTCTTTACCCTCAGCATCCTCTTTTTTACATACCAGAAAGTCATCTGTAGTTCATGACTAGAAATGAACAGAGCCTAAGACTCCAGGGGTGTTAGATCTTTGCTCCAATGTATAGCTTGACCTTAGAACTTGGTCACATTGGACATGAATGACAAATTGGAAGGGTATAACTGGCTGCCCACAGATGTTGGGTTACTCTGAGATCATGTCTGATCATTTAGTGGATATGGAAGATAAGATCTCCACTCTTGCAATCTCATCTAATCTACTTTGCAACTACCTGTCTTCAAATACCATCACTTTGGGGATTAAGTCTTCAATATATGAGTTTTGAAGACACTCAATCCATAAGAAGACCATGTGGAGAGATCACAGTCCTTCAATATCCTTTCACAAAAGTCAGGAAGAGGACAATACAATATCCTGGATCAGAAAGCTGGCCACCTCTTTCCTTTAACTCAGACACTCAGTCTGTCTCTATAGTACACTGAATTTAAGTTTTTCTCTCCTCCCTGGATCACCTTGCTGACCTCTCAAAATGCTGGTTTTCTCAGCCTTCAGATCATGGCTAGCCCTTCACAGAGGTCTCCTCCCCATCCTGTGGGCAGTCCCTTCTGGGGACTACTAATCACTCTAATTCACTTTATTTTTCCAGATCACTGAAAACTGGCTAAAGTATTTTGTTTGTCTGTTTCTTTGTTTATCGTCTAGGTACCCACCCCCAGCAATGTGAGTTCCATGAGACCAAGCACTTAGTCTTTCAAGATCAATTATATGTCCCTCAAAAAATCAAGGACAGTATTTGGATGTGGCAGGTGTCAATAAGTATGTGTTAATGTATTGTTAAGTCCCACGCAGGGTGAATGTGGGGGGAGAATAATATTCTTGAGGTGTTTGGGCCTTGAAAGTTGGGAAAGATTTTGACAGATGTACATATGGGGTATGGTAGGAAAATTCTGAAAAAAACATATTTAAACATTTTCTTTTAGCAAAAACTCATAAGCTTCTTTGGAGAAAAATTCTTCGAAGATCTCATTCTACTATAGTAGTACTCTTGAATTTCCATTAGGAAGTTCTTCTTAATGTCTGACCTAAACACTGAACTTTTTCCTTAACTCATTTCAGCCCATCTTTATTTGCCATTCAATAGAAACACTGTGCATATATATATATATATAAACTTTACTCACTATAAAATTCAATAGAAACTCTTTAAAGTTTACTCATCGTCCTCTATAACCTTTTATATTGACAAAAAGACAAGTGAGAACCAGTAATGCTCCCATTTTCCAAAATGTGCTCAATAATAGTTGGATCAGAGTGCTTTGGTATAGAACTGTGGTTGTAGGTCCATGAATGACTTTGGGTTTGTGTTAAGGGAACTTCTTTAGTTCTCATTTGAATGGGAAGTAGTAGGAAGAGCACAGTGGGGGAGTTAGGAGGCACACCATTTTCTTGATGCTCTGTTTTAAAACTTCTTAACGTGAATCCTGGGGATACAGGCACTGTTTTGAATACCTTACTATAAAGACACTCATTCAACAAACATTTAGTAGTATTGTGCTTGACATGACCCCATAGCAGGGCGAAGTAACACGTGGATGATACTTAACTATAGAATGACACATGGCAAAGGTAGAGTGAGATGGCTTCAAAAGAAGGCCACATGGAATCCTCTGCACAGTGCCTCTTTAGCATTCCCTGAACTACAGACTCCGTTGTAGCCAGTGCTAAGTCATAGCCTAGACCAGGACTTGCAGAAGGATCAGAATTTATCACTCTGCTCTGGGAATAGTAACTGCAAAGCAGAGCAGGAGGTACATTCTCTTTGTCAGAACCAGCCCCCAGTAGCCAGATTTTTGCCAGGGCAGTGCTCCTGAGGTCCTACTGGGGGGTTAGCTTGGGTCTACTCCTCAGTATACAGAAAACATAAATTAAGGTTAAAAAACAGACTTAGAGAAGAGCTGACTTTGATGTTCAGAGGCCTTAGGTTGAAGGGAATTCTCTTGGCTGATTCACAAAGGGAATAAAATGCCATCATAAGGAGAGTAGCTTTAGATTTTCATTTTATCTTCAAAATAAAAGATTAGGGACACAATTCTGCTTGAGATGGTTAAGCGGGTATCTGTATAATTGAATTTCATGCTCATTATTTCTCTCTGAAGTGGTGTATACAAGCAGTCATTGGAAAGCAGGTTTAACAAAATATATTGGCTAGGGCCTGGGTGGACTTTGAAGCTTTTTAAAATTTTCCAAGTTCTTTCATTCTTTATGGTTCCTGTGCAATATGTATAAGACAACACTGCAGAATCAGTGAACCCATGAGACTCAGGATAAGCATCTTTTCCATCAGCAAATGTGTCATAGGATTTGAACATTTTATTTCCTATACAAGATTAGACATGGTCTGGGGGCTACTTTATAGTGCACTGAGAGACTGCAGCATTGATATCTCATAATTGAGCTACGTCAGAGTCCAAAGTATGAACATACTAACATTCTGTATAATACTATAATGGTGGGTCACTGTTATCATATTTTTTCCAGTTCATAGACTATGCAACATTGAAAAAGCATAGAGTGTGTACACTATGGACTTTGGGTGGTAATGATGTTTCAGTGTAGTTTCATCATTTATAACACATGTGGCATTCCAGTAGAGGATGCTGAAAAAGGCATATGTAGGAACGGGGCATATATGTGGAAATTCTGTACCTCTGTTCAGTTTTGCTCTGAACCTAAAACTGCTCTAAAAAAATTTAAAAGATATACCAGGACCACAGGAGTAATTAAAGTGAATTTCAGTGTCCTTCATTTGACTCCTTGTTTCTTCTTTGTTAGTCAGATTTTCTTTTTTAAAAAGAAGTTGTTCAGTACAAACCAGGAATTAGGTAAAATTCTCAGCTCCTTGGCACGATGATCACATATAAATTGAGTGTGACTTGAAATATTATTTGTAGATCCTCACGGGAGTGGTCTGCTGGATGAGGGACAAACTTATTTGAGCCCGACTGTGTTCATAGTTTGGGGACAAGAAATCACATGCACATCCTTTCTCCCAAGTCAGTTTCTAGTGCAGTGTTTTGGCAGGCTCACCCTTGTGTTTTTTGTTAGAAAAATGGCAGGATACATGGGTCTCAAGTCTTGACTGCAATGTGTCTGAATCTTCTTTGGGATAGAGGAATGGAAGAAATGACTGTTAAAAAATAATTGAAATACTATTGTTTTCCATCATTGTTAGTATTTTGAAAGTATAGGATTCCCTTCCCACCTTGAGGTATAATGAGTATAGCATATAGCCACCAGAGCACTCATAGTCCTCACCCTAAATTCATTGTGGTCTCTTTTTATCCTGTTCTCATGTGTACCCCTCCTTCTCGAACTCTTCCTCTGAGTGCCTCAGTTTTATGGCCAGCTGTCAATAGTTGGCTTTAAAGATTGTCTTTGACCTTTAGATTTCTCCATACATGTGTGACCCCATTTATGTTTATCTTTCTTTTCTCTTATTTTGCTCAGCATAATCCTATTTGAACTCCATCCATATTACCACAAATGGCATGAGTTTATCTTTTTTGATTGCTGAGTAGTATTCTATATTGTATATTTACCATATCTTCTTGATCCATTTATTGGTTTTTGGGTACTTAGGTTGTTTCCATAGCTTGGCTAATGTAAATAAACATAAGATTGCGAGTTTCCTTTTGAATTAGTGTTTTGTATTTTTAGGGTAGATACATAGAATTGGAACTGGGCCATATGATTGATCCTTTCTTTTCTCCTTCTTTTTTTTGAGAAAAATGTTTTCCATAGTGGTTGGACCAATATACATTCCCACCAACAAAGTAAGAGGGTTCCTTTTTCTCTACACCCTCACTAGCACTTGTTGTTCTTGGTGTTTGTTTTTTTTTTTTTTAAGATTTATTTATTTGTACATACAGAACTGGGGTACAGGCCAGATGTATGGGGGCGGTGAGAGGAGTCACCAGAAACAGAGTGGGGAGCAGAACAGGCAGATCTACGAAGTACACTGCTGAGGGGAGCAGCGGGCAGGTCAGGAGAGGTCTGCTGCGCCATGTGGTTACCTCCGGGGCAGGCGGGAATCGAACTCATGTGGAAGTGGCTTTATCTTCTCAGTGCAGTGTTTTAACTCGCTGCGCCACCAGGGAGTGCCCTCTTGGTGTTTTTAATATGGGCAGGGATGGCCATTGCTTGAGTTCCTTTAAATGTCTGGTACTGCTGTAATAATCCCTGTTCATTATCAGAGAGTAACAGATAGCATTCTTACCTGTGTTTTTCAAAATTTCTCTAGGGAAAAGCCAGAATTTTGTTGTTTGTTTGTCTTGTGTTTTCCCCATGTTGTCATACAACTGCACTTTTGGTTCACACTGTTTAATGATATGAACCCAAGGGTCATATACTTGGGTATTAAACAGTATCAAATTGCTAAAACCATATCTAAACATTTTATTCTCAGGTTTTTTATATTCATCAAGAGATGTACAGTGATGCATCAGCACCATGTCCGTGCAACACATATCTTTAACTAGAAAGATGTGTTTGATGGTCAGGGAAAGTAATCAGCTTGTCTGGACCATACAGCAGATAAGGCCTGTAATTCTCTTGCCATTTAGGATAACTCGACCACCTGTGGTTTACATACAGAAGCCAGAAAAAAAGACTGTCTAAATAATTATGTTAAAGTTATTAGATTTAAAATTATCTATGCAAAAAGAATAGAAGAAAGAAAGGAGAGCCTCTCATCTCTCTCTCTCTCTCTTTTTTTTTTTTGAGTGCACTCAAACTAATCAGACCCACTACTTCCAATGTCTCCAGGGGGACCAGAAGTTTTGGTCCCCGTTCTTATCTGTTCTTTCCATCTAATTCCCTGCTGCTGCTTCTTTTTTCTCCCCCTTCCCAACAACAACCTCAGTGTAAAGTATGGAATTCAAGGAGGTGGAGGGGAAGAGTGGCATCAGAACAATGAAATAAATTACAGTGTCCAGCAAGTCCTCGGGAATTCAAACATAGCAAAATTATTATGTTTAATGTAAAAATTGAACTTAAATAATTCTGCTCTGTGTTTAATAACAGCAGGTATAGCTAAACTAAGCCAAGTCAGCTTGGTCCTCTCAGCAAGGCAGCCTGGTTTCTCTTAGCAAAAAGATAAAACAAATAAGGGCTCTTGAAGGTTAATAGAATCTATCACCTCCTAAAGAATGCAAACTGTATAAATATTCAGGTTTTAAAATAAAATCCCCCCAAAGCCAGTATTGCAAAGTGGGGTCAATTTGGTCTGGCAGGGCCCATTGGCTTGTCTTTTGTGCTGTGTGCTGGTGTGTCTTGTGACCAGAACATCCATGACATATAGGTACAGCCTTTGCCTGTACATTGTATATTGAAACTGTAAAAGCAGAACTCCCCTAGCTCAAGTTTATAGAAAAATGTGACAATGTTTGAAGTAGCTTAGCTGAGACTAAAACAGTCTGACATCACAGCCTTGGGTAAAATGATGGAGATTTCTTAATTTCTTTAGAAAATTGAAAAAAAAAAATAATTTTCAGGTGTTCAATTGGCCACCCAAGCACAACTGCAGGACCGCTGTTCTCTTCTGGTTTTAGAAAATCACAAAGAAATAGCGACCCTGCTTAAGATGCAGGCATGTCTTACAATTCTGTGTGTCAGACAGTGTTGGGTATTCTCCATTTGCCTCACCCCAGCCACCAATTATTACTGTGTCCAATGAATGGTTTTACTTGGGCTACTTCACCACTGACTTTGGCTAGATTTGGACAACAGGAGCCACAGGTAGGAGATTGGAGGGCTGGGGGAGAAGTCATGTGCCGGTCCCCATAAGTTTTTCTCTTCCATGCCTGTACCTCCCTCCAGGCTCTCACACAATTCCTTCTCATTGTGTCATTTTGGCCAAGGTAAAAGTTTTAGTTAACCTGTCACTGGTCTCTGGATCACTTGTTTTCTCATCCATTAAGCCTGTCCATGATCCCATCTGTTTCCTATTGGGACTCTGGATGATATGTCTGGATGAAGCTTAACTTAGCCTGCAGCTTCTTGCCAACAGCTTCTGTGTCTTCATCTTAATTTGGGCATAACAATACTATATTGATTGTGCTGACTATAAATGAGGTGATCTCATGTCATTTAGAGCAAATGAAGTGATCTCTTCTTTCAAGAATTTATTGTTCCATATTGCTTCCATTCCATTACCTGCTGATGGGGAAAGGAAACAGTGCTTCATTATTATTTTTTCTTATTTCTGAACTAATTAATCTTTAATCATTGACAGTCTGTACTTTAGAAGTCCAGACTACATATTGGTGTGTTTATAATTGTTTCCTGAGCTTCTACTGCCCCTCATTTGGGGGAGGAGGTTGGATATGGAGATCTGTATAGATCTTTCAGTTTAAAGCAGGCTCTTGACTCAAAACATAGCAGAATAGGGAGGTTTTGATAAATCTCTCACTTAAATACAGCTGTAGAAAAATTAATTTTTGTTTTCAGTAAGTTTTATCAGTTTATTACTGGCAGCAAGGAACTGAAACACAGACATCTTGTTCTGAGATTGGTGACTCATTGTTGGGAAAGACTAGGAAGAGGACATGGGGGTTATGGTTAGGGCATCAACCACACTAGTCAGCCAAACAAGTTGGTGGCTAGACATATCCAGCGTGTTTTTTTTCTCACTGAACTTTGCTTTGATGGGTCTGAAAATTCTGTGACAGTTGCTTGCAATCAAAAGTACGAATTTAAAAAGAACTTAAGACTGTTACATGGGAAAATCAAATGTTGCAAAAAAAAAAAAACATTTTTCTGAAAGTTTTATAATGCATTGTCATTAACCACTTTTTTATTGTTAAACTAAGTGGCCAATTGAGATAAACAGTTTTGAGACCATTCTCGTACCACTGATTACGACTGGGGTAGGAGGTATTGGGGATAACATCTATTTAGCCTTCTGTACTTTCTGGGCTGATATGGTGATCTTCCAGCTGCCTTCCTGTCCACTGCTTTGATGATACCCACATCAACTCTGTCTTATATCATGAACATCAAAACAGCCCAGAGGAGGATAGTCTGAGAAACTTTCAACTCACATGAATTTGCCATGAGCTATGGTAATGTCACCAGATCGCTTGACTTTGGGGCCATCTTCTAGCTTTTTCACAGAAGTACCTTCAGATTAGCAAACTTGCAAGCAATATGAGCTATGTGACAATCTGGCACAGGTGCATATCCATCCAGCCCTGATTATGCCAGAATGGTTCAGAATAATCACCTGAGCTATAAATCCTGCTGCTTCTATTGGTGGGTCATTATTGCTGTCCATCTGCATTGCTGTGGCCAACATCTTTGATAGACATGTTCTTGATATCGAAGCCTATATTATCCTCAGGAAGTGTTTCAAAGCTTCATAGTGCATTTCAACAGGCTTCATAGTACATTTCAGTAGACTTCAGTTTTAACACTGACTGGAGAAAATGTGACAACCATATCAAGTTTGAGAAGACAACTCAACTCAGCCCACAGGGACAGTCCCAATACCATAAATTTTGTAGATGTCTTGGAGAAGCAGGCAAGGGACTTGTCAGTTGGACAAATTGGTGGCAGGATACAATCTAGAGCATCAGGAAGTATGATCAAGAAAATCAAATATTGCAAAAAAAATCTGAAAATTTTATGATGCATTATCATTAACCACTTTTTTGCTGTTAAACTAAGTGGCTCATTGAGATAAACAGTTTTGAGACCACTCTTGTACCACTGATTCATACTGGGGATGGCATTGTCATCTTTACAAGTAACTTTCCATCCCTTGAATTAAGGCAGTTTAGCCGTTGGCTCCAGTACATTGTCACCATTCCAACTAGATGATGGCACAAATGCTACTATGTCAGAGTTCATTCAATTTTCTTAATGTAGGTACTGACTTGTAAACCAAGAAAATACAAACATCAGTGAAACCAAGAGCTGCTACTTTGAAAGGAGAAACATAATTGCTAGACAATTAAACTTACTAAGAAAAAAAGAGAGAAAACCAAACTATAAAGAATCAGAGATGAAATTACAATAGACACTGCAGAAATACAAAAACTCATAAAAGACTTCGATATCCAGTATTGTACAACCTACAAGAAATTGACCAATGTCCAGTACTGAACCAGGACAAAAATAGAAAGCTTGAAAAGACCAATGAAAAACATTGACATCAAAGGACTGAGGTGAAGAGGATAATATTATGCTATAGAAACCAAGAAATAGAAAGAGTAAGCAGAAGGATCCCTAAGAACAAAAGCTCAGAACTAGATGGTTTTACTAGTGAACTTGGCTGAATCTTTAAAGGATATCTAATACATGTGATTCTCATATTCTTCAAAAGTTGAAGAGGAGGAAAAGTTCCCAAACACATTTTTATTTATTTATTTATTTATACAGAACTGGGGTACAAGCCAGAGATGCAGAGGGTGAGAAGATTCACCAGAGACAGAGCGGGGAGCAGAACAGGCAGATCGAGGATGTACACTGCTGAGGGGAGCAGCGGGCGGGCCAGGAGAGGTCTGCTGTGCTATGTGATCACCTCCGGGGCAGGCAGGGATCGAACCCAACTCATGCAGAAGTGGCTTTAGCTTCTTAGTGCTGTGCTTTAACCCGCTGCGCCACCAGGGATGGCCCCCAAACACATTTTATGAGGTCAACACTACCTTGACTACCAAGTCAAACAAGAACAACACAAAAGAAACCTATAGACTTACATCTCTGATGAATATAGATACAGAAACCTCAAAAAAAAAAAAAAAAAGCCCTGGTAAATTGAAGCTAACATTATATTAAGATAATCAGTCATCATGCCTTAGTTGTATTTATTCCAGGGACAAGACTGGTTTATCATATGCAGTTCAATCTCACAAGTCAACAAAAAAGAAAGATCAAAATCACATGAGCATTTCAATATATGCTGGAAAGGTATTGAAATGGAGTCTCCCTGGTGGCAGAAGGGGTTAAGACACAGTACTATGAAGCTATCCACAGCCACAATAACTTGAGTTTGATCCCTGGCCATGAGGTGACTCACATGGTACAGAAGATCTCACCTGTCGCACTTGCTGCTCCCCATAGCAGTGTATTTCAGTAGAGCTGCTGTTCTGCTCCCCACTCTGTCTCTGATGAATCCTCTCACCATCCTGCACCTCTGGCCAACACACCAGCTCTTGTATGCATAAATAAATAAATCTTTAAATAATTCAGTGAAATGGGAATAAAACGAACACATCCCAAAGACAAAAACACAGCCAACACAATGGTGAAAATCTAAAAACATTTCCCTTACGATCAGAAACAAAACAACTGTCACCACTATTGTTTAACATAGTATTGGAAGTCCTATCTGAAGCAGTTAAGCAAGAAAAAGGTATAAAAGGACTCTAAATTGGCAAAGACATAAAACTACCACTATTTGTAGATGGCATGGTAATATACAGATAATTCAAAAAACTGCCAAAAAATACTAGGAATAGTAAATGAACAAAGTAATATGGCAGAATACAAAATCAATACACAAAAATGTCTATTGTTTCTATGGTTACACAAAAGAAGAAAGTGAAATTAAGAAAACAATAAAATACCATGTACAGTAGCAGCAAAATAAATGAAATGCCTGGGAATAGGACATTGGAGGTAAAGGATCTTCCTATGACAGTCAAAGGAAGCAAAAGAAGGTATGAAGATTCCTTTACCAAACTCTTGTTCATGGACTAGAAGAAGAAATATTGTTGTAATATCCATGTAAAACCAATATACCAATTCAATGTAAAAGTTATCAAAATCCCATTTCCTTGGCATTCTTCAAGAAAATAGAGCAAATAATCATATAATTTGTAAGGAGCCACAAAAGACCAAAGCAGCCATGAGAGAAACAAAAAAGTTGAGGCATCATGTTACAGAAACAGAAACAGATTGATGAAATACAGTAGAGTCCCCGAATATAAATTCATACAAATGTAGACAGTTAATATTTGACAGAGGAACCATGGCAATGAGTGACAAAGGACTCTTTAACAAATGGTGGGAAACTTGGGATAATCATATGTTAAAAAAAGAAAAGAAATGTGATCATTACTTAACTCATACACACAAATTAATCTAAAACAATTAAAGTCTGGGTATAAGACCTGAAATCATAAAATATATTTAAAAACTAAGAGATATACTCTTGTTTATCAACTTCAAAGAGGTATTCAGGGAAAGACCTTCAACAGCAAGTAAAAGAAAAACAAAAATAATGAAATGTGATTACATTAAGCTTAACTTTTATACTATGAAAGAAACCATTACAAAACTAAAAATGTCATCCTATGCGTTGGAAGAAAATATTTGCATATTATATATCTGACAAAAGCATATAGGGAACACATATAATTCAAAAACAAAGCAGAAACAACCCAATAAAAAAAAATGAACAAAACACCTAAATAGATGCTTCTCCAAAGACATTCGGTTGGCTTACAGGCACATAAAGAAAAAAAAAATGTTTATTACTTATTATCAATATAAGGCAAATTCAAATCAAAACTGCCTCATCCCTATGAGAATGATTCATATCAAAGAAACTTGAAATGACAAACGTTGGTGAAAATACATAAAGGAACACTTATCTACTACTGGTGAGAATGAATTTGATGCAGCCTCCATGGAAAATTGTATTGAGATTATTCAACAGTATACAAATGGAGATACCATATGATCCAGCAATACCACTTCTAGATATTTCCCTAAATAATATAAAAACACTGATACAAAAAGATTTACACATTCTTATGTTCATAGCAGTATTATTGTAGTATCCAAGTCATGGAACCATCCTAACTACTAATTGACAAATGGCTGGATAAAAAATTATGAAATATATATTCAGTGGAATACTATTCATATTTACAAAGATGAATTGGTGTCTTTGAAACAAAATGGGTGAATCTTGAGGTGATTATGCTACGTGAAGTAAGTCAGAAAGAGAAAGACAGTTTCTGGATGTTTTATTTGTGCAATGTAAATAACCAAAGAAAACAAACTGGCAAGAGACCAAGAATAATTTTTAAGCTCTGTGAAAAATATACTGGTTACCAGAGGGAATAGGGGGACAGTAAAGAGGAGTTACAGAGGAAGGTGATCTCTTTTGGTCTTGGAGACGTGGTGGAGAATGAGTGTGCCATGTTCGCGTTTGGAAGTTAATATATATAAAATTCCAAAAATGGACATTTAAAAAATTTATTCTAGTATTAGATAAAATAAACTATATAATAAATATTATATATATAATAAATACATATGTTTATTATAACATTATGCATAAAATTATATGGTCATGAAAACAAGTGGGAAATCAATAAAATTAGAGAGAAAAAAAGCAGGCTTTCATAGGGAAATGCTTTTCAAACTTCAGGGCTCCCCTGTCCTTTTCCTCCTAATCAACCTCATCCCTCTCATCTAGGAAGTTAGTTTGAGGATAAGGGGAGGTTTATGTTTCCCCTTGGCAATGAAGAATGGATTAAGGGATTTTAACTTTCTCTGGTCCACAGTAGTGTACCCTGAACTTGCTGCTCTGATGTAGTTCCTGGGCACCCACATGTCAATGATGACCCATAGGTCCAATCCCATCTGACCCTTTGGAACGTCATCCTGTACTTACTGCTGATGTTCCTGTCCTGGCCTTTAGCCATAATATTTTTGCATTCTATTCTGACTCCCTTGCTAATCAACTGGTGATGTCAACCCATGGTACCACCCCATCAGAATAATAGAACCTTTACATATCTTCCACACTCAGATTCTTTCTGCAGCCCATTGGCATAGATCCCCATCTCATCTCATGGGCTCCATGTTAGTCTGGTGTCCAATTAAAGCTGAAGCATTTTGAAGGGGTTTTGAAGAGAAAAGTTGTCATGAAATGAGGTGTCCTCGACATTCAGTTTTTTCCTACTAATGCACTGATGAGGATTTTGAAATCAAAGGGATGGTCAAGCCTCATGTACTGATTTCTTATTTTTCTCCTTTCTTTCGCGGCTTTTCCACCTGCAGCCAGGTTCATTTTCCACTTCTTTCTAGGGCAGCAGGGGACTTCTTGCACAGGGTATTTGAGTTTATCTACCTATGTATTAGAGTAAACTTTGACATTTGAATCTCAAAACTCAGCTTTAGTAGAATTTGTGGCACTTGGTAATTCTCTTCATGTCCCAATAAAGGATTGCTTTCAAAACCGTCATTTCTCTAGGAAGCAGAACTTATACCTGATATTTTTCTCACAAATACTGCATGCTCACTACACACACTCTATGTATATTTCATTTGCAATAGGAAATAGTTTTCATTGTAGAACTTTGAAAGTGTTCTTACACAAATGAATGGGTATGTTTCACTAAGGAGAATAGGACAAGAATTGCAATTATTGTGAGACTTTTTGGTGTGGGACCATTTTTCTCATAAGAACCAAACACTTGTTTAATTCAATCACAGCTTATATTCACTAAATTGGAGTTTGATTTGATTGTTATGTTTGTTTAGCTAATTGGTTGGGAGCCAGAATCATAGTTTTCATTCAACTTTAATTGGAGTCAGCAAATGTTTTCATTATATTATAGACACACAGATTCTTTAAAAACATGTGTTTAGGTCCAAGAGATGAGAGGCAAGATCATTAGAGTCCTCTGGGGGATAAAAGGGGGTGATGTAAACACAGAATATGATGACAGTAAATTAGTGTCATCATTATGTAGAAGTGACAGAACTGCTGGTTATTTTGATGGTAAAATGATAGCACTTTTCTTATAATCTTTCTAGACCTACTTCTGGATTTCAGACCCTCAACCCTTACTTCTCTGATATCAGCCTCTGATGTCTCCTAAACTCCTAGCATTTCTATCAGTCTACCTCCTATTGTGCCACAAAAATTATCTGAGGAGAAAGATTGACCTAGTTTTTAGAATTCAGTTCGCTACTTTTAAGCATTCATTTAAAAACTTTGAGCTAGTCACATTTTTTTTTTTAAGCTAAGGGTGGGGAGGTTCCTATTAAGAGATAGATGAGATAGATGACTCGGCAATGGATCATTTCCTGCTCCTTGCAAGTTCACATGGGTAGAATATCAATTAGTGTGGGAAAAAAAATAAGCGAAGGCCTTTACCTGTCTTAGGTAACAGTGAAGAGTTCCAATCCCATTTTCAGTTGATATATTCTTAAAACCCAGGAATGGGTAGGAAAATATCTTGACCACCAATTAGACTAAATTGAAAACCTGAGTGGTTGTTCATTTGGGCCAGACCGATAAAGTGAGAGAGTGTTGCTGGTTGTGTGCAGATGATGATATGAACTGGCAGATCGGAGAGAACTTGACTTACCTAAATGGAAATGCCTTTGCTCAATGGACTTTTATGTAAGAATGCTTAATTTTTGCAAGACAAGTGCCATGCATTGCATTGGTCCTGGGACTTCTAGTTTGTAACTTCTTTAGATTATATTATGCCTGAGAGTTGTTAATGTTTATTCTTGGGAGACGGTCTTAGGGTATATGTAATTTTAACTGTGGCCTTTTGGAAAAGTGTTTGATGAAAGAGGAATCTATGAGACATTGAATGATGTCCTGAATTTACTCCAGCCCCGACTTTTTATGGACTGCACCCCCATCTCCACACTGAAGAGATCTCAGGCACAATATTGCTTGGCATATAACTGAACATATTCTGGCTCAGGCTCTTTTGCTTCTCTGACTTTGGCTTGCACTTAGGAAGTTGAAGAAGACACCTGTAGGAGAGGTATGTAGAAACAGCTGGAAGAGGTACTTGGAAGAGATATATGAGGAGACTGTGCTCCTGGTGCTTGACAGAGACAATAACAGATGTTGTCTTGCTATGAACTGTGGTTTTGAAGCTTGACTTTCTCCTTCAGTCCCAGCTCACTAGTTCCTTAAACTTGTGGCATGCTATCACACCTCAGTGCCCCCTCTTCAGGCCAACTCTGTTTGGCTGGGCATTTGCCCACCAGGGGATGGGTAATTTGGGCGGGTTTACTGGGAACTATTATTAGGAACATCCTTTCTTCTCTTCCCTCACTAATATTAAAGACCTTTTATACCAAGAGTCTGCTTTCTTTGTCTTTGTGCAGCAGAGTACTAGACTCTTTTCAGACCATGCACCCCTCAACAACTGGAATTCCTTGGTGCTCCTTGTTGCACACTAACAAAAATAGAATGCTGGCCACACATTACTCATGGGGATTTCAGGTTCCTGAATTATACCACTGGCTAGATGATGGAGCCATCCCTTAAAATGGAATAACTGAGGGCCCTCCCTGGTGGCACAGTAGGTTAAAGCACAGCACTAAGAAGCTAAAACCACTTCAGCATGAGTTCTATCTCCACCCCGGAGGTGACCCACATGGCACGGCAGAGCTCTCCTGA
>NW_004567118.1:25488370-25499779 GCF_000260355.1 Condylura cristata | reverse complement strand
TAAGGTGATTTTGAACCATCAGCTACCAGTCACGTTTCCTTGTAAGACAGTACAAGACTTCAGTAATATGAGTCCTGTGAAGGACTAACATGGACCCAAATTTTCTGGACTCTTTGATGTGTGACATGGACACTTAACTTCTCTCTGTACCTTAACTTTCCTTGTCTATGTACACGCTTACCTTTCTCATGGGACTTTTGTGAGGATTAAATGGATTATTCTTTCTGTCTATACAAAATCTAGTAAATAGATTTAGGAGACTAGTAAGTGAACACTATTGTGTTGATAATATTAGCATTTGTTTTTGCTCTGTCTGTACTGTTTTCCTTAATACCCCACCCCCTTCCCTTGATCCATTATTCAAGAATTATGTTAACTTTTGCTAAGTACACTGCTCTTCCCCCATCTCTGGATATTGTATTAGGACTTCTTGTTTCATGGGGATTGTTTGTAAACTTCTGTATATTGGTTGTCAACAGTCTAAACGCCCTGAGGGAGGTCTGAGTTTGCTGCTGCAGTTTACATCTAAATTGTTAAGCTATTTCAAGGGTCTGAATCTCTCTTACTTTAAAATCTAGGGAAATGAAAAAAAAATCTAGGGAAATGATTATTTCTCTTTAGTCTCAAATTAATGCAAATATGGGGGTGTCAGATCAATTTTATCCATTGAATTCTGGATAAAAGCTTCCTCTTCTGTGTCTTAAAACCCTAAGTCCATTTTTTTTATTGGTTTAGTAGGTATATCAAAGAGCATACAGTACTCATTTTAGTTAGTATAGAGGAAGAGATAAGCTTCAAATCTGGTTGACACCATAATACTGTACTTAGGAGAGGACTAAACATATTTAAGCATGAAAAAACAGAGATATCACAATTTATATTTTTCTGTTCCTTTTGATTTTCCAAAGACATGACTGGAAAGAAATAATTGACACTTGTTGGACTCTGTCTGTGTGCAAGGCACTATGTTAAACCCTGCATATATTATTTTATTTGAACCTACATAAAGATTATGATATAGGAGTTTTTATTATTTTTACTCTACACATGCGAAAACTGGGACCCAGAGATGGTATAGACTTTCTAGCATCACTCAGTGTTGGAATAATTGAGGCATTAATTTTAATATTATATTTGAGGATATTTGATCTAAATAAATAAAGTCCTTTGAGTGGCTAAATTTAAATGAATTCTGGTAGCTACTATAAAAGGTTGCTGACTTAAGAAGCAGTGTTTTAGACTTCTTCCAAGCCAACAAAAAGAGAAAACTATAAGTTTTGAAGATGGCCCTTATTTACAGGAAAAGAATATACCAGTAGCATTCAAATCAAAGAATGAATTCAGTCTTACATTCATGATCTTGGAAAGTACCATTGAGAAATAAAATAATGGACTAATATAGACTTTATTATAAATTTATTATTTTTATTTATTTATACATATAAGAACTGGAGTATAGGCCAGAGGTGAGAGGATTCACCAGAGACAGAGTAAGAAACAGAACAGGAGGATCCACTGAAATACAGTGCTGAGGGGAGCAGCAGGCAAGATAGGAGAGGTCTGCTGTGCCATGTGGGTTAGCTCCCTAGCTGGGGACCAAATTCATGCATCAGAGGCTGGCAATAACTTGATAGCATTTAGACTTTAATCCCTGCATCACCAGGGAGGCCCCACTATAGAAATTAACCTATGACATCATCAACACAACATATCAACACCTTAAAGGAGTGGGGAATGAGAAATATGATTTTAGAAAAATATGTAAATATCACTACATGAAAGAAACAATATTAATGTGCGTATTCATATGTAAGTGCATATATCTGTCAGAATTCTCAGCTATGCTGACAAAAGTTGGGAGGAAGAAAGATGAAGCCATGAGAAATAATAAGTGAAATAATTTCCTTATCTTACATGGAAAGAAGTGAATAGATGTAGCCCTATTTTAAAATTGATAAATGAGGAGTAGAGTTAGAGTTTGAAAGACATTTTATCATATCACTAGGTTGGATTCCTAGGGCAACAGAAGTATAAACCACTGTCTTAAAATACACTTTGCTGTGTAGAAAGTCAAGACAAGATCAATCTAGCTTCTACAATAAGTAAGCCTCATGACACAGCACTGTCCCTACACGACCATATTTTACAAACAGAAACTGCTCTGACTCAGGGGCTCAGCTGTGCTCTCAAAACTGGTGTCTTCCTTATTTGCTTTTCCTTACTCTGTATCACACTGCTTCTGGGACGAATGATTCCTGAGTGGGCAGAAGGGCTTGTTTTATTTAAATGACTATTAATCTTTTGTTCTTTGAAGAGCTTGTCTAATAACATTTAAGGTAAACACCTTGAAGATATGTTTAACTGTCTGAAGTTAGAACTGCCTTACAAACTAAAAAAAAAATAACCTTACTAATTATCAGAATTTTCTTTTTTTATAAAAAAGAAACAGAGGACATAAAACAAAAGATACTAAATAAAGGAAGCATTAAAACCAAGGCTGAATGTAAAATAAAACAAGTCAAGAAACAGAAAGAGTGGCACTTTATAATACCTGTCTTAAATCTAAATATTATAGAATCAATATACACAAGGCAACAACTGAAGCAATAGAAGGAGATTTCTAGAAACACAATGGTAATGTATATTCTCCTTTACCTTGTCAACATGTGAAACAGCTTTAGACAGAAAGAAGTTAGCGTATAGTGAATGTGATTAATATAGCAAGGATAATTCAGTGAATGTAAAACAAACTCCAGATCTTGATGAAAAAAGAAAATAGCTGTTTTCTAAGTGCCATATGATGTTATAACATTAAAAAACTCAACAGTTCTAATAAGCAGAAATAATGCAGACCTCATTTTCTTCATTATGTTGCAATAAAGCACACAATAGCAAAAAATAGAGTCAAGCAAACAAATATCCCAGGCTCTTAGTAGTAATAGTAAAAAAGTTCTCTAAGCTACTTTTGGATTAATGAAAAAATTTTTCTTTCTTTTCTTTCTTACTCTTTCACTACTTTTGGATTAATGAGTAAATCCTTCCTTCCTTCCTCCCTCCCTCCCTCCCT
The DNA here is from genome assembly GCF_000260355.1 of Condylura cristata. Classification (NCBI taxonomy): domain Eukaryota; kingdom Metazoa; phylum Chordata; class Mammalia; order Eulipotyphla; family Talpidae; genus Condylura; species Condylura cristata. The sequence continues at coordinate 25,496,712 of NW_004567118.1, read as the reverse complement.
CCCGCCCTTCCTCTCTTTCGAACTGGGGTGTAGGCCAGAGGTGTGGGAGGTGAGAGAATTAATCACAGACAGAGTGGGGAACAGAACACGCAGATCTACTGAAATTCACTACTAAGGGGAACAGTAGGTGAGACATGAGCGATCTGCCTTGTATTATATGGGGCACCTCTTTGCCTGAGGATTGAGCTCAGGCTTTATAGATGATCCCTAGGCCACCAGGGAGTCCCCTAAATGACAATCTCTTTAACTGCATATATATATATATATTCTACATATATATTAATATACATATATATATGAATGTTGATGGTAAAACAGGTAAAGCTGTCAGGGACTTTTGAGGTGATGTAATAAGAAAACTCAAAGCAGAATTGTACATTTTCTTAAATAAAATACCTACTGATTTTGGGAAGAGAATAATATAGACAAAAACTTTTATAGTTTAAATATGTCAGAAAAGTATAATAAGAATAAATAATTTAGACATTTAAACCATGGAGTTGAGAAAAAAAAATTGAGTAAAAAAAAAAAAACCAACCATGGCAGGCAGTTAATTAAACATATAAATCCATATTAATTGAAGAAAAAGTAAGAAAGCTTAACAAGCAAATTTAGAAACACATCAGGTTAAATAATACAGATCAAGACATTAATGAAAACATAAGATGAGGTATTTTAAACTCCAGGCAAAGTTTGCAAACCTGATATAATTTTTTTTCTCTAAGAAAATAAAAACTATCCAAATTGACCCCTGAAAAGAGAGAAAACCCAAACAATCATAGATAATCAAAATGCAAAAAGTTTTCAGTATCAATAGCTTGCACTAAATTCAAGTTCACAAGAGGATTCTCTGAAAACTTTCAGTGAATAGAAAGGTTTAATTCTATTGCTGGTTTACACTATAGAAAATAGAACAGAGAAAATAGAAAAAATTAGTTTTCAAATTTTGCTTTCATAGTCATTATAACATGGCACACACACAGGCACACTAACACATACACCAAAAAAATTCTACAGAATGTCATTTATATTGAGGCCAAAATATATGTATAAATACTCAAATCCAATATTCAAGTAAAAGATAAATAAAATAATGTAATTACCAATAAATTCATACAAAAGCACATCACAACCTAATGTATTTCATTCTAGGAAAAAAGGAATAATTCCATATTAGAGAATTCATTGTAACCTGGATAAGCATATGATTAGAGAGACTAATACCTAAAACATTTGATAAGATTAACATAGACTTTTAGTGAGAACACTAGTGAAATAATGGTAGTGGAATATGTTCTTACCACTAATTTACATACATACCCCTGAAATCCAGCCAAGTTCTTACTGGAGAAATCGTAGAAGTATTTAGTTTCATGCAGTTTCAGATTTACTCCCATAACGTTGCTCCAGAAACTCCAGGCAATTCAAATTAGAGATGAAATTAAAATGATGAGAAAATATTTAAAAAGTAGGAAGCAAAACTACTATTTGAAAATTGAATATCTAGAAAAGCACAGAGAATCTTATCAAGAATGGTAAGAAAATATAGTTGTATATATTCAAGTCAGTCTTCCTTTATGTATCTGATAGTTTATTAGAACATATATAAATGATAGTTATAATGATAATAGCACTAAAGCATTTATGAAATGTTTCCTGTGTGCCAGAGTTCCCTTAAGTGCTTTCAATAAGTGAACTAAGTGAACTTATTTGGTACTCAGAACAATCTTTAATGAATGAGGACAATCACCTTTGAAATAGCAAGAAGGTAGGTCACCTAAGAAGCAGTTTAGTGGAATGGTTGGGAACCTACCTATCGAAACCCAGGTTGGCTGGCAAGTTATTTAACCTTTTTGTCTCTCTGTTTCTACATCTTTAAACTATAAGTGTTGATAGTGTGTACTTCTTACTGTTGTTATGAAACTGGATGAATCAATATAAGAAAAATGCTAAGAATAGGATATGTGTAGCTATCATTATTATAAATAAACCTTGAAAAAAATGTGTATGGCCTTGATGAAGAAAACTTCTCAGCCAGCCATATAAAATTACACTCCCATTATTTAGTGTAATTTAGTTACCACAGACTCTTGTGACATCATTTAAGCATTTAATGAATATTCATAGCAATCACATGTTCTAGTCACAAGTGACTGACATTGATTTAGAGGCCTCAAGATGAGGAAGTGAAGAATCTTTATATAATGAGACAAGGGTCTTACGGTGACCATACATTTTCATGATCTGGAAAATGTAACTAGTGAAAGAATTGAACTTTCATGAATTTAATGATATCTAATTAACTTATTCACAGTTTAATAAAGAATAAATAAAACTTTTGGAAAGGAACTTTTAGTTTTAAGACAGCTATTTCTATTTTTTTTTATTTCTGTGAGAGTTCATTATTTAGCTTAAAATCTGAAAGATTATTTTAATGTATAAAATCCAATATTAATCCTTGAACTTTTGAACTTTTCAAGATTGTTCCAAGTCAATTGAGGCGTAATATTTACTTTTCAGGGTAGTAAGTGCTTTTTTTTTTTTTTTGCTTAAAATTTTTTTCCAGAATGTACTATACACCAACCCCCATGTCTCATTATTATAAGGTTGATTAATTACTTGGATATAATTCATCAGAGATTCACCATTTAATTATAGAACCCAGTGAAAATATGTCACTTGAAAGTAGTCTCATTTAACATCTATTGAATATATATGTTTATGTTAGTTATAAATATTAAGTTAAGAAATTAATTTTGTTTTAAGTGTCATTAAACTCATGTTTTCATGGTAGTCTGCCATCTCGAGTGTGTCATCAGTGTCAATGTACTGGTGATCCCATTAAGGAATCAGTGGCTCAGTCTGTTTTACAAAGGATAATAGAGAAAATAAGCTGTATGACTCAACGTGTTGTAATAGTTTAGGACCAGAACCCTAGACTCAGACTCCAGAAAAGTTGAGAGAAACCACATTACACTACAGATTTCAATTTATCTTTGCAACATTGCAAGCTATAGAAAATTAAAGGCTCAACATGCCAGTATTTCCCCTTGGCATTAAGAAACTGGCTCACTTTTGTCCTAGGAGATTTTCTTAAACAATAGAATTTATTTTCAAGAACTGATTAAGTCCACAGAAAAACTGAGTGGACAGTGTCAAGAGTTCCCACATACCTTCCAGCCCCTTATATGTGGCCTTCCCCACTATCAATATCCCTCACCAGGTTTACCAGTTATTACAATGTATCTCACTTGATCATGGTGTATGGTCCTTTTTAATGTACTATTGAAGTCAGGTTGCCAGTATTTGTTGAGGATTTTTTGCTTGTTTGTCATCAGACATAGTGTTTTATTACTTTCTTTTCTTATAGGATCTTTAGCCATATTCCTTTCTCAAGCTCTTTCTTCTAGGTTAAACATGCTACGATCTTGAAATATTCCTGAGAAGAGATGACTTCACATTTTCTTTATCATTTTGGTGTATTTATGCTAGAAACCATTTTGAAATTTTCTTTTAAAATATGAAAACCATACTGTGTAATTTCTTGAAACAAACTGCCCTGGTGTGAGGGCATAAACATAGTGCAAGGAATGCTTATCTAAGAGTTGATAAAGTTTCCTACCAAGTGAATGAACTTGAGTAATAGGTAGTTGAGTTAGCATTATCTTTTTTTCTTATAGATGAGTCACTTAGAGATGGCCTCATGTCAAAGGTTAGAGGTGGAATTCAAAAAGCTTACTAGCTTGCATCAGTGCTTAGCACAAGTTGTAGATAGCACATCATCAACAAATGTTGGTTTGTGAATTCTGTTGGTGGTAAATTGCAGTGGTACATGGGCCTGAATATGGGAGCAGTTTCATATTCAGGACTTGCATGCCACCTCTGTCCCTATAGAGCATGAATGAAAACATTCCTCCATTGTTGTGTGCAGTAATCTTTCTACACTGTGCTTGTTGATGTTTTAATGCAATCTTTGTTCCCTTTTTGTAGGTGGCAGTTATTATTAATCACTCGAGGCATGGTTGATAACAATTTCTCAAAGAGTTCCAGAACATAAAAAGATATCAGTGCTTTGAAGAATCTGTATTTTATAGGTGATAAAAGAAACTTCAAGGGATAAAATGACTTTGCTCAAAGTCCCTTAAGCTTCTGTCTTCAGTGGACTCAAACTTTGGAGAAGTCTAACTTGCCATTCATTCTAAATAACCCTGTTAAGGAGCAAAATGGGAGAGTAATTCAGAGAACCATGGAGAGACAGACCTCAGGGAGTAGGCAATGAGCTAGAGAATTCAGTGTTTTAAAAACTTTAAATCCCCAACTGCTACACCATAATTCTGTTTTGAGAGTCCGTTATAAGGAAGTCATTTTGGTGACTTGGATGAGGTCCATGGGTGATGTGCCTTGACATCTAATTTGTGAGTGTTATAGTGAGATGCCATTAAGATTCTCAGTCTCCCTGGAATGCGAGAAGGGAGGATGTGTTTATTTTATAGCCCCATAGTTAATGCTTCTGGTGTCTAGAAGCATCCATTCCTTCATTCACTCATTCATTCAAACATGTTTGATGAATTCCCATATCCATTTTGCACTGTTAGATGTTTTGTATTTAAAGTTGAATAATTCAAGCATTGAATTAGACCATAAAAGTAAAGAAATTAATTCTTCACTGCTAGTTCAGAAGACTTGTTTTTTAAACTGACTTATGTTTTATGTGAATTCAGGACACCAGTAAACTTGGAGAAAAACAGTAATTATTTTGCCTAGAAATTCAGTGCCCACTGGGCCTCCCTAGTGGCACAGGTGTTAAAGTCTCAGTGCTATCAAGCTATTGCCGCCTGCCACCTAGTGTGGCAAGAGTTCTGTCCTGGCCAGAGAAGTGACCCACATGGCACAGCAGCCCTCTCCTGTCTCACCTGCTGCTCTCCTCAGCAGAGTATCTCAGTCAATCTGCCTGTCCTGTTCCCTACTCTGTCTCTGGTGAATGCTCTCATCCCCCACTTCTCTGAACTACACTCCAGTTCTTGTATACACAAATAAATAGAATAAATTTAAAAAAATTCAGTGCCCACTTATATTTACCAAGAAAGAAATTTAATTTAGAAATTCTTTTTCTGAAACTATATCCTAAACTTATACTTGCACATGCTGAACGTGTATGTACAGCGTTGTTTTATACCATTGACTTTAGTAAAAAAAAAAAAAAAAAGTGAAAGAATCTAAACACTTAGCATTAGAGAACTGATTTGATAATGGATACATGGTGAAAAAAATATTCAGTCATAAGACAGTATTTGTGAATTCCTTGTGTATAACAGGGAATAATCTCCAAAAGAGCTAGACATTATTTGTCTATATTTATATCTATCTGTTATCTATCTTTTATCTCTTCTAATTTTATATTTTGAAATTTTTAAATAGAAAGGTTATAAGGATATCAAGATATAAGATATTATGATAAAGTATGTCATATAATTTCATTTAGACTTGGTATTTGTTAATTACAAAATAGATTGTAGACATCATGACATTCATCCTTGAATACAAAGTCACACAACTGCACACCTAAGAAATTTAGCATTAAAATAATATTATCATTAATATACTGTTCAAATATTCTTGGTTATCCACCAAATATTCTTTATGATATGTTTTGGAGAGTTCAGGGTTTAGAATTTGGTTGTCATGTCTCTTTAGCTTCTGTCAGTAGAGTTCAGGCCACATGCATTTTGTCTTTAATGACAGTTATCTTTTTGAATAATATAGCTCGTTGTCTTGTAGAAATTTCCATCATTTGGATTTATCTGATTGCTTCCACACAATTAGATTCAGGTGAAACTGAATGGGCAAAATATTGTGGAATTGCTATTAATCATGCTGTTTGTTCATTTGAATTAATCAGTACATTGGAAGTGACACAATTATAATTTTCTGAACCCACAAATCTATTTTTATAACCTGTTGTTCTTCTAATTACTCATTAGATTTTTTAAAAAACTATTTAAAATCATTATGTTAGCACAGTTATTGTTAAGACCAACTGATGTACTGGTGAGCTCATAAGAACATAAGTAAAAATAGAGCTTTAGGTTGCTTATTCAAGCAAGCTGCAAGGATTAGCTTGGCATTTTTTTTTTTAAATACTGCATTAGCCTTTTAATTGAATTGACAAAACTGTTAAACCAATTTGTGGTGACTTAATAATATAAATGAGAATAATGGGGAGATTTCAGGACCATAGTGGACAGTTATGTTGATAATAGTCATACACATTGTTGGGAAAGTCCTCTCTACCATATCTAGACTAAATTTGCTGTTTTGTTTTTTGGAATTAATAATCAACATGTTAAAGGAATTTGGAAAAGGCTAAAAAAAGTCAAAGTGTTTAAATTTAAGCATTGATTATCAGAGAAACATCACAGATACAGTTATTCTGAGGAATAGAAACTTACATATATCTAACAGGCGATGGTTCACCAAGGAGCTCTGGAGAATGAGACTATCTCGAGATTGGGAGATCTAGGATGGACTTATAAAACAATTTGATATTCTAGCACCTATTATTATTATTATTGTTATTTAAAGATTTATTTATTTATTTATGCAGAACTGGGGTACAGGCCAGAGGTGCAGGGGTGAGATGATTCACCAGAGACACAGTGGAGAGCAGAACAGGCAGATGGACTGAAATACACTGCTGAGGGGAGCAGTGGGCTGGTCAGGAGAGGTCTGCCGCACCATATGGGTCACCACCTGGCTGGGGATCAAACTCGTGCTGCAGTGGCTGTGATTGCTTCACAGTGCTGTGCTTTAACCTGTCACACCACCAGGGAGGGCCTGCATTATTATTGTTAATGTTCAGTTTGCTCCAAACATGGCCACTAGATTGGCTCCTGTGTACTTTGACATGTGTGCATTGTTCTTTTAGTATTTACGTACTCTGTGACACAGTAGTAAAACGTCCCTCCTGGAATTTTGTACTTTTGACTTCGAAAGATCCCTTTCCCTAAGATTCCCTGAGATCTTTAAGTGGGGGATAGAGTTTGAAACTAAACTCTATGCACTCACAAGGAGACTGCATTGCTTATGGAGTGGCCATAGTTTTACATCTTTTCTGGGACTACATCTAGTTTATATTTGTACTCCTTGTTTGTCTCACTCAGCTAAAACAAAATACCCTAGGCTGAATGGCTGAACCAACAGATGTTTATTTCTCACTTTACTGGGTCCTAGAAAGCCCAAGATCAATGTATTGACCATTTGATTTCATCTCTGAGGACTCTTTTCCTGACTCACAGATGGCCACCTTCTCTCTGTGTATTCTCTGCTCTTTCTCCTCTTCTTCTTCTTCTTTTTTTTTTAAAGGAAAAGTGACAGATTTTATTGTGTAAAGTTCTGTGCCTGTCATGAGGGCCCGGCCTCATGAACTCATCTAAACCTAATTATCTCCCAATGACCCATTTCCAAAATCATCACATTACAGATTAAAGTTTCCTTTTGTGTATTTGGAATGGGCACATTCAGTCTATAACATCATTTACCCTAACAGCATAGGGTTTTTTTCTCACCTCTCTTTTTTAATCTACCTCTTTTCTATGAGAATCCTGATTCCTAACTACATCAATTTATTTATTTCTCCATTTTACTATCCATTCAAATGGTTTCAGTAAAACTACTCATGTACCATATTTGTAAAAACAAATAAGAAAAATTCAGTTTTTTTTTTAACTGTTCTTTTTATTCTGAAAAGATATCTTGCCAAGGATGTAGAATATAATATTCTGGTTTCAGGTTACTGAAATTCTTATTTTTTTCCCAAGCTAATTACTTCATTGATTTTTATAATATGGGTTCAATTTTAAGTTTTGTTCACAAACTCCACTTTAAGTGGAGAGTAATTTGAATGGCATGTTAATATTTAAATTTTCATGATCTGAGGACAGATATAGAAAAAACATTTAAAACATTTATTTGCTTGCATTTGCATAAAAATGAGTGGAAAATATACCAGAAGCTGTTCATTCTGAAAAAGAGAGTTGGGTAGTTGGAACAGAAGTTAAAAGGAAGACTTTTCACTGATTAGTGTAGTGCACATTTTGCATTTTGAAACATAACTACATTAGCTATTATTCTTACATTAGCCACTTATTCAAAATAAATTAAACATTTTAGAGGAAATAATCTGTGTTTCTTTCATCTTTTCCCTCATACACCATTAAGCAAATGTCTTAGTGCCTTTTATATATACATGACTTATATTTTTTATGATTATGAAGTTTCAAAAAACAGTTAACGTAGGTATTTATTTAAATTTATTTATGCACACAGAACTGGGGTACAGGCCA
>NW_004567118.1:25392724-25487593 GCF_000260355.1 Condylura cristata | reverse complement strand
CCCACCAGCAATGTAGGAGAGTTCCCTTTTCTCCATATCATCCCCAGTACTTTTTTTTTTTTTTTTTTTTTTTATCTTTTCAATGTGGACCATCCTTACAGGTATGAGATGGTATCTCATTGTGGTCTTGATTTGCATTTCTCTGGTAATAAGTGATGGTGAATATTTTTTATGTGCCTGTTTGCAATCTGAATGCATTATTTTGAGAAGTGTCAGTTTAGTTCTCTGACCACGTTTTGATTGGGTTACTTATTTTGTTTTTGTAGAGTTTTATGATTTCTTTATATATCTTTATCAGATATATGGTATGCAAATACTTTATACTATTCAGTAGGGTCAGTCTTTTCATTTTAGTTATGGTTTCTTTTGACATGCAGAGACCTTAGTTTCTGTAGCCCCAATTGTTTATGTTCTCTTTTGATGTCCTTGTTGTTAGGGATGTATCACTACAGCTTATGTCATCAAATGTTTTGCTGTCTTCTTCAATATACAGGTTTTATATCCAAGTCTTTTACCCATTTGAATTGGTCTTTGTGTGTTGTGTGATATAGTGATCTATTTCCATTCTTTTGCATGCAGTTGTCTAGTTTCTCCAATACTATTGAAGATGGTATTCTTGTTCTGTATGATCTTGGCTCCTTTGTCCATATATGTGGGTGCGTGTTTATTTCTAGGCTCTCAATTCTCTTCCACTGGTTTGTGTGTCTGTTTATGTTCGGATACTAGACTATTTTACTTTTTATGACTTTAAAATGTGAGTTGAGATATGGAAGTATTATACTTCCATTAATATTTCTTGTCAGGATTGATTTTGCTATTCAGGGATTTTTGTGACTCCATATGAATTTCTTGTCATGATTGATTTTATTTTTCAGGGACATTTGTGATTCCATTTGAATTTCAATAGAGTTTGAAAATTCCCAGTGGTATTTTTGTTGGGATTGATTGAGTCTGTATATTAGTTTATGTGAGATAGTTTGATGTTGATTCTTTTAACAATGTTGATTCTTCCAATCCATGAGCAAGGAATATTTTTCCATTTCTTTGTGTCTTCTTCTATTTTTTCAATAATGTCTTATATTTTTCTTTGTATGGATCTTTTATCTCCTTTGTTAGCTTTACCCCTTTAATTTTTTAAAATTTAATTGTAAATGGAATAATTTTTCTCAATTTATCCAACTTTTCATAAAATCAAAGCAGAAGTCAGTGAAATAGAAGTTAAAAAGACAGTCCCAAAGATCAACAAAACCAAAAGCTGATTCTTTGAAAAACTAAGCAAGTTAGAAAAACTTCTAGTAAGACTCGCCAAGATAATAAGGGAGACATCTCAAATAAATAAGATAAAAAATAAAAGGGTAGAAATCACAGCAGATGCTTCAGAAATTCAGAGGATAATTAGAAGCTACTATGGACATCTACACACTAACAAATTCAACAACCTAAAAGAGATGGAAAAATTCTTGGGCTAATACAGCCACCTGAGACTGAATAGGGAAGAAATGAAAAACCTGAACAAGCCAATCACAAGCAAAGTAATTGAAATAATATTCAAATGCTCCTCCCAAAAAAGAATCCAAGAACAAATGGCTTCACATGGGAATTCTACCAAACACTCCAAGATGTAGTAATGACTCTTCCAAAAAATTGTAGAAGAAGGAATACTTCCAAATACTTTTTATGAAGCCAAACATTACTCTAATACTAAAACCAAGAGGACACACACACAAGAGAAAATTATAGATCAATCTCCCTAATAAACACAGATTTAAAATCTTTAATAAAATATCCCTTTAAAATGAATCTAACAATGCAGTGAAAGGATCATATACCATGACAAAGTGAAATTCTTACCAGGCTCAGCAATCTGATAATTAATCAATGTAATTCATCACATTAACAAAAAAATTAAAAACCATATGCCCATATCAAATAGATACTGATAAATCACTTAATAAGATACAATACCTAGGCTCTCCCTAGTGACTCAGTGGGTTAGGATGCAGCACTGCAAGCTAGCCACAGCCGCTTCAGTGTGAGTTTGATCCCCACTCAGGAGGTGATCCACATGGTGTGGCAGACCTCTTCTGACCTGCCTGCTGCTCCCCTCAGCACTGTACTTCGTCTATCTGCCTGTTCTGTTCCCCACTCTGTCTCTGGTGAAGATTCTCACTGTCCCTGCAGTTCTGGCTTGCACCCCAGTACTGAATGCATAAATAAATAAATCTTTTTAAAAAAATACAATACCTATTTATGGTGAAAACCCTTTAAAAACTGGGGATTACTGAAACAATCCTCAACATAATAAAAGCCAGTGTTAATATCATTCTGCATGGTGAAGAACTGAAAGCTTTATCACTAATATCTGATACAGCACAAAGATGCCCACTCTCACCACTACAACATAATATTGGGAATCAGTTAGACAAGAGAAAGATAGAAAAGACATACAAATTTGGAAAGAAGTAGTAAAGCTATCATTATTTTCAGATGATATAATAATATACATAGGCATTCCTCAACATTCCATGGAAAAACTAATCAAGACAATCAGTTTAGCAAAGTGGCTGGGTATAAAATCAACGCACATAAATCGATTGCCTTCCTATATATATATTTTTTAATTGTAGTGTTATTATTGATGTGGAAATGGTTTTCAACAAAGTATGTAATTTGGAGATACAGATTCACACCTTTTTAGATGTATGTTACACCAACCACCAAAACACCCATAATCCTCCACCATAACCCAGAAGTTTTATCTGATCCCAAGAAACTCCCAATTATTGTTACCTTGACTTTCTACCACTGTCTGCTCAGTGGGTGAATGTCCAAGGAAAGAGGCTGACTTTTCCAAGCCATTTGAATCACTTCCCCGAGATGTTTCCATGAGCCATCAGAGTGCATACTTGAGCAGTGTCTAGATGTACTTGTTAAGTTTCTTAGGAATTTTTTTAAATGATTCAGTGCATTCTCTCTCTGAGCTGCATTTTGTCACTTTCAACATTCAACAGATGTATTTGGCTCTGGTGCAGTTTTGATTTTCATAGATGAGGAATTTTTCATTCTCTCTCTTCTGCCTGGTACTGAAGGCATTTTTAGTCAAATGCTTTTTGTCTCTGTCTCAGCCTCTTTTGCTTTTTATATATCCAGTCTTCTGGATTCCAGTTGAACCCCCAGGAGCACAGTTATCTCTTAAAGACAGTAACACCTTTTAAAGCTTGGTGTCACAGCAAAGTGGAGCAAAATTCAAAATAGAAACACTTGATTCAAATGTTGCTATTGCAATTTCTTCCTTAAAATCAGGTTGTTAGTCCAAACTATGCAGATTATTTATTTACTTTAACTACCCTGTGCCATCACTGCTTTGGTAGAAAGTTGGTACTTTTTTGTGTGTCTGTGGATTTATTTCTATATGCTTGTGTTTATAGTGATGTTTGCCTACTCTTTACCACTTCAGAACTCAGGAATCAAAGTTACTTTGCAAACAAGAGAAATAAAATTCATGAAGTTTCTTAGGAGTGGAAGATAAATGTTAGTAGATTTCATGGGAGCATAGGTGGGGGAAGAGCTCAGGAGTAGTTTGATATAAGTAGAAAGAATCTTGAGTCAAGAATCAGGGCACTTATAATCTCAACCTCTTTTACCATCCTACTATTTTCATTATTAGTTTACATATGCTTTCACCCATTTATTCAACAAAATTTATTAGTTATTCTGTGCAAAGCACTTTTGCATGACCTTTATTGAAACACTTAACCTCTAAGACAGGTGTTCATTTTTTAAAAGCAGAGTTTATTTTTTTTAGAGTAGTTTTAGGTTTGCAGTAAAAATGAGCAGAAGGTACAGAGATTTTCCATATCATTCCTGCCCCCACAGAGGTACAGCTTCCTTCGTTGTTAATGTCCCCCTACCTACGTGCTGTATTTTTTATAGTTGAAGAATCTATACTAATATATAATTATCATTCAAAGTCCATATTAGGGTATACTTTTGGCTTTGGACAAATTTCAATGACACATATCAACCATTATAATACAATACAGAATAAGTTCACTACCTTAAACACTCTCCTTAAACACCTCACAGTTTTTATTAACTGCATTGTGAACCTTTTTATAATGGCATTTTTACTTCATAATGTGTTTAAATTTTTCATGTCTTTACAAGGCCAGGATAACTCATGTCATTTGAACATTGAATGTTGAATAATATTTCATTGTCTGGATATGTTCACTTACTGAAGGACATCTTACTTGCTTCCTTGTTTTGGAAATTATAAATAAAAGTTGCTATAAATATCCATGTATAGGACTTGGGCTCAACAAAAGTTTTCAAATCATTTGGGTAAACACCAAGGAGTGCAATTGCTGGATCCTGTGGTAATTTATCTAGTATTATAAGGAACTGCCATATGTCTTCCAAAATGATTGTGCCAAAATGATTGTGCCATTTTGCATTCCCACCAGCAATGAGTGATAGTTCCTGTTGCTCCACATCTTCACCAGCATTTGATAGTGTCAGTGTTTTTAAGTGTTGACTGTTTGAATAGATGTACAGTGGTAACACATTTTATCTTGCAATTCCCTAAAAGCATGTGATATTGAGCATCTTTTCATATCCTTACTTTTTCATTTGCATATTTTCTATTAAGATCTTTACTTATGTTTTAGTCAGATTGTGAATCTTCTTCTTCTTGAGTATTTATAATTCTTTGTATAATTTAAACAAGATCCTGTCTTTTGCAATTATTTTCTCCTAGTCTATGTTATTGTCTTGTAGAGCAGATACTTCCAATTATAATGAAGCTTAACTTACCAATTCTTTTATTGACCTGTACTCATTTTTAAAATGGGGCTAATATTACGTATTTAAAAGGTACTAATATTAAGACAGATAGTGTTAGTGCATGCTGCTACCTTCAAAATTCTAGCATGGTTGTATGTCTTATTTTGATCTCTAAAATGTCTTTCAGATGTAAGTCTTAAGGACCAGTATGAATTTATCTTTTCTTTCTGTCATAGACACTGATAGTGATCCATAAAGTAGATATTGTATCAGCCAGGGTCCCACAGTAAGAAAGATCTTAGGACAGAGCCCCTAATTCATCTGCAGTAGATGCATAATATGAGAAAGAAATAATATTTTGCTGTTCCAGTTAGCTGAAAACTTAGTGATATTTGTTACCTCAATGTAATCCAACCTGTCTACTACAAAAGGTCATATAATGATAGGGCAGTTTCAAAGCACTTTGCATATGTGAATTGAGGAAGTAAGACTGAGTTTTCAGGTAAGATAAATTTGGGCCCATATGATTAGACAAACTGAGTATTGCTGTGCAGTATTGCCCACTCCTTTATCAGGATAAGAAACAGAAGCAGAAAGATGGGATTACAGTCATATGAAGCACTGTTTCTGGATGGTGATACTAATGGGTCACTCAATATACAGAAGTGGTGGTTTCCTTGAGCAGACTGTAGTCTAATTTGTTAGGGCATGACATAGCATGGAAATTAATTGGAGCAAAGAGGAAAAGTTGATGGAACCACTGCTTTCTTCCATCTTTAGAAATGAAATGATTATCATTCCAAAGAGGTCCTGTCATGCCTGCTTAAGTATAACCAAAGACCCCTGACTGGCTTGAAACTACCTTTACTATGTTTAAAGTTTCAAGGAGCTCATTGTATTATAGGAGTATTTTGGAAGATGAGAAAAGTAAGCAAATTTATTAAGCACATGCTATAGGCCAGGCATAGCATAGTTAATATACTTATATTCTCTCTCTCTATCATGTATATATAGTATATATGAGTGTGTGTATATATATAGATAGATAGACAGATAAAGTTGCATACAACTTCATCTAGAAAACTTAAAATGTATAAAATACAAATGTGGTTTAACGTAAGTATAGATTTTTAAAAGTGAAAAATTCAAAAACAGTTAGGGGTTAACAGAAAGGAAGGAGGAATAGGTATTAGTAAAAGGGGTCAACTGTATGAACCTAAACATAATATATACACATGACAATTTTTAATGCCACATACCTGAAACATACATGATGCTATAGTGCAGTGTAACTTCATTAAAAAAGAAATTGAGGCCCTTCCTGGTGGCGCAGTGGGTTAAAGCACAGCACTGAGGATCTAAAGCCGCTTCCGCATGAGTTCGATTCCCACCTGCCCTGGAGGTGACCACAAGGTGTGGCAGACCTCTCCTGACCCGCCCATTGCTCCCCTCAACAGTGTACTTCGTCGATCTGCCTGTTCTGCTCCCCACTGTCTCTGGTGAAGCCTCTCACCGCCCCTCAGCCTCTGGCCTGTACCCCAGTTCTGTATGCACAGATAATTAAATCTTAAAAAAAAAAGAAATTGAAAAAATAAGCAAGGAAAATTAGTAGAGTTGCATGATAATACTCAAAGTTGACTAGATAGTGAAGTGGTCCCACCAACAGATTATGATGAGACTGTACATAGGGTTCAGCTATGGAAAAAGAACTTTGAAATTATTAAAGTTCTTTTACCTTGTTACAGAAAAAAATTCTAGAAATAATCTTGTATATATTTTTATATGATTCTTATATAATGAGTATACATACACACATACTCAGTAATATATATATATATATACACACACACATATTTATCATTATATGTATTTATAAATATATGTGTGTATTTATATACTTTTGAATCTTAATATCAATATTCCAATAACTAGGAAAAACAAGACTCTTATCAGTTAAATACTTGTTCAAGTTTATATCTAGTATATAATCAAGCAGGATTCAAACTCAGTATGGATGACTCCAATTCCTGAATTTTTAGCATTACCCCATTCTTCCTTCCACATGAGATATATTGGATCTAAAAAGCGAGGAAACTGAAATAGAAATTTAAATCACAGGGAGGTCCAGGGAAGTTAATTCCTCAATGTTTAAATAATTATTATACTGTTTTCCAGAACATTGTTTCTATTCTGATTCTAGGGCTTAGAATTTGCCTCTCTGGAACTGAATGTTGCACATGGATGATAGCATTGGAACGAGCCTCCAGATGCTGCAAAGACATTGCTGGCAAACTGCAGTGAGAAAATGAGAATGACAGATATGTGCACAAGTTTATGGTAGTTTTGCTGCAGTGCGTGTAGTTATCTTCTATGACCTCTGTGGATCGTGATGGTTGATGAACATACAATCAAAGGTAAGACCGCTTCTCCTATTTGGGGGACTATGTGTGACGGTGTTATTCAACAAAAAAAGGGACTAGACTAAACTGTACTCACTCATAAAGATAATCATACAAACTTCTGCTAGACTTCTTGGACAGTGTGCCAGCAAGCATTCTTCAGGGTCAGGTTTGTTCAACAAAGTGTTGCCTGATTTAAAAAATAATAATAATAAAATTGAAAGGGGTGGAGTGGGGGAGAGAAGTGCCTGCTCATAGTAAATTCATTTGTTAAGCCAATAAATAAATCCATTAAAACAAAAAAACAACAGTTAGGCAGACTCATAAGTTTGGAACCTCAAAGTGGCTTCTGACTTCTTAGTAATTGTGTAAATGCTCATCAGTTAAGTTGAGGGTTGAGAGATAGAAACCAACAACTGCAAACAGAAACCTTTTGGAAGAGCTTAAAGATTTAGCAGTGGCACATCTCCAATTTTCCATCTTTTATTTAACTCCTTTGAACTCCCACTAATTTCCAGGCAACACTTGGAGTTCCATTTTTAGCTTTGCCTTTTGACTTATTATTTTTTTCCTCTGTGTACAAATCTGTGTATGGAAATGCCTCTCTTTTAAATTAATTTTTTCTTGATTATTGAATAATGTTCACTGCCAGAATTAGTTAAAAATAGACTAATTTGAAGAGGAGAATGAAAGTGATCCATAACACCACCATTCAGAGATAATCAGTGGTACGGTTTCTTTGTATTACTAGCCAGGATTTTTCTAAATGTGCAAATGTGCATGTCCTTTTTTTTTTTTTTTAAACATGGCTGAGTGCATGCTGCGCAGAGAGTTCCTGGGCAGCACGGGCCATGCTTTCATGCCCTGTCACTCAAGTGATTTGTAGGACACAGGACAAATCAGCTACAAACCTGTTTGTGGACATCATTAGTACTGGCTGCTATCAGCATTTTGAGGGGTAAAGGATACATAAAATCTAAAACCTATGCTTTATATTTTTTTCACAATCATGGCTTTTCATAGCTGCATAAAATTACATTTTTTGGGCATACTAGAATTTAGTTATTCCTCTCTGTGCATTATTCTGATATGAAGATCTTTTAAAAATTGTGCTCTTAGCATTGTTTCCAGTAAGTAGAATATGCAGGCGAGAGCAGTCTAGCAACTCTGTGAACTTAAACTTATTGTGGAGTTTTGCCTGTTTGCGCTCTCACTGTGACTGTTAGTGGGCCCACCCCACTGTCAAATTCAACTCCAAGCATTACTGTGTGCTTTTACTAACTTATTTCAAAATACAGACTACTTCTTAAGCCATGTTAACATTTCATATGTTTTGAGCTTTTTAGACTGCTCGCATTTAATTTGTGACCATGTCCCCTTAGTTGTGACCATGTCCCCTTTATATATAATTGCTTGGGTGCACAAGGTGTCATCTTCTACACTGATTTTCCCACTATTAAGCTCCTTAGTTTTCTGTCACTTAATCAGCTCAACTGTATTTTCAGTTTTCTTCAAGATTTTATGGATAATAAAGATCCTTAAGACTTCGTTGTTTTCACATATAAAAGACAACTTGAAATCTTAAAATCTTGGGTTAAACCACCCAAAATGATTTGTCCCTAAAACTCCAAATCATCTGGTAAAAATAAAAAATGTTGAAACAGTTTTTTTCCCCCCGTTTTCAAGAGCTAGCATAATTTAAAGAACTCTAGATCAAGCTTCCTGGAGTTTATGTGGTGAAGGAAATGTTCTGTGGTGTGCACTCTATCTACAGTATGGTCATCTTTTACAGATGCTGAGTAGTTAGAATACAGCTAGTGCAAGTGAGAATGGCATCTTATTTTTTTTTAAATTGAATCAGTTTCAGTGTCAATAAGCATATGTGACTAGTAGCTTCCATTTGGACAACACAATTCTAGAAATAAAGAGTAGACAGGAACCTTAGAGTCATATTCCAGTTTTGCTGCCTTGTGCATGTCATACTTCCTGCCTGGGTCTATTTCACCATCTATGAGAAGATACAAGCTTCTTGGAATTACATAATAAGTTAATGTTAAAACTTGGACCAGAGTCTTAAATAACTGTCAGTGTTTTTCCCTTCATGGCGTGTTGTAATTCAACAGTTCAAACTTTAGGCTGTGATGTTACTAATAGAAAATTAAATTCATTTCTCCCCCACTTCACTACCCTATTCCAAATTCTCTTAAACTAAAGCTTTGGTTTACCTGACCACTCTATTAAATTGACATTTCTGGTTGTTTTATATTCTCGTGTTTTTTAGCTTCTTTTCACAGAAATTATGTTAACTATGTATGTAATCATACATTTGTTTTTTCGCCTACTAGGCCAGTTCTGTGGAGATAGGGACTTTGCTTACTGCCGTGTCTTCATAGTATCCACACATGGATCATTATACCTTTGTTGAGTGAAACTATTCAGATGAATTTGAGCAAGGCTTGGAGTAGGTGAAAGGGGAGGGAGAGAAAACTGCTTTATCAAATCAGATAACGATGCTAGCTATCAGTTCAAGGCTTAAGTTCATTTTGAAATTTTATACCAATCTCTGTGATGTTGGGTAGGCAAACTTTCATGTAAAGCCATTTCTCCCCATTGAAATGATCAAATCCAGAAGAAAACTTTACTTTTTTAATTGGCCCCATTTCACTGGTATCAATTTTTGGAGAAGGTTATATGTTCATTTGAATAGGAAGATATTTCCATTCCCTGAATTCATTCTCAACTACATGTGAATCTATAAAACAGGGAAATTCTATCTGTACCATTGTATTAGCATGAAGTTATCAGTGAGGAAAAACATTCAATACAATGCCTGCAATTATCCTTTGCCTTCTCTCTCTGCCACTAAAGTTTGTATTCAGGTTAGTGATGCAGATGCTGCAAATTTAGATTTTCTGCCTGGATATATGGTGATTTCTTTTTTTTTTTATTAAAAAGTTTATTTTTACATCATTTTGCACATTTTTTTTTCATCTCAATTGTAATCCCCACGGGTTTTCCATCACCAAATCACCCCTGTGCCACCAATATGGTGATTTCTTGATCACACTGGACTTGGTTCCAAACTTATCCTCCTGATAAGTACAGAGCTTTACTAAACTGAGGGGACAGTGAGAATGGGGACAGCAATTGATGACATACATTGGTGTCATGGACTTGTCCAGGCCAAGTTTCCTAAATTCTGTCTAGCTTGCATAGACCTGTCTAGGCAAAGCTATCCAGAATGGACAGGCTGTGGTCATCCTGACCCAGCCTCCTGCCTCATCTAACTGCATATCTACTCTGGGAGTCTATAAATGCCAAGGAGCCCTTATAATGAAACCCTTCACAATGGAGTGCCTGGATTTTATTGAGAAAAGCCAATCCCCTCCCATCTGTCATTTGGCACTTAGCGCTGTAGTTATTCTAGATGAGTGAACACTTGTGTTATATTTTCCAATAGCAAAACTAGGGTCACCAGGGTGCCTGCTGTTTTAGCTGAATCCAGATGGGGTTTTCCTATAAACAAGTGCACATGGAATATTTATGCCACCCGTGGCACCTGACGCCTTAATACTTAGGACTTCTATGTAGTAGCCACTCTTCCTATAAGTCACTTTAGCACACTAAGTAAATATTTTAATATAGCCATGTCACTGTTTATTATAGAATGGCTTGGACCCAGATCTTGCCTAATGCTTGGTTAAAAAGTCAGTTTATACCATCCTTTAAAGTGAATCAAAGAATGCATAAACGCCACTCTTTTGTTACTCAGAACTCTGTTTACTTTACTTTTCTGTAAACCTTGTGAAATGCTTGCTTACAAAAAGCTGACAGATGCCAGATTTGCTCATTAACTGGAGGTGTTTTCCAAGTCAGGAAGGTGAGGTGTGAATGTGGGAGGTGTGATTTCTTCTCCAAGGCCATCTCCCATGGTCATTGCCCAGGGCACCTGTTTTTTTGCCAGGGGATCTTGACCTTTTGTTATCAAGCAGTGAGTGGAACTGAGAAACAGCAAATCAGACTCATGGCTCCTAAAACGACTCCTGGGCATCAGAGCCACTTGAAGTAGACACGAAAGGACTCTGAAAATCAGGCCTTCGTCAGAGACCTTCTTAAAATAAGTGATCATGTTCACTATAAAAACTTGTAATTTTACTGAATTTTAGTAAATATCAATTCTATGCCTCAGCATAAAGACAGGGACATTCCTTATAGGCCTAGCAATTAAAATCTTGATAGATGTTTCTGAATACCTAAGCGGTTTGATGTTTATGTTCTTGGTTAACTAAATAAGTGTGTAATAGATACATTAATGTATTATATAAAGTCAATTATAACTTTTATATTAAAATCAGTGTTTACTGAAGTAAAACTACAGATCAGTTAACAACTTTTTCAAGATATACAGAGATACGATCTACAGCAAGGTTTAAAGGAATAGAAACTCTTAAAAATGATGCAATGGTTCTCTTTTAGTGTGTTGTCCACCTTTCCTGGAGAGTCATTTCCGTGAGCCAATGTGCTCTGAGAAATGTTTACAAAAGTTACCATAAACCTGTTTGGACCTAACAGGAGAATAGCTATATCCTGAAGGTAGTTTCCATTGGATTTTTAAAAAATTGATATTATTTTATAGTCTTCAAACCAGCCATTTATAGAATAAAGCCAGTGCTTTAGTTTAATGTTTTCCAAATAAAGCCACTATATTTTCTTTTGAAAAATTTGTTATTGCTTTTATCAAGATATAACTGATATCATGTTAGTTTTAGTTGAATGACTTAAAGGTTTGCTATAAGTATGTATGTGAAATGACCACCACAAGTTAACACCCGTCACCAAACACAGTGGTGTTTTTTTTATGATACGTACTTTTAAGATTTATAACCTTAGCAACTTTGAAATATATAATACAATAAAATGTTGCTAAATGATGAGAAATGCATTGGTAAGTGGTGTTGCCGTTCTACAAATATCAGAGTATGTTTACACAAACCTAGATGGTATAGCCTAGTACATATTAGGCTGTATATAGGATCACGATTTTATATACTGTCAACTGTTAACCAAAAACCACTGTGCACTGTATGAGTGTAATGTATTGTTAACTAAGTTGCCATGCTGTATGTTATGTATCCAGCACTACTTTATCTGACACCTGGAAGTTAGTGCCTTTTGGCCACCTTCAGTCATTCTGCTTATCCACCTGCTTCCCCATCTCTGTCTCTGGCAGCCAACATATCTATCTGTTCTTTGTATCTGTATTTTGCTTTAGATTTCACATTTGTTTCTCTTTACGTCTCTTCGCTCAGCAAATATCCCCAAAGTCCTCACATGCTATCAAAACAGGCAGGATTTTTCTTTCTTTATGGCTAAAAATATTCTGTTACATATACACAATCTATATATAGCACACATATATAGTATTTTCTTTATCCATTCATTTATTGGTAGACATTTTAGTTGCTTTTATGCCTTATCGATTATAAATTATGCTCTAGTGAACATGGGGTAAATCATTTCAAATTAGTGTTCTCATTTTCTTCAGATTTATACCTAAAAGAGGAATTACTGGATCATATGGTAGATTTATCTGTGATGTTTTTTAGGAGCATTTGTACAGTTTTCCGTATTTTCCAAACCAATTTACATTCCTGCTAATGTAAGATCCCCTCTTTTCCAGGTCTTCACCAATACTTGTTGTCTCTTGTCCCTTTGATGCTAGTCATTCTAATAGGTGTGAGATAATACTTCATTGTGGTTTTAATTTGCATTTTCCTCATTATTAGCGATGTTCAGCCCCTTTTCACATAAGTGTTGGTCATTTGTAAATCTTATTTGGGAAAATGTTTATTCAGATCCTTTGCCTATTTCTTTTTAAATCAGACTTTTCTTAAGTTTTTTTTTTTAAAGAAGCATTTTCCTTTTTTTCTTTCCCAAATATTTATTTGTTTATGTATATAGAACTGGGGTACAGGCCAGAGGAGCAAGGGCGATGAGAGAGGCTTCACCAGAGACAGAGTGGGGAGCAGAGCAGGCAGATCAATGAAGAACACTGCTGAGGGAGCAGAGGGTGAGATAGGAGAGGTCTGCTGTGCCATGTGGATTACCTCCCGGGTCGGGGATAGAACTAGCACTGAAGCAGCTGCGACCAGCTTGCAGTGCTGTGTCCTAACCCGTTGCTCCACCAGAGAAGGCTTATCAGATATTTTTTATTGACTATAAAATATTTATGTATATTTGACGATACCTGGTCCCATTTCATCGGTTGCTGTTTCATTTTGTTAATGGTTTACTTTGCTGTATGGGGGAAAAAACAGGATTCTTGATACTTTTTTCAGCACAAAATATCATTTTTGACTTATTAAATTCACTTCATGAGCACTCAGAGTACATTTCCATGGAAGTTCTGTTTATATAAAAATGTTTATTCATATTTACCATTTGTGGTAGTCAGAATAATGGCCTCCAATGATGTCTATGTACTAATGTCTGGAATCTGTGAATATGTTAGGCTACATAGCCAAGGGCAGTTAGGGTTGCAAATGGAGTCAAGGATGGTAATTATCTGGCCTAAAAATATGAAGATTATCTTGAATTATCTGGGTGGGCCTAATGTAATCACAAAGGTCCTGAAAAGTGGAAGGAGGAGGCAAAAGTTAGAGGTTAGAAATTAGCAGAAAAAGAATACCTAATTGCTTTAATTTGTATTTCTTTGATGAAAGATGTTTTGTGCTTTTGTATTTTAATATTGATTCATAAGAATTGTTTTATATGGGCCCTCCCAGGTGGCGCAGTGGGTTAGGATGCAGCACTGCAAGCGAGTCATAACCGCTTCAGTGTGAGTTCGATCCCCAGCCCCAGAGGTGACCCACATGACGTAGCAGACCTCTCCTGGCCTACCCTCCGCTCCCTTCGACAGTGTACCTCTTCAATCTGCTGGTCCTGCCCCCAACTCTGTCTCTGGTGAAGCCTCTCACTGCCCCTACACACCTCTGGCCTGTACCATGGTTCTGTATGCATAAATAACATAAATAAATCCTTAAAAAAATAATTGTTTTATATATTGAAGATTATAGCCCATTATCTACACTGTACAGTATACAAATATAATTTCTCCTGATTTCTATTTCCCTTCTATTCATTACTTGCATTTTGTGGGCACCTATTAGTTGATATTTACACATGCACATATACATAAATATATACACATACAATATATACACACTTTCATAAAAATATCACTGCAAATACCACAGCAGAATCCTGGAGAAAAACACTCTATTTGAGTTTTTTCTATTGAAGAAAAACATATCTATTTGAACAAATATTTCTCCTACAAGATGATATATGTATCTACTTGGGACATAGGAGTCCATGTATATACTGATTGCTGAGAGATCTGCTTTACATTTGGCACTCCATATTATTAAGTAAATAAATCTTGGTCATTTATTATGTTATATTCTACCTTATGAGTGTACCCTTTTTAGCATTTAACAAACTCTCCATTAAGAAACACTGAGGTCTGCCTTTGATTTGTCATTATTATTATTAACAACAAAATTCTCAGTACACTAAGATTGGCAGAAAAAGAATAGCAAATAACAATAGCTAATATTTAGGTGTCAGGCACTATTGTTAACATTTATATAACAGCTTATGTATTAACCCATTCAGTTCAATCTTCTACAAATCCTGTTATTTTGATGGGGTACTACTCTTCACCTTTTGCTTTAACACACTAGGACAGGAAACCACATACTACGGATTAAGCAACTTGTTCAAGATTTATGTTTGTGGTAATGAGAGCACTGCTGTCTCCCTACTCCCCTACTTATTCTAGAAAAACAACACTATCCAAATATCTGTGCTCTTAGCCAGGAATTGGAATTACCCCAGAGTAGGAGTCTGATAGGCAATGTTAGGTTGTTTCCTGCTTATGCTTTAATTACCTTCAAAGAGTCGTAAGCACTCAATAAAACAAATTCATACCAGGTGAGAAGCAAAACAAGGCTTGTTGCTGTAGTATGGAAAGTAGCTGGTGATACCTTTAAAGGACACCCAGGGTGATCAGGAAGAACTATGCACAGGGAAGAACTATGCTCTAGGGTAGCTGCATGCTGAAGAATCCAGAGGGAAAGTAGACATATTTGGCGTATTTGGAAGTACTGGGATAATCATAGCAATGGTATCTGTAGATTTGAACTCTTGGTAATCTATGTGTGTGTGTGTGTGTGTGTGTGTGTGTGTGTGTGTGTGTGTGTGTGTGTGTATGAGATGAGATACAGCCCCTTAACAATTCTTCTTCCTTGATCCTTGATACTTATGGGCAGTGTGATTAGAAGTCACCTTAGATAGTGATTATTAAACTTTCTAAATTTTCCAACTTATCCACTTAGGCCTCAGCTAAAAATATGAACACGCTAGTTTAGGTGATAGATTCATAGTTTGATCCTTTTTAACTTATTATTTTTATTTCAACTCCTCTTTAGCTTATATTTGTTATGTTTTCATCCCTTGCTTTTATTTATTTTTTTACTTCAGTATTTATTTTCCCCAGTTCTTGGCTTGGTTTCATAGAAGTCTTATCTCTGTTTTCTTTTGATTGGGGAGAAGGACTACTAGTGTCTGAGAGATCAGTACTCTTCCTAATATCTATTTTCCGCAGTTCTTGGCTTGGTTTCATAGAAGTCTTATCTCTGTTTTCTTTTGATTGGGGAGAAGGACTACTAGTGGCTGAGAGATCAATACTCTTCCTGCATCAATAGCACATACTCCTGAGGCTACTGGGCAATTCTCGCTCTGCAGAGATAAATGGATCTTAAAGAGTCCAGGCCTGTGCTTGCACAGGCCCTTTCACAGTCCTGGAAAGGACTCTAGAAGAATAGAAACATTTTCAGATTTTTAAAAAATTTGTATTAAGTACAACATTTTAACAATAGGTTAAGATTCATTGTCCTACTCCTATATATCATCCATTATACTTTGCTTCATGTTCTGCGACCCAACTGGTGTCATGGGGGGTCATTTAGTTTGATTTTAGTGAATTGTATTTATGTATTTTGCCATCTCCTCTATAAGTTAAGCTTCTGCTAGCTCTCCTGGTGTTGGAGTGGCTCTAGGGAATTTCTGATTACCGACATGTCATTTACTCTTAATGAGCCACAAGGATCAAGGTCAGAGGTCTTTCAAATCTTTGTGTCACCTAGAATCTGAAGATTTAAGGAACCAAAGGTAGTTTGTGGCAAGTCCTTCTAAATCTTAAAATGTCAAAAAAAAAAAAAAAACCTCATAGATTTACCAAATTTACAATAACTCCAGCAGTTTATATGGTATTATCAAAGTTCCTGGGAAGCTAAGAAAACCAATTGTGTACAAGCAAGAAATAGGGAAGTTGAATTAGGCAACTAGTTATTAAAGATGTTGTGCAAAATAGGGTGTTTTTTAAATGCTTATTGTACTCTGTTATTAGAATCTGTAATTTGTGGTGATTTGTCTTCTGATTCTAGGCAAAATTTATTTCCAACTCTGAGAAAATATAGATTTTCCCTTATCTACCTGGTTGGGGTTTTCCTTCATTGAATCAGGGACCACATGTTGTGTAACATCGAAGAGCTTGCTACTTTAAGATCAACTCAGTTCCATAGAGCAATACGAAGCTATGTCATAAAATGAGGCCTGCATGAGTTTTTGTCTACCTCGTCCATCTGTCTTATAACAAACCCAGTTCTTCCTGTATCTTGGCAGTAAGTTCTCTATTTGCTTTATTTGTCAACAGTACTGTGAAGTTTTTTTCTTGTTTGAGTCTTGTTGCAGCTTTAGTGAGAAGCTGACAAGTGCCACATGGAAGGATGTTACATAGACCTCCTTTGCAACCAGAAGCCCCAGTGAACTCTTAAATCTGAGTTGGAACATGTCTAGACATCTTCTAAAATTGTACTGTCTAGCACTCACAATGTTTCATAGAAGACATGTGTTCTGATTGCCCAGATTAGTTCTTATTTTGAACTGTGGTATCCTTTTCATATATCTGCTGTTTTTCTTTCTTGTCATCCTGATAAAGAGTGAGGGCTAGAAAGGAACATATGTTAATTCCATATTGGACCTTAAAATGGACTTTTTCAGAGACTGATGTGAATTCTAGTTAAATAGTTTTGGCCAGAAAAGGGAACAGTTTATGCTTATGACAGTTTAGATTTATGTGTGTGTGTATGATGCTTTTAGTATTACAAAATCATGACTGTAGGTGCTGAGCGTGGGGTTGCCAAAGCTAAGAAAAGCATTCACCTCTCTTCCAAATAATTACTTTCTTTGTTTGCTGTGGCAGCTGGAAGTTACCTGAGGTGGAAACCATAATCTTTTCTAGGCATACACTCTCTAGTTGGAGCCGGAAGTTACCTGAGGTGGAAACCATAATCTTTGCTAGGCATACACTCTATAGTTGGATCTGGAAGTTACCTGACATGGAAACCATAATCTTTGATAGGCATACACTCTCTAGGAGCCTGAGAGTGAAGTGATCCTATATTTTTTCTGGCATGTCAGCCAGGGTTAAGATTAAGGAGAGATAAACAGTATTCTGAGCTTTCCATTCAGGGTCAGCTTCAGTGCCAAGGAACTGACGATATACCCCAGACATGCCCTTTCACTGCCCCCCAGATGTCCTTTGCCTTTGATACATTCCCTTCAAGTCATGAAACGTGCAGTAGTTCTGCTATGGTCTCTTCCCCTTTCTTTCATAAATACGGTGGCAATTTGTATGTCAAGTTGCTTTTGCTTTAATATAGACTAATAGCCTTCTAATAATAATTTCTCAAAGATTCTGGCATGTGTTTTGATATGTTGACATTTTCTTCATTTTCCAGTACTTGTTCACTGAACCATTATTCATTCATTTAAGATGCTTTTATTGAGCACCTACTATGTGCCAACCTCTCTTTTAGATTCTCATGATGCAGAGATGGATTAGAGTAGTAAAATAAGCCCTTGCCTGCCTTATGAGATGGGGTCCTCTTGGATGTGCTTGTCACTTTCCTCCATGTAACAACAAACAAGAAAACAAGTGCACATAAATTATTGCTTAATGTTTAACAGCACATCTTTACTTAATTCTGTGTTCCTAGTAACTTGTTTGTTTTAATTGATTGTCTCAGAAGTCCAGTGTCTATAAAGCAGGACAGTGGCTGATCTGCAGACAGTCTGTCAGACTCATTTAGTGGCACATACACTGTGTGAGCAGAACCTTGACTTTCTCCTATCTTGTCTTCATTATAATACTGAGATCTCTGTCTCTGGGCAAGATTTGTCCTTCATTTTCTGAACATGTGATGTATGTAAAGTTCCCCTCCTGAAGTTGCCCTGGACTACTCCAAAATGCCCTCCCTTTTTCCTGGATGTAGAATAATTTCATCCCTTGTGGCCTATATAAGGGAGAGGCTATGTCCTTAGGAAGACATTCGCCCTTAAGGTCTTCCTGGAACTTTCTGACACTCTTCGGTAAATCTCAGCTTCAAAATCAACTGCCATGCTTCAGAGTCCTTATTTCACTCTTGAGTGAGAAACCCATGAACCTACTACCACTGGCAGATAGCACTTAGATGCTGGTGGAGGAAACAGCAAATAAACAGTAAATTTTTGCATATTCATTTTAAGATGTCTTTCATTTTAACCTCTCTGGTATTGGCAACTTTTTATAATAGACAACATCACATAACTGCTGTTGGGTAAGTAACAATGTAGTTCTTTCAGCATAACATATACAAACAGTAAAAAATATTGTACTGTCATTGGTTCAGTTGAGTTGTCAGTATGTGTAGACCTGAAGGCACAGTGTTGGGACAGAAATTTAGTAGTAGAATAGGAAGCATCAAATGTAATTATACATTTTCTTGCAAAAATAAACCAGCCAGGCTTTAAGAAACACAGTGAATGGTCATGTCCTAAAATAGACAGTGTCTATCAGAAGCCAAACAATGCTAAGAAATTGACAATTCTTGCAATACAGATGAAAAATTTTCAATGCAAGGTCAGTATAACAAATTCCTACATATTTTGTGACTCTCATCAAGATATCACACCACCCTCGTATTGGAAGTGGATATTTAAAATTCTATGTGTTAGTGGTAGGTAAATCAATTTGCCTATGTTCAATGATACATTAGATTTTATGAAATTCAGTGTGAGACAGAGCAATTCCTATAAAGAAAATAAAGGCAACAAGTTTGTGGGAAGCAAGAGTGAGAAGGACATGGGCCATGACCATATTAAATGGAAAGGTAAATAAATTATCTCTGATGTGATCTGAGAGGAGTAGAGTTGACATTGATCTAGGAAATTAGTCTTGAAGAAGAGGAATCCAGGTAGAGAGAATGAAAAGGACAAGAATAAAATAAGAATATATTTAGAATGTTCAAGGGCAAGCAGAGAGGTCTCTTTGGCATGACCTAGAGAGAATTTAGAAAAGAGTTTGAAAGTTTGGCATTTGCCATGCCAAAAGGCCATGCCAAATGTTTTGGATTTTACTCTGAGGGGCATGAGAAACCATTCAAGAGGGACAAATAAGATGTGGTGTGTACACCAGAATAGCACTCATCTATGTGGAAAGTGTGATCTTGCCATTTGTGACATGTGAATAGAACTGGAGGAATAATGCTAAATGAAATAAATTAGGATAAAGACAAATGCTGGATGATTTCACTCATACAAAGGATATGAAGTGAAAATAACCCCTAGAAATTTAACTTCAGAATTGAGGCTTTCAAAAGGGCAGAATGGGGAGCAAAGAAGGGAAAGAGCTCAGTGGACTGTGGTGGAGGAGTACTGATACTTTAGTGGTGGGTGTAGTCACATACATCTGCAGAGGTGTGAACCTGTACCCCTAAATGATATGCAGTATTGTTTTTTTAAAGATATATATATATATATATATATATATATATATATATTTTATATATATATATATATATATATATATATATATATATATATATATATATGTAAGATTTATTTATGTATGTATACAGAACTGGGGTACAGGCCAGAGGTGCAGGGGTGGTGAGAGGATTCACCAGAGACAGAATGGGGAGCAGAACAGGCAGATTGTCGAAGTACACTGCTGAGGGGAGCAGCGGGCTGTTCAGGAGAGGTCTGCCACGCCATGTAGGATCACCTCTGGAGCAGGTGGGGATTGAACTCATGCGGAAGTGGATCCGCTGCGCCACCAGGGAGGGCCCCGATATGCAGTATTGTAAAACCAATCTTAGCCTGAGTAAAACGTGATACAATTGAAATCTCAAAGGTAAAAAGAAAGAATTTGGAGCAAGAGAGCAGCATTGTTAGATGCCGATTTCAAAAGCTCAGTCTGGCTGTCTTTGAAAATAGACTGTAGAAGATTAGATTAGAAGAAAGGTTAAATCTTAAAAGGCAATTCTAGAAAAAAGAGGAGGTTAGATAGATTTACATATAAAACTCAGAAATGAACAGTTGTGTATCAGAAGTAGCAGGAGCAAGTCATTGGGTCAAGAGAGGGTATGGGTTTTCTTCTTTAGATTGCTTTCCTCTTTTAAAAAATATTCATTGAAGTACTACTGTTTTACATCATTGTTAGTATTTTCTAGGGGTAGTGTCTCCCCCAACCCTGGTCAGACACCATAGCACACCTACCACCATAGTCCATTTTGCTCTCTCCTGCTCAGTTTGTTCTTGGCCCTCTCCTCAATGCCTCCGTTGTATGGTCAGCCTTCAAGAGTGAGTTTTATAGACTATTTTGACCCATTTGTTTCTCTCTCTGTATTCCACATATCAGTAGCATCAATCTTTGTCCTCCTTCTGGCTTAACTCACTTAGCATAACCCCTTCCTGTTCCTGTCTATGTTGCCACAATGAGAGTTTATCTTCCTCCATCACTGAATAGTATTCCTTGTGTCTGTATACTCATGGGAAGTGATAGGGTGGCACTGTGTGAGAGCGGCTGTGCATGCTCCGAAGAAAGAAGCTAATGTGGAAGGGGAGAGAGTAAGTATCCTCTTCCCTGTTTCTTGAGATCTCACTAGAAATATGAAAGGGGTTTAGAAGACTCTTGTGCTCCCATTATTCTTCCATTGAGATTCTTTTTTCTAGGATACATATTTCAAGCAGCTGGCTCCTTCCTGCTTCAGTTCGTCTCTTTAGGGCTCTCAGGGCTGTACAGTGCTTGCTCAATGTACAGAAGTACTGCGTGGTTGTCTCCACGTTTTGTTCCGTTTATCTTCAGTTCTTAACCCTAGCAATAAATGTTTCATTTACACGTCAAGTGAGTTCTAAGGAAACAAAATTTTATAGTTTAGCAGGTGGCAAAGAGTCACATTTTCATTAGGCTTTATAGCTTTCTTTTATGTGGAACCATGGTTCCTGGGCTTCTCAAAAATGCTGAGTGATAGTTCAAACATATTTAAGCAGTCAGAAGAGTTATTTTAAAAAGTACAAAGTAGCTTCCTCACAGACATTCTTTGAGCAAATTGTAGTACGGCTTTTATCTTCAAATCCTTTACTGAAATCAAAGTTGAGTTTTAAAATGTACCGAGCTATGGAATGTCCAACCTGTTCACCTTCTTTTTCACCAGGTATATTGCTTTTTTGACTTTTTCTCTTCTTTCTTTCTCCCTATCCTGTCTTTCTACCTTTTTTTTTTTTTTTGAACAAAACTGTTTAGAGGGAGTGCATCTATGAAATGTGTAGGGAAGGAAGCAGAGGTATCTCAGCTCATAGTGAGAAAATGTGTGTGTGTCTCTAGATATAATTTTTATATAACATGAAAAAATGCATACACATTTACTTAATAAATAACACATGTGTGTATATATTTTTTAAAGATTGATTTATTTATACCTACAGACTTGTGGTACAGGCCAGAGGTGCGGGGGTGGTGTAAGGATTCACCAGAGTTAGAGTGGGGAGCAGAACAGGCAGGTAAGCGAAGTCCACTGCTGAGGGGAGCAGCGGGGGAGACAGGAGAGGTCTGCTGGGCCATGTTTGTCCCTCCAGGGCAGGGATCAAACTCACACTGAAAAGGCTATGGCCAGCTTCTCATGCTGCACTTTAACCCATTGCACCACCAGGGAGGGCTGTACGTGTATACTTTTTCTCTTGTTCTCTCTCTCTCAGAATCGAGCATTAATACCAGATCAACTTAACCACAACTTAGATTGTGAACCCAGGGTTTGTATTCATTGTGTGGGTGATATAAAGAAAGGTTGGGGAGATTTTGCATATACAGTCAGTGTACTCATTTTATAATATTTAAACTGCTTGCTCTTCCCCAGTTCCCTTCCAATGCTTAATCCACAGCAGAAAGTTCACTAAGCAGACTAGTCCTGCCCTACTTGCCCCTCCCTCATGGCACCAAAGTACTGATGGCTCCCTCTAAGCCAAGAGAATGTGTGACTTGGCATAAAACAGATGCCTCCTTCCAACTAAACCATCTTCAAAATGTGCTGCCAAACAAGATCATCAAGTGCTTTCATCACTATTCCAGGGATGGAGGGAAGTGCAGGCCCAGGTTATGTGCTGAGAGATTGTCCAGCTCCATGCTCAGCTCTGAGGGCACAGGGCAGGGCTGGTCTCAGGCCAACTTCAGGAACACTGGAGGGTTCCTTGTTCAGAGTCTAAAGTTGCTTGTTCCTCTCTCTTCGATCCCCTCCTTTCCCCTCTCTTACTCCTTGTCCCCTTCCGCCTTTGAGCAGACTGCTCTCTGGGTTGAAAAGTTTGCCAGTTTTTTATCAGAACCGTTTCCAACCTGCCAGATCCCACCCCCACCTCCTCATTTCAGTTTCTCAATCCTGTGTCCCATCCTTCATGTCAGAGTTCCTCATTAGAGACAGGTATATTCTGACATGGCAATGAGTTTAATATAACCAGTGTGTTACTCTGCTTGACAAGATATTTTAATAGTGGCTTTTTCTTGAAAACAAGACAAGCATTTTTCTATTTTAGTTCTCCGCAATATAACTTGCTTCTTCTGTTTGAATACTAAAAACAAGACCCAATGACAACAGAACTGTGGGTTTTGTTGACTTCTCCACCACTTAACAACTGTAGGATCCAGGGCAACTTTGTTTATTTATTTATGCATACTACAAAGGATTTTTGAGCATGGGCCACCTGTGAATCTCTGTCTTAGGTTCACAAAACAAAAAACCCCTGCTTTTGTAGATCATACATTCTATAGGAGAGACAGGCAATTAAGCAAAAACTCATAAAAATTTTAAGCTTTAAGCTTTTGCTTCTGCAAGGTTTAAAAGTGCGTAATATTTCCATCCTAGTAATAGGGTAGGTATCTAATGAGAATGCAACACATTTAGATCAAATACATCTCCAGGTACATTAGGTAAACACTGTTGTTTATCACAAGAGTGGTCACCATTCAGTGAGAGGCGTGACTATCCCTGAATGGGCCTTCAAGGTCTTGGGGTAGCTATTGCTTTGCATGTCCAGAAGTTTGCCCATCTTTCTTCTTCCTTCAGCAGACTCTATCTTGACTTTTGTCACTGGATGGAGTTTAGTATCTCATCCTTCTAGCAAGTCTGTTTGTTCTCTTTGGCAAATCTAAGCTGGAGCTACTTAGCAAGCTGCCAGGAAGTCTTCTCTGTAGGAGAGAATGAGGTCAACCTGCATAGAAAAGCAGAAGCAAGAAGCAGAGATGTTACCACTAATAAAATAATTCCATGTCAAGAATACATTTAATTTTCTCGCCAGCTCTTTGGATAACTACTATTGCAATTTACATTTTTGAGAAGAATAAACTGGACACAGAAATGTTAAGTTACTGCCTGAGGTCACACAGTTAATAAGTAACTGGACCAAGAGTTGCTGAACCAGGCACTCTGACTCCAGAATCTATACGATTTGAACTCTCTCTTTTCTGTGGCTACTTAAAGTCTGAGGTTGTAATATCTCAGGTCTTGGGTATCTTATGCTTTCCTTTGATTCTATGAGTAACAAAAAATCCTTCTTAGGTACATGAGATTATCTATATCTCCCCTTGTCTCATCTATATCTCTTTTCGTGTCTGTTTTTATTCCTGAGGTTGGATTGATACGAGTTTCTGTTATCTCTAGCTGAAAGAGGCAGTACCTGAAAACTGTATCAGAACATTCTGAATTATGTGTTTAGAAGAAAACCCCTAGGCTTATTCTAGCTTGCTCTACCAATCTCTATTTGAGAATTACTACTTTAATATAATTTATTTTTATAGTTTTTTTTTCCTAATAGTGTCAGTGTTTAGAAATAAGTGTGGGAAACTGGCATTCATCTGGAATTGCCTTTTAAGTTGATTTTGACCTTCAGTGCTGTTACCTTGGACTGGCTGAGCACGACACATAGAAACTACTTTGGAACTGAAGACCTGTGAAGGGTTTTATTATATTGACAGCTATTTAGCATTATAGAACACTTCAAAAATTATATAATATCATTTGGTCTATTAATATAGGTGTTATATTAATATATAAAATGTGAAAATCAAAGAACAAATTACTATTTATGCAATTGATAATCAAGTTTATCCATATGTCCAATTAAGCTTTATTTTATTTTCAAGTTATATTGACTTAAAGACTCAAATGCATTCATGAGAAACCTCTATGAAGCTTTTGAATTGGCCAAAATGCACTGTCAGAGAAGTAAGTTTTTACTGCCAAATGAGATGTATAGAGAATACTAAGACTTTCTAACAACAATGGTATATAACTTTTTCATCATTCTTATGAAACTGCATTTGAAACTAGTCATGAGTTTGTCCCTTTTGGAATGATAGTTTGCTGGCTTATATCCCTACTCCAGTTGAATTGCATTTCCTTTTGTATGTCCTAAAAGATAATTCTTTCAGTATCCTGTGCGTAATACAGACTTGCTCCCAATACACTTCAGTCATTGTCAAGGTTGCTGCTTTAGCTATTCTGGTCATCAGTGAGACTCTTGGTATCCTTTATTGCCAAGAGACCTTAGTTTTCTCAATATAGGACCATCAGAAAGGTGAACTATAAAATCTGTTTCCATTTAGAGACTCAACCAAATGAACTATGTAGAAATTTCTCTGCTACCATGGGGATTGTATGTTTGTCGTATCACCGCAGATCAGCATTGGTTGGATCCCATTTGGTATGGAAGTGAAGGTGCTTGGAATAAAAGAAATATTCCTATATTCATGTCAGGACTGATGTAAAAAAGTTGGCTTGGTACACACTGAAAAGTAATTCCACATCTCTGAAGCTACACAACCCATAGTGGGCTTTGCTTATGCTCTGAAGTTTCAGGTCCATGAGGGATAGGCAGCATTGCCTGCTCCTTGGATCACCTACAGAAGGAAAGAAACTTGTTGCAGTGTTTAAGGAAGGAATGGTAGTAGATCAAGGACTTCTATTGACAGCAAGCTGTGTTCAGACCCTTGCTAGGATGTGAACAGGCCTGTATTTCTTGAACAGTAAAAAGTAATGGAAGAGTGTTGCTTCCAATGCTCATATGAGCCCCTCAATTGTAGCAATGCATCAGAGGTGAGTAAGTAAATTCCACATTTATACAGAACTGAAAGGGATTTCTTATTATGATGAAATTCCAGGTAGAAGAATGGATGTTCTGTGCATGGATGCTATTTCCAATGTCAGAAATGAATTGCCACTAAAGGACTTGAATATTTAGAAAATAAAGTAGTCTTAATAACAGAATAGGAGTCTCTGTCAGTGTTCACAGTGATTTCAAAAGGCCTATTCACAGAGCATCTTCTAAGATGCAAATTCACTCAAGATGGATGTTCTGTACAAAAGAAAACCAACAAATATGCAGAGTCAGTTCTTAAGGTGGCAATAGTGAGAAGGTTACTTTCATGTCACATATGAATCTAATAGCAAACCTGTTGGGGATAGTATCCGTGGTCTCATATGTCTGTGTATCCCAATGTAACAATGTAACAAAGAAACAGCATTATAATCCAGCAGATTCAGAAATATACCACAGACATATACTTCCAATATATTATTTATGTTAATACATATTTTTTCTTCAGCATCTAATTATGTCAAAAACTTTCCAAAATGTCAAGTTAAATGGAGACATATAAAATTATAACCCCTGGTCCTTGTAGTAAACATGCTATTGTTAATTCTTGTGATTCCCATAGATGTAAATTTAAAAACTATTTTGTTTATATTTTTAAACAAATATATTTAATGAAGTACCATTGTTTGCATCCTTGTTAATTTTTTTCACAATTTGAAATTCTTTCCTCAGGTGAAGTCACTAGGTTTTCCACCACAGAATATCCATAATTCCCCACCATAGTGTATTATGCTCTCCTTCACCTTCCCCCCATTCACTCTTGACTCTCTTCTCTTTCCATTCCCTCTTAGATAGGAAACACTGTTCTCAAAGACACCCTTTACCTAGGATTTCGTACAGGAGTTTCTGAATGCAATAATAAGTAATCTAGCCATGAAGTTGTTTTTTTTTTTTTAAATAAAGCTAATAAATATGTGAAAATATCTATTTCTCATATCAACATTCAAAAAGACATAGGCTATTATATTAAAGCTAAGATGGCTAAGCCTAAGTCAGTGAATTTTCAGACAAGACACCAAAAAACACATTTCCTAAAAGAAAAACTCATTAAAATGAATTTCATTGAAATAGTTTTTTTTTTTTTTTTTCTGGCTCTGTGAAAGACCCGGCCAAGAGGATGAAAAGATAAGTGCCTGCCTGGGAGCAAGTGTCTGCAGTACTATATACCCATGAAGTGACTTGTGCCTCAAATGTGGGAAAAAAATCTTGTAAACTCAACAGTAGAACATTAGGAAATAGCCTAAAGATATTGTTATAAGCTGAATTGTGTTCCTTCAAAATTCATATGACCCCTGTACCTCAGAAAGTAACAGTATTAGAAATAGAGTTGATCCAGTTAAAAGCAGGTCAGGGTGGCCCTGCTCCAGTGGAAGTGGTGCCCTAGTGGTGTCCAGTAGGAAGGATGTTTAAGACTTCAGACATGTATGCCACACAGGAGAGCTCATTAGGACACCATGAGAGCAGTCATCTATAAGCCACAGAGACTGTTCTGAGGAGAGACCACATCCGCTGACTTCTTGATCTTGGACACCTCCAGAACCACGAGGAAGTGTTGGTTATGGTTGCAGCTGCCCAGTCTATAGTGTTTTGTTATGGTATCCCTAGAAAATTCATACAAATGTGATAAATACTTCATCACAGAGTATCAGATGACAAATAAGCATGTGAAAAAGCTTTCCAGAATCACATAGACATGCAGATATAATAACTCCTAAATGAGAGTCGTATGAATCAACATCAATTTTCAAACTTCAGTATCATACTATGGTCTTGTAAGATGTCACCACTAAGGGAAGCTAGGTGAAAGGCACATGGAACTCACTGTGGTATTTTATTTTTTACAATTTATTTATTTATATATATTTTACACCATTGTTCATTTTTGTACAGAGTTTGCTTTCTTTCCTCAGGTGTAGTCCCCACAGCATCCCCACCACCAGTTCACCGGTGCACCATCACCACAGTCCCTGTGCTCTTGTTTTCATCCCTCTTCACCCCATCCCCTGCAGAATGTCTCTGATTTATAGTTGCCTGTTCATTTATTTTTTTTTTAACTTTTATTATTTTTTCCCTGAACCCTCACTTGGTTCCCCTGTGTTCCTCCTATAAAATAGCCCATCTGAGATTTTTCTTATTCCTCTGACTTATTTCACTGAGCATATTTTAATAATTTCCTTTGGGGTTACAGTGATTTCAAAATGAAAATGTAAAAAGAAAGAGAAATGGTGGCCCTCCCTGGTGGCGCAGCGGGTTAAAGCACTGCACTGTGAAGCTAAAGCCACTTCCGCATGAGTTCAAATCCCGCCTGCCCCGGAGGTGACCACATGGCGTGGCAGACCTCTCCTGACCCGCCGGCTGCTCCCCTCAGCAGTGTACTTCGTCGATCTGCCTGTTCTGCTCCCCACTGTGTCTCTGGTGAAGCCTCTCACCGCCCTTGAGCCTCTGGCCTGTACCCCAGTTCTGTATGTACAAATAAATAAATCTTTAAAAAAAAAAAAAAGAAAGAGAAATGGAATCTTTCAGAGTATAATGAGATTTTCAACCAGTTTATCACAAGTCGTAATTCAGTTATCCTAATGTCACTACAAGCAGCATGAATGCTAAAAGTTGACACTAGGAAATCCAGTTGGAGAGTGAAGGAGTTTGCAAAAGTTTAATTCAATATTGGACACAAAATAGGAAGTTGTTAAGACGGGCAATAGATCTAAATATCGGAAAATATATTTAGTATACCTAGGTTAACTGATATCTAAAGAATGTGGGGCGAGATTTTCACAGCCAATTTAGCTGGCATTCAAGGGCTCATTTGGGGCATCTTGAAGGAACCCTATGACTAGAGAAGAAGAAAATAAGAAAAAGCTGTTTAACAGATCTGTGAATCCAACATTTAAAAAATGCCTAGAAAAAAATAGTGTCAAAAAGAAAATAACAGACTTATTAGCAGATTAAGTGCATCTATACTGTTTGAAAATGTTACAGTGGGCTAAGTATCATTTTTGGTATTTTCAGCCCTCCAGGTGTTGCTAGTGGGAATGTTCTTGGATATAGCCACTCTGGAGAACTGATTCCATTTCTAAACTTCTAACACACATTGACCACACAATCTAGCAATTGTACTTGTGGGGATTTCATGAAACATAGTAGAGAAAACATTGCACTAAAGAAAAATGGGGACAAAACATGGCACTTTTCAAAAAACTATTCAAAATGTATATTTTTACATTTCAAGCTGTCCCAAATTATCTCAGATAAATTAGGCTATTGTATTGAGGATCCTATTTTGGATGCCTTGAGGTTTGGGAGGAGATAAATGTGCAGGAAAAGATTTCACTTCTAAGCAGAACACTTTTACATATTCTTTGTCAGATGGAATCAGGCTCATTTGAGTTCTTAGTAACATGACACAGAGTAAGTGACACTTGTCCCTGTCATTGTCTCCTGTACAGTTAATCCAAGTCTCTAGGTAGGTGAAATTGAAATAATGTGGGTGTTGTGACAGATCCATGATTCAAGAAAAAACATGGAAGTAAATCTTTTCTATTTCCTAACATTTTCAGATTTGATAACATTATTCACATTTGAGTTCAAAGTTTGAAAAGTCATGAAATATTAATGCCTTGTCTTGTCTTCTTGGCACCATCAGAAACCTCATTTTCCATGTGGACAACCACACATAGCTTCCTTTAAAGAAACCTGCATTAGGTCTAAAACAGAGAATTTATATGAAAATTTGCATTAAATACATGGTGTGGAGGCCAGGCTCTGAACCCTAAGAACCTGTTTGCATGGCTATTTGCCTACTGTTCTATTGTGCAGAGTCCCTGTTTATTGAAAACTGGTCTCTGGACCTACTCACTTGGATGCCACCATCGGCCTGGCAGATTTTACCAGGTGGAAGTGAATGGATTTTCCATAATGCAAGGCCTTGTCACAGCATTCCAGTTTAGGAATCTCATTGTTTAACCAATACCTGAAGTCGGAACCTTTTGGAAGATAAATATTTAATCTTCTGGCTCTCTATCACAAACTATCAAGAGCTCCCCAGCAAGCTCCCCCATTCTTTTTAAAAATAGATGCAATGTATATTGGTAGAACTGGACAGATATCAAATAACGAGTGAGCTTTTCACTTCTGTACTCTAAACATCTGAAAAAGACCAGGTCATGTAACGGGGAATGTCAGTAAGGGTTCCAGACTGTTCTCTGTAACTGAATTTTGGAAATGGTGTAAAGCAGGGGAAACATTGGGCCTAATCTTAGACTATATTTGTTAAATGACAAGGTCTATTCAGTCCTAACATAATAAATGTGTATGTGTGGACACATATGTATATTTTTCCTAATTCTGAATAATCCTTTGAAAGGGCATAATTTAAGTCTAGAAAATATACTTAGCTTTAACTACCTTAAAATGAAAATGTGCTTGATATGTGCCATCTATCCCACCCCCCTTCTCTTCCTGTCTCCCCCTTGTCTCTCTTCTGTCTTCTTCCTCATTCCCTGTGGCCTGCCTATCCTTCTTCTGTAGTTTAAAACCAGCTACTTAATGTTCCATATAACATTCTCTCTATTTGTTTTTAGTGTGTAGGACAGAAAAAAGAGGCACAAGCTATAATTACAAATAATTTCCTGCATCTTGTTTTAAATTTTTTGAGATGATGTTCATATAACATAAATTTTACCATTCTAAAGGGAACAAATCAGTGGCATTTAGTA
Organism: Condylura cristata; assembly: GCF_000260355.1. Lineage (NCBI taxonomy): Eukaryota > Metazoa > Chordata > Mammalia > Eulipotyphla > Talpidae > Condylura > Condylura cristata. The sequence goes on along the minus strand of NW_004567118.1, from coordinate 25,457,106 downwards.
CATGTACAGTGTTGTACAGCCACCACCTTTTCATCATTCCAAAAATAAAAGTCTGTACCTGTTAAGCATTTTCTCCCAATTTCCCCTCCTCACAGCTCCTAAAAACACTAAGAGATATTTTATTTCTCTGGGTATAGCTGTAATAAATATTTTATATAAATATTACATGATATTCAATCTTTGTGACTGTCTGCATGTTTTCAAGTTGTTGTGGCATGTGTCACTACTTTATTTTTTATGGCTGAATAATGTTCCACTCTGTTATGCCAAAAAGTCTTTATCCATTCATACATTGATAAACATTTGCATTATTTCTACCTTTTAGATATTGAATTACGCTGCAGTGAATATGCATATACATAAATATTTTTTCTGAATAACTTTTCAGTTTATTTTGGTGTAATCCTCAGAGTAAAATTTCTCAGTCTGTAACGTTTTTGAGAAATAACCAAAATGTTTATCAATAACATTTATAGTCCCATCTTCAATGTACAGTTCCAAATACCCTACATTTTACCAGCACTTTTGGGGTCTGTTATTATAATTATTATTGCTGTTGTTACTACTATCAATTTTGTATTTATGACATGGCACCTTATTGAGATTTTGATTGCATTTCTCTAATGGTCAATGATGGTGAACTCTTCCCATGTGTTTGCTTGCCATTCATGTATCTTTGGATACATGAGTATCTTCGTTTATTCTGGTTCTTTTTATTGTTGAAGTATAAGAGTTCTTTATATATTTCCAGATATTGTATCAAACAGGTAGATGATTTAAGAATACTTTCTCTCATTCTGTATCTTGCTTTTTTTTTACTTTGTTGATAATATTGTTTGATAAATTTTTAAATTTTTGGTGAAGTCCAATTTACTTTTCTTGATTGGAAATGAAGTTTTGTTAGGGTAGTGGAATAATCAATGATTTATTTTAAAAATATTATTTAATATTTATTTAATATTAAAATATTAGCTTGACAACTTATTTTTGAAAATATTATTTAATATTTATTTAATATTAAAATATTAGCTTGACAACTTATTTTTGAATGTGGCACTTTAAAGCATATACTTTATTTGGGATTCTATTATCATAAAAGCCATCTCTGTTTTCTGTGGTTTATACTCCAATCTTATGAAATTCCTTTGCTTTTATTAAGATAGTGTGGCATTATAACATTATATGTTTCAGTTGTTCATCATTGAGAATTTAACATGTACCTAAGCTATATTAAGTTCACTACTGACAGTCCAAACCTATCCTTTTGAATACCATGCCCTCTTTTTTCTGATTTAGTTTCACCTTTCCCCTTCTAATAACCACTAATTGGTCTTATAGTCCAAAGTTTATTTTTCTTTATGTAGTTCATCTATTTGTCTGTCTCCTTTGTATGCAACATATGAGTGAATTTGTATACGGTGTTTGTCATAAGCTATTTGTCTTTCCTTGTCTGGTTAATTTCACTAACATAATTCCTTCTAGGTCCAACCATATTTTACAAATGACGGGATTTCACATTTTTTGTTTTTTAGTAGCTGAATAGTATTGCATTGTGTGTATTACATCTTTATCCATTCATCAACTGACAGGCACTTAGGTTGTGTTCAGGTCTTGGCTATTGTAAACAGTTCAGCCATAACTCTTTCAGTTACTGTTTATGCATTCTTCTAGTAAATACCCAGAAGTGGGATAACTGGATTGCATGGAATTTCTTTTTTAATTTTTTTCTTAAATCTCCATACTGCTTTCCACTGTGAATGTACCGATGTATATTCCTACCAACAATATGGAAGAGTTCCCTTCTTTCCATATTCTCGCAACACTTGTTTCCTGTCTTTTGGATAGTAACTATTCTCAGGTGTGAGGTGGTATATCATTGTTTTGATTTTAATTTCTCTAAAAAAGTGATGATAAGTATCTTATAATGTGACTATTAACGACCTGTATTTATTCTTTGGAAAACTGTCTTATCAGATCCTCTTATATTTTATTTGGGTTTCTTTATATTGAATTTTGTAAGTTCTTTTTGTATATTTAGGATATTTAATCTTTGTCAGATGTGTAATGTACAAGTATTTTCTCCCATTCAGTAAAAAGTCTTTTCAATTTAATGGAGGTTTCTGTCATTGTTCAGAAGCTTTTAAATTTGCTGTAGTTTCAATTGTTACTTTTGTTTTTGTTTCCCTTGCCGTTAGTGTCAAGTCCCCAAACACAACTCTAACCTTGATGTCAAGGAGCATGTTGTCTATGTTTTCTTCTATGAATTTTATGATTTCTGGTCCTACACACACTTGTCAAATCCATTTTGAATTTTTGTGTATGATGTCAGAAATGGTCTGTTTTCATGTGACTGCCCAGTTTCCCCACACCCTTTACTAAAGAGACTTTCCTTGTTCCATTGTAAGTTCTTAGCTCCTCTGTGATAAATTAGATGTGCGTATGTGTGTGATTTTATGTTTGGGCTCTCAGTTCTGTTCCATTGATTGGTGTATAGTTTATATGCCAATACCAAGCTGTTTTAATTACTGCCACTTTGTAGTATAGTTTGAAGCCAGGAAGCATGATATTTTTACTCATCCTTTTTCCTCAGGACATGTTTTGCTAATTGGGGTCTTTTGTTTTTCCAAATAAATGTCACAATTTTTAAACTTTATTTCTGTGATGAATACTTGTTAGGATTTTAATAGGGATTACATTGAATATGTATATTGCTTTATCTGATATAGCCATTCTGTCAACATTAATTCTTCCAACTTAGAGTAGGGAATACAAATACAAATTAATATGTGAGGCCAGTATGAACTCATTTAATTTTCACGAGATAGGTATTGTTATTATCACCATTCTTTTTTATTTTATTATTATTGAGGTAGTATGTTATAACACTATGTAAGTTTCAAGTGTACATCATTTTATTTTTTGTGCGTCATTTTTAGTTAGCATCTATATATTCAACATTAAGTTTACCTCTAAAGATTTAATCCTATCCTTCAACATCCAATTGATTCTTTATATCCAGTTTACCTACCATCCCCTCTCTCTTCATTCCTGTTAACCACTAATTTGTTCTTGCAGACTAAAGTTTATTTGCTTTATTTAATTTATTCATTTTGTTTCTCTCTCTGCTACATGTGAGTGAATTGTACAGTATTTGAGTTTATTCTTATGACATTTTCCAAAACATAATACCCTCTAGATCCATCTAGTTATAAATTTTGGTACACACTGATGGGAGCATATATATTAACAAATGGTATTTATTCCTGTTGTATTGATGCCTTTATCATTATATAGTATCCATTTTTGTCTCTTGTTATCCTTTTCTGTTGTATTGATGCCTTTATCATTATATAGTATCCATTTTTGTCTCTTGTTATCCTTTTCTGTTGTATTGATGCCTTTATCATTATATAGTATCCATTTTTGTCTCTTGTTATCCTTTTTTGACTATACATCTTTTTTTTTTTTATTAAAGATGTATTTATTTAAGCATACAGAGCTGGGGTACAGGCCAGAGGTGTAGAGGCAGTGAGAGGATTCACCAGAGACAGAGTGGGGAGCAGAACAGGCAGATTGACGAAGTCCACTGCTGAGGGGAGCAGCGGGCGGGTCAGGAGAGGTCTGCCACGCCATGTGGACTCCTTTGGGGCAGGCGGGAATCGAACTCATGCGCAAGTGGCCCAAGCCTCTCAGTGCAGTGCTTTAACCCGCTGTGCCACCAGGGAGGGCCTTGACTATACATCTTTTATCTGATATAAGCTCAGTGGTTCCAACCTCTTTAACTTTTCCATTGATTAGGAGTACCATTTCTTTACTTTAAGTCTATGCTTGTCTTTATAGCTTGTATGAGTCTCTTGTAATCAGCAGATAATCTTTGTTTTTTTATTGTTTTTATCCATGAACCTGTCTAGATCTTCTGATCTATTTCTAGATGAGAAAATTGAGACATAAGAGCTTCACACAGCTCTAGGCTTCAGATTCAGTGCTCCATTTTAATCCAATAATTGATATTACTGCATACCTTTTCTTTGTTTCATTTATTCATCTCTTTTTCTCTTATGCTACATTTTGGAAGATTTTCTTGGTTTATTCTTTCAACTCATTTTTAGCCATGTCCTAATGCTCTCTTTTGAGATTTTAATCTTCAAGTTATAAACATTCATATTTTGAAGGTGTTTAAATGCTAGTTTAAGCAAATAAAGTTTCCTCTTTTCTTTCACTGATGATATTACAAATTTCAAGTTTAAAGTTCTGCTGTGTTTAACTTGCTATTTGCTCATCCATTTGCTGGATTTGGTGCTTTTCTTTTCATGAAGCCGCTGATTCTTGGTTTTGTATTCACCTGAAGGTTTATGATTTTCTGTTACTGTATTTGTGATTATTTTCTCTGTACCCACAGCTTACCTTGAGTATCCTCCCATCAGGATATACTACTGTTTAGGGTGGGCAGACTACACCGTGTCCTAAGTTACTATGATGATCTGCAGAGGGAGGTCAGCCAAGTTTTGCAAGAGTGAAGGCTCCCTTTTCTCCCAGATGTCATGGGAATGCCAGAGCAATCCTGGTACTCTTTGACTAACCTAAGAGCTTACATTTTCTCTCTCATCTGGTAACCAGATGTTGATGATGTGTTGAACAATCAGCCTGCTTCTTTTCTCTAAAAACCATATCCAATCCAATGGCTATTGCTTCCTTCTCCTAGTACTTAGCATTTACAAGGTGAAGGACACACCTGGAGCTGTTCTATCTTTTGGAAGCTACCTTCCCTGGTTTTTATGTTTGCCTGTGGTTTCTGTTTTCAGTGCTAAATTGATTTTCTCACAGTTTTTTTTTACCATTGAACCTTTCTTCTTTTCTTTTTAATAAGAGTGAACTTTTATGAGTGTTTTTTCTATCCTTGCTGGGAATTTTGAGTCAGTGGAAAAGTATGTTTGGGAATATTAAGTCCATTTAACATAACATTGAATCTCTCTCCTTCTCTTTTTCTGCCTCACATGTATGTGTATGTGTGTGTGTGTCCTGATATATACATATATATATATATATATATATATATGTCCTAATACATACATATATATATCGTGATAGTATCTATAGATTTTCTTCCTTGAGATTGTTTTTATACATCTTCCCCTCAAATCTGTCCCGTTATTACTGGGTATTGTTTATCTTAATATTATCAATACTCTTCTTTGTTTCTCTCTTGATCCTGCTCCTTCATGAGCAAAATTACAAGTGTGCTGTAAATTACAAAAATATTTTGCACGTTTTACAGATGAAGAGGTTTCCTAACACACATAATAGGCTTATTGTAATTAACAGTGATAAACCTTTCCTGGCTACAGCAATGAAACTTCTGTTAGTTCTTTTTTATTTTTTCTAAAATTTTGTTGATCTATGAATATAAGAACTGGGGTACAAGCCAGATGTGCAGGGGGTGAGAAGATTCACTGGAGACAGAGTAAGGAGCAGAACAGGCAGATTCACTGCTGAGGGGAGCAGTGGGCGAGGCAGGAGAGGTCTGCTGTACCATGTGGGTCACTTCCCTGGCTGGGCATCAAACTCGTGCTGCAGTGGCTGCCTATAGCTTCATAGTGCTGTGCTTTAACCCATTGTACCACCAGGGAGGACTCTCTATTAGTTCTTAACACGTTTTATATTCAAACTCCCCCTATTCCTGTTGACCTCCACCTGAGTGAACTTTGATGTTTTCTGGCTATTGTATATCTTACCTCCTGCATGCCAGAGGTGCAGTGCCAGGGTGAGAGAATTCATCAGAGACAGAACAGGCAGATTGACAGAAACACTGCTGAGGGGAGCAGTAGGCAGGACAGGAGAGGTCTGCTGTGCCATGTGAGTCACCTCCCATGCTGGGGACAAAACTGCTGCAGTGGCTGTGGGAAGCTTCTTAGTGCTACATTTTAACCCCTCACACCACTAGGTAGGGCCTAATCAACACGTTTTTTTTTTTTTTTTAAGCAGAATCCTTGGAAACACAACAGGACAGAGTTACTGTAAGGGTTTTGATAAGACTAAATTAAGTCATAAGTAATTATTGTTATCATTTGAAGTTTCGTCGTAGACTGACCTTGGTCACAATTTCTTTTCATGCAGAAGACCCACAATTTTTTTGTTGTTTGTTTTGTTTTGTTTTTCCTTTGATCCTTGTCAATGAGTAAGACTGCTTGAGTTTCCTAAATCTAAAAAATTGCTTCAGCAAAATGACACATGAAGCTAAAATAGGAGCTAGAAAACCCTACTATTACAGTTCGAGTGTTTCATATTCTTTTCCAGTAACTGAAAGAATAAGAATATACAACAAATAGAAGTAAAAACATGAGTCAGGATAATCTATGAAAATTCACTTCACTGATGTTAGTAACTCTGCCAGCAGGAAAATATACATTCTCATTGTACATATGGAACATTTCCCAAGACAGACCACATATACTGAACTATAAAGCAAGTAATAATCTGTTTAGAAAGATTAAGTATATTCCCTGATCACAGTGGACTCATTCTTTAAATAATAAGTTGTTCAATAAATGAACAACTTATGGAAAATCTCATGGTATCTGGAAACTAAATACTTCTAAATAATCCATGTATTAAAAAATGAAATATTTTGAATCAATAAGAATGATAACACATTACTTTTCTGGGATTCTATTAGAAAAGAAGAAAAATTTAAAATCAGTTATCTAATCTTTCACCTTGAGAAACCAGAAAAAAAAGAGAAAATAAGCCCAAAATGAGCAGAAGGAAGAAAATAATAAAACTAAAAGAATAAATTGATGAAATGGAAAACAAGTAACAAATAGTCAACAAAGCCAAAGTTTGATTCTTTGAAAAGAGTTATTATTAAGTTGATGATCCCAGGGAAGACTGGTCAAAAAAAAAAAAAAGGAATACTTGAAAACTAATATAAAGAGGAAAATAGACATTGCTGTAAATCCTACTCACATGAAAATGATGAAAAGTTGTAAAAAGGTGAAACATTAAGATGATGTAACACACTAAACTATTAAAAATTCATAATTTAGATGAAATTGTCAAATTTCTTGTAAAAACAAGTTACCGAAACTGCCATAGAAATGAAAAGAAAATCTGAGTGGTTTTTTTTTTGAGGAAATTATGTACTTGATTATCTTCCTACAAAGAAAACCAATATTGCAGATAATCTTACTAATGAACTCTATACAAAATTTAAAGATAAAGCAATTACAGATTTTGTGTAAATAATTTTGGAAACCAGAGCATGAAGTCTCACTTTGCATTTATTTCAAAAAGTCACTGACAGCTAAACCAGGGGCATTATAAGTAAAAACTTATGGCCAGTAACCTTCATGAACATACACATAAAAATCCTATCAAAATATTATCGAATAAAATCCAGCAATATTAGAAAAGATTAATACATCTTGGCCAAGTGGTGTTTTTCATGGAATATAAGTTTTCATTAACATTGTAACTATCAGTTCATGTTATTCACTTCAGTAACAAAATCAAGAAAACTGAAATGATAATTTTATTAGAGATGGACAGAGTATTTGACAAAATTCAACACTCAGTCATAATAAAGACTCTCAGAAAAGTAAGAATAGGCGGAAACTTCTTTAATTTGATCAATAGTACCCAGGAAACAATCTACAGATAAGATAGTGGAGGATACATTCCCCCTATTACAGGGTAGCACAATAAGGATGTCTACTCTTACCATTTCTATCCAACTTTGTTTGAGGTTCTACTCAGTACAGTAACATAAGAAAAGAAATACATGAGATTTTGGGAGAAGATATAAAACTATTTTATATATTTTCGGATAACATAATTGTGCATATAGGAAATCCTTTAAAATATGAGCACTATTAAGTAATTTCAATATGTCTGTTGGATATATGACCAGATTACAAAAGTTGCCTGTCTTTAGACCAATAATGAGCAAATGGTAAATGAAATTTAAAAAAAATCCATTTATCTAGCATTAAAAAGTAAGAAGAAACTCATTTATTTAAAAGTGTACAAGGTCTCTCTGGGAAGCAGCAAAATACTGGTGAATATATGACAGAAATAAATGGAGATGTCCTCCACATGCAAGATTTGGAAGACTTGCTAAATAGTAAAATGCTGAATGGTAAAATAGCCATTACTCCAGACTTGATATAATACTCTACCAACTGTCTAATCAACATCCTAGCATTTTTCTTTTTTGTAGAAGTTGAAAGTTTGATTTAGCAATATATATGGGAAGTCAAAGGATCTTAGAAAGTAAATAACAATACTGAAAAAGAGTAAAGCTGGAAGACATGCCCTACTCAATGTAAAGCCCTACTGTAAGCTAGAGTGATCAAATGTATTTGCCTTAGCATGAGCACAAACAGATGAGCCGGCAGAGCAAAGCCCGGTGCAGCTCTGCCCATGTGGTCAGTTGGTCCTTAACAAGGAGCCGAAGCTATTACATGGGAAAGTTAAAGCTTTCAACAAGTAGTACTGGGACAACTAGACATTCTTTATGGAAAAATAAGTTGTAAGGATAAAATGTACTTTTCAAATTAGAATATGGAAAGTGGTCAGTTTAATACATAAGTAAATAAGCTTGTAAAAGTAATACATTTTAAAATCATACATATAGGGAAAATCCTGCACAAGTGTTTAAGACAGTAATTATTGACTCCCTAAAAATTATGTGACTATCTGCATTGAAACAAAAACTAGGTTTTCTAGCAAAATACAGGTGAATTCAACTGACTATGAAATCTAATTGACCAGGTGCCATGGGAGAGAGACTAAGATTTTTTTTTCTATTTGTATTTTTTAAGAACACATTAGTTATGTATAGTTAGACAATGTTATAGTTACATACTGACTATATATAGTTGGACAATGTTATGGTTATATTCCAGTAAACCTTTATAGAACAGTAAAATTAATTGAATGCTTCCAACCATATATACATAGGAATATTTTGATGTTTCTTAAATCCAGAACTACATGAATTTTAAAACCTAAAAAATACAACACAAAAGAGAAAATCAAAGAGCAGTCTCACTCATTTGAATATTGATATAAAAATCTAAAATTAAATAGAGGAATTTAGTATTCAGCAAATTAAGAGGGGGAAAAATGCCTTCTAATGAAATGATGTTCATCCTAGAAATTATATGGGTCAATATTAGAAACATAATTAAGATCTCAGTTGTAAGACATCTACTGATAGTACTAAAGCAAAGAAGAAAATGATTACTGAATTAGGTGACAACAAAATGATAAGATTTGACAAGCTCTCCTGTTAATTCAGGAATGAGTGCTTATTTTGTTAAATGAAAAATTAATGTCTGCAAACATAACCAGCATCACCTGAAGAGATAGTAACCACTCTGCAGTTTTAGGCTCACTGGGTTCTTATACAGTTGTCTTGTGAGGATAAGGGGAAACTATTCATCCAATGGGATAATCATTCGCAATAAAAGGAACTAATGATGAGATTTACCCATGTTTGTGCCTTCATTGTTGTTCCATTTATATCTAGCAAAGATATTCCACTTTTCTAGTGACAGCAGCGACCAGTAGTTGACCAAAGGGATACAGTGAATTTTCTGGAGTGATGTAAATGTCCTTGTCTTGATTATTATGGTGGAAGCTTCGTGGGTATAGGCATCTGTTAAAACTACTCAAACTGTAAATGGGTACACTTTATGTATGTAAATGATACCTTGATGAAATTGATTTTAAAAGAAAAAACAAAGTAAATTGGGGTGGGGGGAGCCACCTCATAAGTGCTGCTGTATCTACTAAGACAATAATACTTAAACCACACAAATACAAGTGTTTAGTGGTAAAATTCGAAATGGTCAAAAGATAAAATGCATTCTATTCCTGTATTTTTTTATAGGGTTTTATTTTTAAGATTTATTTATTTGTGCATACAGAACTGGGGTACAGGCCAGAGGCTCAGGGGCAGCGAGAGGCTTTACCAGAGACAGAGTGGGGAGCAGAACAGGCAGATCAACGAAGTACACTGCTGAGGGGAGCAGCGGGCGGGTCAGGCGAGGTCTGCCACGCCATGTGGTCACCTCCGGGGCAGGCGGGAATCGAACTCATGCGGAAGTGGCTTTAGATTCTCAGTGCTGTGCTTTCACCCGCTGCGCCACCAGGAAGGGCCTCTATTGCTGTATTTTACTTGATATTCCAGGAATAAGCAAGAAGCTAATTTGGCATAAATTCTTCCATGACCTTGAGTCACTACACTTTTAGACCCAAAGTAGAGGCTGTTGGTCTCTCTGTGCACACCTGGGAGAGAACAACTATGTACAGGCTACAAAGGGACCTCAGACACCAAACCATGTGGTGTGGCAGTGTGCAGAGGAAGAGTGGGGGCCTGATGTATACATCCATCTGCTCTGGGCTGGCAAGAGCCTTAGTGAGAGATGTGTTCAGAGGCCCAACTGTGCTTATGATTTGTAAATAAAACAAAGTCAAGCAACTGCAAGTATACAGTGTGTGGTGAGTCTGCTGCCCATATTCAACCATGGAATCAGGACAGCCGGGTGTTGGGAAAGCAAATGTCTTTAAGGTCAGCATAGTGTTCTAGTTTAGAAATCACGGACCCTGCTCTCCACTTTGAAAATGAAACTGCTCAATGTGCAAAAAATGGACTTAATGTAAATAATGTGGCAGCCCACAATGCTGGTGGTCTCCAAACACTCACTGTCTGGCATTTCATGTTACATTTCAAAACTAGAAACATTATAAGACACATCAATCTGTCACTTCAGTTGAATTTATACATCACCCAAATCCCTGATTAATTTTTCAATGATTATCTTCTGCCCAAAAGAAGTCTAGGTTCTCTGCCCCAGTGGGTTTTTCTGAGTTACCATATCATCCTCTATTGTAACTTGGATTTCTTTTACGTGAATGAAAATTCTTCAGGATGTCGAACAGTTCCATGTTATTAACACTTTGTAGATTATTTAGGCCACCAGATTACACTGGGAGATGCTGTAAAACTTCTTTCTCACCAGTCCACCTAACAGAAGGCATGTCTGTTCCATGTCGGTTGCCTCTATTATCCTGGTTAACATGACAGAGCAGACACAGTTCTTCTCTCTACTTTCTTTGCGGGCTTTTCTTCCATGCTTCCCCCTGGAAGCTCAGGTTCTTTTTACTTTCCTTGAACACAAAACACCTCCTCTGGCCCATCCTTTTGATTTTACACACTTCCCTCCCCACCCTCCTCACTCTAGCTGAATCCTAGTTCTCTGGATTCCGTTATCAACTATTTTATTTTTAAAACTGACTATTGATTTTTTTTTGTAAATTAAAACATTGTACATTAATCAATATTCAAAAGAAGTATCTCATTTTTAAAGGGTTGGCAGGAATTTTCCAGTATTCCGTGTCTACTATTTTTGATCCCTCCTTAGGATCTTCTCATAGGATGGATACTGCTCCTTCAGTAACCTGATTAGAAGTACAGGTTATTCCTTAACTCATATTCTTTTTTTCTTTCTATCATTTTTATTCACTTAGACTTCAGATACAAAATCTGCCCTCCCCTCACCCCAAGGATGTATGGTGGTGTTTCTGGAATGTTTTCATAGGTAAGTTCCCTGCCTTGTTAGTTACTACTGGGAGCTTGCCCCTTTTCCAGAATTCCTTCCCAGCCCCATCTCTTTGCCTGGCCTTGCTTCCAGGAACTTCTGTCTTTCAGTGGGCTCCGCATTCTTTTGCCCATCACCTGCTTAACGTCACCATTTCTGTAAAGTACAACTGCCGTGCTTGCCGTGGTACCGTACACAAGCATCTGGAAAAAATTTCTCGCTCCCTGTTCGAGGTGCCAACTCTGCCCTGGGTAGCATGGAAGGCCTTTCTCTCCTATGTATTATACTCTGTTGGAAGAGACCTGATCTAATACTATCTGTTCCCCATTCTCACAAAAGGTTTTATTGGATGCGCTCATTGTGTTTGATTTATTATTCCCTCTTCAATAAAGAATTCAGACATGAGACTAATGGCATACTTGGCTTGGCTGAGTGATAGAACTTCTACTAAACTGAAAATGGCCCTGCCACCCTAATGATTTGGACTTTTAAATTAATTTACTCAAAGAGAACTTTTCCCTTGGTTTCTCATTTCCTTGGATTAGTTTCACTTATAGGGCTTCTCCTTTCCTCAGATAAAAGTGACATCTGGTTGACACATAGGAGAATGTTCCAACATACCTGAGCTCTAGAAGACAGTGCTGCTGGGGCTAAAATTCACCTTCTGTACCTCTGATCAATAAAATGTTTAAACTTTGCAAAGTTTTCACCTCAAACCTACTAGAAAATTGTGTTTCTATAAAGATGACTATATTCCATTTAAAAAAATCCATTTAACCATTTTTAAAGCATAAATATTGAGGCTCACTCCAGAATTTTCATCCAGATATTTGATAGTTTAATTGGGAAAAGTCTTAGGATTTTATGAATAAAAGGGGGTATTTGAAGTGTTTCAGGCATGTAGTAAAGGGTTTCAGATTGATGGTGTCTAGTGTTGATTCTGACTGCTATGTGGTGGTCTGATTGGAGTGAAGGAGTTTGCAGGTGTCTATAAGAGATGAAAAGCTAGGCAGTAATAGAATTTAAGATGTAAGAGATTTAAGAGGTATTTTTGGAGATGTGAGGTAGACATTCACATATGTACCTTAGCTGCCATAACAGAATAACACAAACTGGGATGCTTAAGTAACAGCTTCTTTTCTCATAGTTCCAGAACCTGAAAATCCAAGATCGGGATACTGGTATGGTTGGATTCTGGTGGGAGGTCTCGTTTTGACTAATTATTCATCACTTTCTCACGGTGTCCTTGTTTGTCAGGGAGAAAATTTCTTTGATCGTCTTTCATAAGGACATTAACCTCATCATAATCCTTCATTTGAACCTAATTATCTTCCCAAACTCCACCTCCAAATGCCATCAGATTAACATTTCAGCAAGCAAATTGGAGTTTGGTGGAAGGACATAATTCTATACATAACATCACCCACACACACATGTACACATGCACACATGTATATACAGAGTCCATACCTGGAGTCATGGTAATCCAGATAATCACAGACTCTTCATGATACTCAGGAGAAACTGTTCTCTTGGATTAAAAGTCTAATGATCATAGTGGTTATAGATTCACCAAGTCTAGCAAGTTGTAACTTCTCCTTAAGTCTTAGTTTTCTCATCAGTTAAGTGAGATCAATAAAATTTACTTTGTAAAATTTAGAAGTCAGAGTTGGTATATACTGAGGGTCTGGTTGAGAGCCTGATCTACTGTGAGCTATAAATAGTTGTCATAAGACTGATGTTATGCATGTTTTCTAGAAAACAGAGTCAGAGAATAAGAATTTATTAGTGTTTACCCAACATTCTTTTCAAGTTCGCTAGACATGATTCACTAGAAATGTACTCTGCATTTAAACATGGGCAGTTTTCTTAACTTCAGATTTTAAAATGACCGAAGCTATTACTTTCATCATGAACAATATATATTGAGGACCAGCTCTGCCAGACACTGTACTGAGGATGAGGACCTGGTAGTGAACTAAGAAGACCTGTTATCATGGAACTTCCAGTGTACTTGACTTAGATTTTGACTTAGCAGCTACAATTTAAATAAGTACTATAAAAAAGTGAAAGGTGAAGTGGATTGGAGCTTGGAATAGGGGGAGCTAAACAAGCTTGGGGGTCAGATAAGATATCTTTGAGGAAGCAACCATTGTGCTGAGAATTTAAAGGATGAGCAAGAGTGAGGTAGATGTAATTGGAAAGCAGCGTGTTCCACACAAAAGATCTATTTCCTAAATGTTTGGAGACCAAAAATGTATAGCCCCTTGGAGAAATGAATAGGACAACATCTTAGAAAGTGAACTGGAAAGGAGACTATGATTCAGAATGAGGCAGGGGAGGTTGACACAGAACAGAGGGCCTTATGAACCATTTTTGGAATGTTGGGCTTTTCTCATGGCAGTAAATAGGGAAATTTGATGTTGTAATTTATAATAAATACATATATTTGATCATTTGGCTGAAATGTATACTTCTTATATATTTGTCTCACTCTACAATTCCTGGCTCCTAAAAATACAGGAATTTCCTAAGTGTTATGAGTGATAAAGGTGTCTCTTACATGCTAATCTAACTTTTGGAAAACACCTGATGGAGACTTGTTGCCAAGGAAAACATGAATAGAGAGACTTTCAGTCCTAGCCCCTCATTACATTTTTTTTAAAAAGATTTATTTATGGGCCCTCCCTGGTGGCGCAGCGGGTTAAAGCACTGCACTGAGAAGCTTAAACCACTTCCACATGAGTTCGATTCCCGCCTGCCCCGGAGGAGTCCACATGGCGTGGCAGACCTCTCCTGACCCGCCTGCTGCTCCCCTCAGCAGTGTACTTCGTCCATCTGCCTGTTCTACTCCCTGCTCTGTCTCTGGTGAATCCTCTCACCCTCCACGTCTCTGGCCTGTACCCCAGTTCTGTATGAATAAATAAATAAATCTTTAAAAAAAAAGATTTATTTATTTATGCTTACAAGAACTGGGGTACAGGTCAGAGGTGTGGGGGCAAAGAGGACTCACCAGAGACAGAGTGGGGAGCAGAACAGGCAGATCTACTGAACTACACTGCTAAGGGGAGCAGCAGGTGGCTTAGGAGAGGTCTACTGTTCCATGTGGGTCATCTCCCTAGCTGGGAATCAAACTCTTGCCACAGTGGATTTGAATAACTTCATAGTGCTGTGCTTTAACCCGTTGCACCACTCGGAAGGGCCCTAGTCCCTATTTCTAAGAGGAGAGGTCTTGCAGGGTGAATTAATAGCCAATGGTAAATGAGTTATTAAAGATGATACAATGTAAGTTGAATTAAAAACCTCAAAGGATGGTTCTTTAGAGAACTTCCTGGTTGGTAAACAGGTGAAGATTTGGCAAAAATGGTACACCTGGATGGGCACAAATATTCTGTACCTTTTCTTGGGCTTGTCTTATGTTTCTCTTCCATCTGTCTGTTCCTGATCTGTATCTTTTGTAATATCAGTGGTCTAGTGAGTAAACTGGTTCCCTGATTTCTGTAAGATGTTTTAGCAAATTCATTGAAGCTGAGGAGGGAGTCCTGGGGATCCTTAATTCAGAGCTAACTGATCAGAAACAAGGTATTACCCTGGGCTTACAGCTGGTATTTGAAGTAAAAAGTGATCTTGGAAAACTCTGCCCATTTCTCTGGGGTCTGATGCTTTTTGGGTAGGCAGAATAAGAATTGAGCTCTGTATTTTGAACACACTGCTGAAGTATGAGTATTGTTCATTGAAATTCAGTCCAGGCAGTCTACATAGAAGCTAATGAAGAGTTGCAAGCCCAGGATGTCACACAGTCTGCCTGATTGATGTCCAATCAGAGAAAAATAGTAATAGGAACCATGATATAGTATAATCACCTACACATATCATAATAAGTGGTTACCACCTTGTATTTAACAACATGCTGAGCAGTGATTCAGAGAGGGACTACCAAACGATACTAATAGGAGAAAGTGGGCAGATGATCTACCCAGATGTGGACATTTTTAGTTCTATAAAAAAACATGAATAACAACATTATATGATACTTTTTGCAAAATAGACTGGAAATATTTCTATTTGCTAAAAATCTATGTGTTGCAGGTAATAGAAAGTCCAATATGCAAGCTGGCAAATGATAATTATATTGATTGGCTCACGTAATTAGAAGTTTAGATACAAGGCAGTCTCCAAGGTTAGCTAAATCTCTGGATTCTAGCTTTATATCTCTGTATTCTCCTGCTGCATTCTTCAGCAAAACAGCTACTGTAACACAACCACCACCATCCAGAAAAGGAAAAACTGTCTCTTCAGATGGATTTCAATTAAAAAGGCAAGAAAAACAGCCATATACCAGAGACATTTTATGGGGGTGGAGTGGGGAATGGGATCAAAAACGGGAGAGGGTGGGAAGTGCACTGGACTATGGTGATGGCACATGAGTGACTTGGTGATGGGAAACACAAGTGGATTACAACTGAGATGGAAAAAAAATGTACAAAATGATGTAAAAATAAACTATTATATATGTAAAAGAGGAGAGAAACATATTCCTTTTAAACATGGAGCAATCTTTTTTTCCATTTAATTCTAATTGTCTTCTGTACCTTTGAGGGATTTCCATGTAGTGATTTGTATAAACCTGGGTTTTTTCCTGATCCAGTGATAGTGGCAAACTTGACCTTTGGACCAGTCAGAGAAGGGAGAGTTTGACTATTTCTTGTAGCACCTGAATACATGGAGAAATGGGGATAATGTAGCATAATCAAGATCATGTTGGGAAAGACAGGAGTGGATTTCAGGTAGAAGGCAGCAGTCACCTTCACCAGGCAGTTAATATGTTAGGATTTGTTAGCATAGTCTCTCAGCTCTGCCACATCAGTGTGAAAACAACTATTGGCAATATATAAGTGAGTGGGCCTGTCTTGTGTTTCAAGACTTTATTTATAAAAATAGGCAAGTTTCAGCCTTTGGGTCATAGTTTATGGATACCTCGTCTATAGTGTTTCATCATCATTACATTTTCACCTTCTTTAGATGATTTTTCCAGCTGAAAATTCCCCTTGATGTTATTTATAACCTTACTGATCCAGATATAACTTCTCTGGAGGCAGGTATATGTAGAAGTGGGTAGAAGAGAGTTAAAAGATAGCAAGATAAAATGGGTATTTTTCCCGAAAGTCCTGTGGCCCCATGGTTAGGTTTCCTCCCAGAGGGATGACTACTTTGTCATGCCATGACATTTTCAGATGGTGTTATTTGAAAAGCTTTAAACTTAATCCAAATAAAGAATTTAGACCTCATTTCATATTCATTGCCTTGCACACTAACAAAGCTTTAGAAATTTTGCTAAATGTGGACTTGGACATGAGTCATATAATTTTTACTAGTGGAGTCATAGCTAAATTAGAAAGACAAGACACAAAGACATCAAGGGGACATTAAAGGTGATAAATATGATATGTTGCTAAGGCTGGATGGCCAACATTTGTATGTTCTTCCTGATCTTTTTCTATTTTGGAATAGAGATTGAGGAATTAAATTCAAAGAGGAGAAGGAGATAGATTTACTTTCAAGTTGTAAGAAGTGAAGAAAGGGTAAATGCTTTCCCACTGAGCACGAAACGACTCATTTTCTGGCACTGTGTTTGACAAGAAACGATTTCTGACTCACTTGCTTATTTCCTTCAGACTTAGACATAAAAAAGTCTTGGAGAAAGTCAGGAGTTGCAAAATGGATATTCAGAAGAAAACAGCAACTTAAATCAGGAAGCTAGGATAGAAGAGGTAAAAGGGGGAATTTAAAACAGAAAACTGCAGGTATTAGAAAAGCAATGTCACAATATTATAAAAGTGTACATATAATACTAAAGAGTAAATCATACTGATGAATCATTAAATATCATTGCAGACAAGAAAAAAACAGGGTGAGATGTATAACTTCAAATTGGAATTTTGAATCTAAAGTGTAAAAATGAAAATGGGGAAATGTTACATATATTAAAATTAAGAAATTGTATTCTACATATTTTCTCCACCAATTTAGACAATGTGGACTTGGAGGAATATTCCATTGGTGTTGCCCTTGACCAGAAAACTTATGATAAGGAGCTGCCATTAGTTGAAGTTTCAATGATCGAATCTTAGCTTATGCCAGGCACTGTAAAGGCTTCTTTTGTGTTTGTTTTTATCATTCAATAAAACTAAATATTAGAAGTTAGGGATAACCCCCCCCCAAAAAAAAACTTTCTTTGTGTTCTTGCTAAATTCATAATTTTACTAAAATTTGTCCCAAATAGGAAATGATGGAAGTCTAGCCAGCTCCTATGAGTGCCTGGCTAAAAGTAATGATTCACAGTAACTTTGAAAATTAGATTTCACAGAAGTTACCAGACTCTGGTATCAACTGACCTAATTCAAAAACATATAAGGAATCACACTGAGTAGAATCCTACCAAAACTTGTGAAATGTATCATTATCTTCACAAAAAGTAAGATGTTTTTATTCCTTTCTCCTCACCTACCATCTGCATGCTGTCTCAGGAACTGATAGCCCACACTGCAGAGAAAACACAGCCAGTATTCCCTGACAACATTAGATGTATTCTGGGAGGGCTAGAAAATGACTCCTCCTCACTTCATTTCATCCCCTGTCATTCTGTGTCCCTATAAAGATTTTATTTTTTTTGAGACATCCAGAAAAACATCTGCACAGGCTGGCCTGGATGTGGTTCTGTCTGTGACCAAAGCTAGTAATCAAAAAAGGGGTGAAAGAAGAACCTCCAGCATTGTAAGTTTGGAAATTTTGATTTTTTAAGTGTTTTATTCAAAGTCTTACAACCAAGAAGGAGTGCAAAGGTGACCCCACTAAAGAACAAAAATATGTGCACTCCCAACTAGGAAATAGACTAGAGCATCAAAATAATCTCTAGTGTTTGCAAGTGTATTTACATCACACAGTGTAGCTATCGGTCATGAGTCCAAGAGCCATGTGCTTCCTATTTTTTCACATGAAAATTGAGTCTGGACTGGTTTCATCTTATTCAAGAGGTGAAGAGAGCAATACTTCCTCCAAACATTTGAAAATGAAATGTATTTTTAAAATACTCTAAGAGAATGTACATGAACAATATTCAGGCAATAAAGGGAAGCCTGATTATGTAATGTAGAATCCAGTGAAAAATGGATTTTGGTTAAAGGTGTCATAATCTCTACATAGCATCATAAAGAGAGAATAGACTGAAATGACAGAGGTGAGAATATGAGCCATGACATTCCAGAAAGTGAAGAAGACGGAAATACTTTCAAGATGTGAAA
Organism: Condylura cristata; assembly: GCF_000260355.1. Taxonomy (NCBI): domain Eukaryota; kingdom Metazoa; phylum Chordata; class Mammalia; order Eulipotyphla; family Talpidae; genus Condylura; species Condylura cristata. The sequence goes on along the minus strand of NW_004567118.1, from coordinate 25,438,202 downwards.
GCTGGGAAATAGAAGGACTGGAGGAATTAAAGACAGTAGAATTAAAATCAGACTCAAAGACAATAAAGAACAAAATAAAATAATATCAAAGCAGCCAAATTTGCAAATTTCCTGTAAAAGACATGATCTGGCTCCTCCCTACTTCTTACTCTTGCTTTTTACCACTCCCTTTTCTTCAGTTACAGATTTTGTTTTCCTTTCTAAAATTCATCAACCTTTCCCCCTTTCCAGAGCCAACTGCCCCGTCTTGCTAGATTGCACTTCTTCCTGCTCTTCTCTCAACTGGATCCAAATCCCAGCTCAGACAATTTATTTGACTTCCTAGACACCCACTCTCCTCATCTATAAATCTAATTAAGCATCTTCCTCACTGTGTCATGAGAATTCAGTAAGATAATAGGTATATAAAACTTAACACAGAGCCTGGCATGCAGTGACTGTTCAGTACCTGTCAGGTGGTAGTGACATGTAGGAATTTGCTGCTCTAATGACTGCCTTGCTCAGCACACTAATACCAATTCTGTGTACACAAAGATTTTGCCTTTTTGTTTGTCCTATGTATTCTATGTCTTAAGAAATGTAGCAAATGGAGTTAAAATTGACACTATACCAAAAGACATTTCTTTAGCCTAAAAAGAGTTGGAATACAAACTAAAGCTCCCTGTATTTTACTCATATTCACATCAAGACTAGCTCTTTCTCCTCTTTGAATTTAATTCCCCAATCTCTATTCCAAAATAGAAAAAGATCAGGAAGAACATACAAATTTGGCCATCCAGCCTTAGCAACATATCATATTTATCACATTTAATGTCTTTGTGTCTTGTCTAATTCACACCAAGTCTAGAAAATTATTCAGCTATATAGATTAAGAAAATTTATTAAGTTTCAATATAAAGAAATAATAACAAAGTAATCCCTGAATAAATAAAAATGAGGCTAGAGTCAGAATTCTGTGTGCAACCCTAAACCCCAGAAAACACTGACACTTCATGGCAGTTTTGAGAGGAAAAAAGTTGTGATCCAGAATTTTGTCCTTTCTTAGGATTTTTTTTTTTAAATACGCAAAGGCAACAAAAATTAATCCTCAACTGAAAGTACTCAGGTGTGTATTAGGCATGTATTCTTCATGGAAAGAATTACAACCAACAGAAAATACAATTTAAATGTTTGACTGGAAAAATAATCATAAAAGTATTGGCACTGCATACTGAAACAAGTTTAAGAGAGATCCAGTAATTGTAAATCTGTCATAAATTGCCACAAAGTGAGAAATTCCCTCACCAAAAGAAGATAAAATATTTTAATATAAAATGACATAAATAATATATATCTATAAAATGATACTATTTTAAGAAAGATCCTAGTGTGATTGAAGAAAATAGGCAATATGGCGGGAGTGGGAGGAGATGATGTTGAGGGAAATCGCCAGAAGGATACAGGCAACAACGGGCATGTTCACTTGGATGTAGAATATAGAGAGCACAACAACAACAGAAGGCGAACAAAGCCAAGATAAAGATAAACCCCGAGTGTAAGGCTGAATTTATGGGAGGGGAGGGAAGAGGAGAAAGTGAGAGAAGGGCCCCCATGAAAGACGGTGGAGGAGAAAGGGCGCGGTGTGGCAGCAGACACCCGAGGAGGTGTGCAGCCATACCTCAGAGTCGCGTACGCTGCTGTAGACAAGCGGTCAGTAAGATGCAATAAATAAATATAAAAGAGTAGTCTTAAAACATTTTGCTTAGAGTGGCTGAATTAATTCAAGTTCCTTAATTCGAATAATGCTCAACCTCTAGGCTAAAATTTTCAAAAACCTAAAAGAATTCATCAGAGAAACAAAGTTTAAAAAAAAGTAAGCCTGGCCTGTCTAGGAAAAAAGAGAGCAAAAAGAGAGCTGAAGAAACACAGACAGAGAAAAAGGAAAAGACAGAGACCAAATATAGTACTTAGAAGAGTAACTATAAATGAGGTGAGCTTGCTTATTTAAGAAGCCCTTAGGCCCTCCCTGGTGGCAAGCACTGAGAAGCTAAAGCCACTTCTGCCACTTTTAAGATTTATTTATTTATTCGTACAGAACTGGGGTGCAGGCCAGAGATGCAGGGGCAGCAATTCACCAGAGACAGAGTGGGGAGCAGAACAGGCAGATCGACAGCAGTACACTGCTGAGGGGAGCAGCGGTAGGGTCAGGAGAGGTCTGCCTCGCCATGTGGTCACCTCCCTGGCAGGCAGGAATCGAACTCATGAGGAAGTGGCTTTAGATTCTCAGTGCTGTGCTTTAACCTGCTGCGCCACCAGGGAGGGCCCGAGTTAGGGGGAAATTTAATAAAATGAATAATCTGTACTTATTGGACTCTGTATCTAACAGAGTATGGTCTCTGTAGGGAACTGGGCACTTAAAAACATTATACATTTTATGTATACATTAAGTTACATAAAATCTTGAGCTTCAAAACAGAAAGAAATGGAGCAAAAAGGCAATAGCTTTCCCTACTTACCACCAACAAGCATTTAGAAAATGTACTGGAAAAAAGATACTAATCATTAAAACAACCTACAAGTATTAACTCTGCCTGGGAATAAGTTTCAAAATAAAAGGTACAGATGTAGAAAAATCATGAAAATTCACTGAAGATCTGAAAATGAGATTGTGGTACATAAATACATGCTGTTAGGGGATAGGAGGCTTAAAAGTGAGATGGCATCTGGCCACCCTTCAACAACCTATAATTTAGTGCAATGGAAACAAAATTGGAATAAGATTTAGAGGGAACCTTCATTGCTTTTGTGGAAAGAAAATTGTGAAGCAAAACAGTAATTAGAAATGAATATCAATCTGAGGCAATCTCTGCAAAGGCAGCAAAGGTGTGTAAGGAAGGAAGTGAGTCTTCAAGAAACATGGACTGGGGCAATGGTTACTAAAATACAGTCCTGGAATCAAACCGGAACTTCTCAGAAAGGTCTCACGCCAATCCTGCTGAGCCTGAAGCTCAGCATGGCACCCAGAAATCTGCTGTAATGTACTCTCTAGGAAACTGGTTCACACTCAAGTGTGAGAATCCTGTGCACATATCTATTACATTGGTATATAAATGCATCTGTAACTATGTATTCAAATAATATTAACATAGTATCTAATATTAATAGAATTGTAATAGTAATTTAATATATAATTGTATGTGTATATTGTATATGTAAAATCGAGCTAGAGATTGCTAACTGTACAAATAGTATGATGAAAAATGAAAATTAAGAGTGTGAATATAATTCTAGATGATAGAATCAAGAGGAGGGGAGAGTAGAGAGATCTAACTTAAGAGCAGACAAAAAATTCAAGGACTGAAAAGCTACTTCATAGGAGCCTGAATTCTGAATCTTTATTCTAACACAGCTGTGTGATGTTGAACTACTCTTTTCATCTCACTGTGGCTCAGGTTCCTTATTTTTGTGATGCTGAGGTGGAACTGGTGATACAGGAAGTTTCTTTTCATCCTAAACACTTCTGAATCTACGGTCAATCTGTATATCCATGAAACTCAACAGGAGATGAGCAAAACAGAAAGGTGTATCTTTCCTAAAATTTAACTTCACTTCTTTCTCAATACTCTGTCTCTTATGTGGCGGATAAACTGAGTTTAGTTAATTCTCAGAAAATCCATTTCAGTATAAATCACTTAATTTTGGATTTTACACCTCCTCCTCTCTAAGGTGTTATTGCAGTTGAGGGCTGTCCCTGTCACACAGTATAGGGTGGGGTGAGTAACAACCTGCCCATGTCGCTCGCTGTCCTCGGGATGGCATCTGCTGGAAGTTTCTACACCATCTGGTTCTCACTTCCTTTCTCCGCATGTCTGGTGAGGTACTTGTGATCCCACTCAGCCTCCAGCGGCATGGTTCATGCCTTTTTTGTCTTTCTGATATAGCCTGTCCTCCTCATGGTAATGAGATCCCTTTTGATGCACCATCTCTTATTCAGTGAGTTCAGTCCCCTCGTCCCATTCCACTGTGGGATCCTTGGAAGCTCTGAGATGTTGTCTGCCTCTCACAGCCATGCTTGGTTATCCATCCTCATTCTTGTCTCTCATGGTGCTTGGCAATGTCTGAGAGGCTGTGTTTGATGGCCTGGTGCTATTCAGTTTTGATCCACATAAATGTTTATAAAGTTTTGAACAAAGATTCATTCTCCCAAGTCCCTTCTAAAAGTTCTAGAAATAATAATAATAATAAAGAATCTTTGAAATTAAAAATTCAGATACACTAAACCCTAGATTTTAACAACTGAAGAATTACTGAGCTAGAAGATGCTGTGGGGCCTCCCTGGTGGTACAGGGGGTTATGAAGCTGTCTGAAGCCACTGCAACAGGAGTTTGATCCCCTGCCAGGGAGCTGACCCATAATGGCGCAGCAGACCTCTCCTGTCTCACCCACTGCTCCCCTCAGCAGTGTATTTCAGTACATCTGCCTGTTCTGCTGCCCACTCTGTCTCTGGTGAATTCCCTCAACTCCACACTTCTGGCTTGAACCCCAGTTCTTCTACATAAAAATAAATAAAATCTTTAAAAATAAAAGAAGATGCTATGAAAAAAATAAAGAATATAATATTAAAGTTCTTTGAAAACAAGGAAAAAAGTTACAAGGAATGGGGAAGCAGTGAAGCAGTGATCCTATACATTCCTATACTGGTCATATATCATTCACGATTTGGTTGTATTCTGCGTCCCTTTTAAAATTTTTATATAATTTATTTTTGTATATATATATTTAGATTTTTTTTCATTTTTTAAAAAAGATTTATTTATTTATGCATGCATAGTTGGGTTACAGGCCCAACTATTCATTTATTTATTTTAAATATTTATTTTTTAAAAAGATTTATTTATTTATGCATACATAGTTGGGGTACAGAGGTGGTGAGAGGATTCACCAGAGTCAGAGTGCCGCGCCAGCACGACAGCAGAGATGGTCTGAGCGAAGGACGTCAGGATTAAAGCACACACTCCTTGGTCAGCAAGCAAAGGCACACTTTATTTTTCTCTCCTTCCTTATTTATACCCTTCAGCATGGAGCCTGGTGCTGGGGGTAGGCGGAAGCTCTCAGCAAGTGCATCAATAACATGCAACAATAACATGGGGGTCAAAGAACACAAGGTAGCAAACACAAGGCAGGAACACTTCCTGCCTCCTGTTTTTCTGTTCCAGCACCCATGGCTCATTCTTTGTTTCCACACAACAGTGTGCATATGATTCTGTGGGGGAGGTGGGGAGGTCTGTCCAGGCAAAGGACCCAACACAGAGTGAGGAGCAGAAAAAGTAGATTGAGGAAGTACATTGCTGAGGAGAGCAATGGGAAGGTCAGGAGAGGTCTGCTCTGCCATGTGGGTCATCTCCCTGGCTGGGGATCAAACTACGTTTTGCAGTGCTGCACTTTAACCTTTTGTGCCACCAGGAAGGACCCCTATTTATATGTATCTTATATCATTATTTATTTTTGTACAATGTTTGCTTTCTCCTCTCAGGTGTAGTCTCCATAGGATCCTCACCACCAAGTCACATGTGTACCAATGGCATAGTCCCTTGTGCTCTTCCCTCCCCTATTTTGATCCCTCTTTTTCCCCGTTCCTGCAGAATGTCTCTGATTTATAGTGGCCTGTTATTTTTTTTACTATTATTATTTTCTCTGCTCTCTTATTGGGTTGCCCTATATTCCTTCTATAAGTGAAACCATCTAATATTTTTCTTTATCCTTCGAACTTATTTTGGAAGGACTTAATCCCTTTTAGGTCCATCCATGTTGTTACAAATGTTTTTACAAATGGAATGAGTCTATCTTTTTGATTACAGAATAGTGTTCCACTGTGTGTGTGTGTGTGTGTGTGTGTGTTTATCTCACATCTTCTTGATCCAGTAACCTGTTTGGGGGTATTTGGGTAGTTTCCATATCTTACCTATTGCATATAGTGCTGCAATAGTTACGTTTTGCATATTATGTATTTCACTATTCTTTTACTATTAACTTTTCTGTATCTTTGTTGAATGTCATTTTTGTTACTATCATCTAACTCTTACCTACAATAGTATGATGATCTTTGTCTTTCAGTTGACCATTTCATGCATTTATATTTAATGTGCTTTCTAACATTTGAATTTAGAACAGCCATTTTATTATTGCTTTCCATTTGTACTATTTTTTTCTTTCTCCCTGCTTCATAATTTTTCACTACTTCATGATTTATTTATTTATGCATACAGAACTGGGGTACAGGCCAGAGGTGCAGGGGCAGTGAGAGGATTCACCAGAGACAGAGTGGGGAACAGAAAAGGAAGATTAACAGAAATACACTGCTGTGGGTTACAGCAGGCAGGACAGGAGAGGTCTGCTGCGCTATGCGGATCACCTCCGGGGTGGGGATTGAACTCATGCTGAAGTGGCTTTAGTTTCTTAGTGCTGTGCTTTAACCCACTGTGCCGCCAGGGAGGGCTTCACTATTTCATTTTAATCCTTCCCTTATATTGGAGATAGTCAGTGGCACCCTAATAAATACATCAAATTCGTGTAAACTTATGTAATGTTGAATGACATATCCATTTTTCCTGAAAACTCCAAAAACCACAGAGAATGGTTACTTAGATTCTATTGTTAATGTGTTTGACCTTTCTCTATTTTAAGACATAACAAGATAATCATTATTGATTTATAGTCAGTCATATAATTTTACCCATGTACTTACATACCTTTTATCTTTAAAAAGATTTCCATATTTATATTCAGGTACCTATAGATACAAGTTTTTATGTTCCTTTGGGGTGAGGAAAGTGGGTGAGTTAAAGTATGGCTTTTGAAATCTTCCACGGGGTTTCACAATCTCTTTGGACTTGCTGCTTAGCCCACTAGTGGCCTGACTTATGGTGTAACAGTGACCACCAGAGTAGTAATCAGAATGACTCAGAAAATCAAGCATGTAGAATGACTTTGATTGGAATCATCCACTTTTGTTTTAAGATGATCATACCCTCCATCACTACATACATTCTAATTCTAAATTAAAATTAATTTCCTTCTAGGAATCTGTAGCATTTCTTCAAAATGCCTGAAAATATTCTGAATTAGAAAATCACAGGGAAAGAATCACATATACAAGCTAAGTCAGTCATCTTAAGTATCTGAGTGGAAAATAACATTCTTCAGGGACTCCAAGTGCCATAACCTGCTCAATTTAGCAGAGGGTTAAAAGAACATGCTTCGTAATGACAATGGCATTTGAGTCTGGATGGCAGCCCATGAAGGCAAGGAAGCATTTCTGAGTCAGAAAAGCTGACACACTCAGCACTTAGTCCTTATAGATCCCCTGACCTGGGAACCCAGGGGTAAAGTTCTTTACTAGACAATGTCAGTAATTGGATTACTGTGATTTGTCTTCTGTTGGTACTTGGCAGGCTGTGAGGGTTCCTGAGTTCAGTATGCATCCATAAATACAGAATGGGCTGCTTTTCTACCTCCTGTGACTTGACCTAGGTGTTCTCCCCAATGTTTTGTGTTTCAGTCTTAAAATTGGAAAAGTTATTAGAGTGTTAAGTGAGTGCTTTCATAATGAGATCTTGTCCAAAGTGATATTTTCAATGCAAAAAGATGGTTTCACCAGTCCCAGACCTCTAACCACTGTAAGGAAAGGAACATAATACTTTTCAGCGTTTGTGAGTTTTTCTTCCCTCCTTGCTTCAGAATAACTTCTATGACATTTTAAGTCTTGTCTGTGGGTGATATTCTACCAAGTTCTTTAGTTTGATCAGTACTAAAAATTCATACCTACAGCAGCACATGCTTTCTGCCACGATAATCTTGTAGACTACAAGAAAAGGCATACATCAAAGATATAAAAATGTGGTGCTCATTCCAGTCCCCTTCACCTCTAAACTATACAGGATTGGACAGAATTCAGATCTTGTCCCAAAGTGAAGACAGCAATGCCAATGCCAGAGATGTATCTTTTTTTTTTTTTTTTTTTGCTGAAAAAATAGAATGGCCTATACACATTCTCAGAACTGTGCAGAACTGAGTTAGGTTCTTATAAGAGAAAGAATTTCTCTTCTTTCTGATATTCCATAGCCACTTTATAGAATTGACAGAATTAACAAATAGAAACACAAAAAAGAGGAGATTCCAATAAAAATATTTTTTGTTCATCTCAAATTCAAATTTAACTCGATGCTCTGTATTTTCTAAAAGATTTATTTATTTATGCATACAAGAACTGGGGTATAAGCCAGTGGGATGGCAGGGAGAGAGGGTGGAGTTAGAAAGGATTCACCAGAGACAGAGTTGTGAACAAAATAGGCAGATCCACTGAAATACACTGCTTGAGGGGAGCAGCGGGTTCTCAGGAGAAGTCTGCTGCACTATGTAGGTCAACTCTATGTGGGATTGAACTTGTGCGGCAGGGGCTTTGGAGAGCTCTTCATAGTGCTGTGGTTTAAACCCTTGCGCCACCAGAGCAGCTCCTTGGTGCTCTGTATTTTATCTGGTAATCCCAACACAGCTTATTTTGGTGTCTTAGTGTGCTGGTTTTCATTGCTCACTATTTGTTGTGTGACATGTCACGCTTGCAAGTCTGCAAATACTTGGGAATTACTGCTAGACCCTAGTACTTTTGATTCCGAGTTGCTGTTATAATATTGAAACTGTGCTGTAGAGGATCAAAGGACGGTGCCAAGGTGGGGGACAGGTCACTCTGTGGGTTTTTACCCAGGCAAGTTGGGAAAGATCCTGTTTTACCCCAAGGCTTGGGCCTTGGGGATCCTGTTTCATAGGTTCAGACACTAATTAACATATGTTTGAAGTGGGCTCCATCACACCCAGACAACACACTTGGAGTTGTTACGACTATTGGAGGACTCAGGTCAGAGGCTCTAATAATGCCTATTGGTATCTAACTTTAGAAAGGATGCTAAGAGCAATGTCTGTCCTTTTAAGCCAGTAGGAGACACACGCAGGTTTAGTGCAAGATGGTACATCCAAAATATAAACTCATAAAGAATTTAAAATTTCATGAAAGCTACTTTTAAAAAATAAAAAATAGGCAAAATCAATTCTAATTATGCTGTATTTAATTCAGTTTAGCCAAGATATTGTCATTTAAACGTGGAGTTAATATAAAGAAAATCAATGAAGTAGTTCCCCATTTTTACATGCTGTTTTCAAAATCCAGTGTATATGTTATATATCAGTTCCAATGGTAAAGTTTATCAGAAATACTGAATTTGTATTTCATAAAATTTGCAGTTGAAAAAGTATACCTAAGGTATACCAAATATACTAAAATCTTTCCAATAACTAAATCAAATACAGTTTTTTTTACATTCAAATTAATTAACACTAAGTAAAATTTTAAAAATTCATCATTTTTTAAAACAGTTTATTTTTACATCATTTTGTACATTTTTTTTCCATCTCAATTGTAATCCCTGCGGGTTTCCCATCACCAAGTCACCCATGTGCCATCACCATAATCCTGTGCACTTCCCTCCCCACCCCCCCATTTTTGATCCCACTCCCCACTCCACCCCCACAAAATGTCTCTGGTATATGGTTGTTCATTAAAAAATTCATCATTTTAAACTAATAACATTTCAGTTATTACTAATTGCAGCACAGGTCCACATAATTTTGGAGTATCCTGTAAAATCAGGTTAACTCATTCAAACAAGTAAAATAAAGTTATAATCAAACTAGTAAAATAAAGTTATCACCAAAGGAGCCGTGTACCAATTCTGTGTAGCTTCTAATAATTCACCTTTGTTGCTATAGCAAAGCGCTCAACTTATTTTTTCCTGTGACAAAATCGGATGACGTAATTTCATTTGGGAAAAAGAAAATTGACAACTGTCCATGTTGTGTGAGTTTCTCAGTTTTGCAGGTTGCCTTGTGGGTGATGTTTTCACTAGAGAAGTTCCATTCTCAAATCTTCCTGAAGACATATTACACCCTCGGCCATCTGAAATGATCTGAACCAGTCTGAAAATGTGAATGCCAGAACCTCCCCCGCAGTCCAAACAGTTTGTGGACTATGTCTAAATAGTCTGGTGTACTAACCACAACTAAGGAATTTATTAGAGCGTTAAAGTCCTGTAACAAAAATGTTGTCATTCAAAGGACTGGGGGAGGAGTGGAGTATTCCTAAGGCCCGCTAAGGCTCTGGCAAGACTGCAGGCAAGGATCAAAAGGTGATGGAGAGGCATCTAATTGCGGAGGGCAGCCCTGATATTTGTGGTTTCCTTCCCAGCAGTGGAATTTGATACAATCCTTTGAACAGTTCCACAGCCAGCTCTGGAGCCCTACAGGAAGAGGCCCAAGGGGATTCCTGGAAGTTACAAATAATGGGGGTTGGATCTTTGTCTGCACATCTCTGGGACTAGACTCATCATTTTAAATTGTCGTTGTTCAGTGCAGTACATCCTAAGCAGTAGCTGGGATCTCCTAGTGGAATTCAGTTTACGGCTGACACAGAGGCTCATGTAATTAAATAAGAAGGAAAACAAACAAAAAGATAGTAAGAAAAAATGCACATGTAAAAACTGCAAAGTGCTAATGTAAATGTAATTGCGTTTTTGACCCAAATAATGATATGTGTTGGTGTTTTGGATGATTGTGTTTTGGATGACTCTATTTGACATCATCTGCAAATATTTCTCCTAAAGTGTATCTTTGACCTTCATTAATTTCCCAAAGCTTAAGACAGCTCACTTATTTTCTGGCCCTTAAGATTATATACAGAAATGGAAGGTACTTAAAAGGAAGAGGCTACATAAAATGACTTACTTATCTATGTCACACCAGAAAAGACCAGAGTCTTGATGAAGGGGCAAAATCTTGGTTTGGTGACACAGTCCATTTTAATTGATACGTGTGGAACTGTGGGTACAGAAAGTCTTATTATTTGATAGAAACTCCAGTTTCATATTGTAAATCTTATGCGAATTATTTGCATTTTAAAGTTCATTTTTCACAATTTTAAAGTGGGGGTAATATTGAGAAATAGAGAAAACATCAGATAATTCAGTAATGGAGTCTTTTATAATTATTAAAGATGAGTCATCACCCTCCCCTTCTCCCAGTTTCCACTAGGAATTTTTTTTTGGTTTTACAAGTTCTGGGTGTTAGAAAGATGCTGTGCCTAGACACCAGGTCATAGTCATTTAAGTTTGGAAAAGACTGTTCCTTGGCTAGTTCATATTCTTGCCCTTGTTCAGCTTAAATTGACAGAATTTCTTGGTATGACTAAAAAAGCTATACTTGCAAGATGAAAGAAACCTTTACATATAAAAGAGAAGAAAGTAGTGTGACCCAGACAAACCTTCCTGTTGAAAAATTATCAATCTCATATGAACTCATACCTTGAAATCTCATGCATAGAAGTTCAGCCCCAGAATCCTAATAGTAGAGCTGCCTCGTTAATGGAAGTAGTCATGCTTGGCATTCAGTTGTAGACAGTTTGACATTGCTTCAGTTTTCTTGCCAATTGAGTCCCAAGTTCCCTGTGAAATTCAGATATTACTAATTTTACTCAAAGTGTTTTGCTCAAGTGAGACATTTTATCTTACTTTTCCAATAGTTATCTATTTACCTTTCAAACTACAAATCCAATACATGGTCACTGAAATAAATCAAACTCCACAGAGATGCCCAGTGAAAAGGTTGTCATTCTCCAAATAATCATTTCTCTCATCCCAACTTCACATCCAGCCTCCTTGCCATATTCTCTGATGCAATGTTATGTTTTTGCCACATATAATCATATTTTCTGCACATCAGGATTATATTTTCAAAATGTATTCTCATCGTGGTTTCCTCATCTCATCCATTAAATAAAAACTGAAACCTCCTCTAGCAATTATTTATTCCTGATTTTGATTGGAATAGCTTTATATATAATTATTTTCTGTTATATGCTATATGTTTATGCTAAGAAAGAAATCCTCCCTTTAGCTCTAATCGCCATCCTCCCTTTTCTGCACCTCGAGAACCATTAATCTACTTTCTATCATTACATATTTGCCTGGTACAGACACTATATACAGTGAACTTATAAGATATATGATTTTTGTGAGTGGCTTCTTTCACTTCAAAGGTATTCAAGGTCTGTGTTGAGCTGTACTATAGCTTGTACTAGTACGGATTCCTTTTTTATTGCCAAATAGCATTCCATTGTGTGGATACACAGTATTCGCTTAACTGTTCATCAATTGGTGAACAATTGAGTTGTGGCAACCTTTTGGCTACAAGAAGTCATGATGCTATAAACATATATGTACAAGTTTTTTGTTTTTTTTTTTAAGATTGATTTATTTATGTATACAGGACTGGGGTACAGGCCAGAGGTACAGAGGTGGTGAGAGGATTCACCAGAGACAGAGTGGGGAGCAGAACAGGCCGACTGACGACTGACAAAGTACACTGCTGAGGGGAGCAGTGGGAGGGTCAGGAGAGGTCTGCCGTGTCATGTGGGTCACCTCTGGGGTGGGGATCAAACTCATACTGAAGTGGTATTAGTCCTGGTGCTGTGCTTTAACCCACTGCACCACCAGAGAGGACCTTATATGTACAAGTTTTTATGCAAACATATGTTGTCAGTTCTCTTGGGTAAACCCAGGAGTGGACTTGCTAGGCCAATCTGTTTAACCATTTGAGGACATGCCAAATTATCTTGTTAAATGGCTGAATTATTTTACGTTCTCACCAGCCATGGGTAAGGGTTCAGATAAGTCTCTCCAACATATTATTTTATGATTTTCTGATTCTAGACATACTAATGAATATGAACTATATCTTATTGTGGTTTTGATTTGCCTTTTTATAATTATTGATGAATTAAGCATCTTTTCATGTGCATGTTGGTCATTTGTCCTCTTTGGGAAAACATTTATTCACTCTGTGTATTTTTAAAATACAGTTATTTGTTTACTATGGAGCTGTTAATGTTCTTTACATATTCTAGACATAAATTCACTATTAGATGATTTGTAACTGTTCTCTCCCATGATGTATTTTTCTTTTCACTTTCTTGATGTTCTTTGACCAACAGTTTTTTAATGTTGACAAGGTCTGATATAGCTGTGTTTTCTTTTTTTAGCTCATACCTTTAAAATTTTATCTAAGTATCAATTAACAAACCCAAAGTCATTAGATCTACCCCTATATTTTCTTATAAGAGTTTGTAATTTTTAGCTTATATTTATATCTTTGAACCATTTTTTAGTTTATTTTTATATGGTGTGAGATAAGGGTCCAAATTCATATTTTGGATATTTTTTACTGTATGAAATTTTTTGCCTCTGCATAAGGTTCATTCCTTTCATTTCTATCTATAAACTTTGAAGAGGTTTTCTTTGCCTTTCACTGGCAGAGCTTCAAGTATGGTGTTGAATGATGTGCTGACAGTTGACATGCTTTGTGAAAATTCTTAGAGGGAAAATATTGAGCATTTCACCTTATGGTCATGCTGGCCATAACTATTTTAAATAACCTTTCTTAGAATAAAGAAACTCATTTCAACTCTTAGTTTGCTCGCAATTACTTTTGGCTATAACTTAATGCTAAATTTTATTAAATGACTTTTCTGTGCTAATTAGATAAATAAGAAATTATTTTTTATAGTTACTACAAGAATTGTATTGATTTATCTTAAATATTAAACCAACTTTGATTTTTAGAATCATCTCAGCTTACTATATTAAATGATTCTTTTTCAATATTGCTAGGATTAGTTAACTAATATCTGATTTAGGATCTTTGTATCTAGATTTATGAAGAAGGTTGTTTTACAAATTAACTTTCTTGTAATTGTCAGGTTTTGAAACTTATGCTCCCTTCATGAAATGAGCTAGAGAGTAACCTTCTCCTAGTCTCTAGAAGGGTTCGGAAAAAACTAGCATTACTAATTTTTATAAATATTTAGGTAAATTAATTGAGTTTGGCATTTTATCTATGTGAACAATTTAGGAGCTTCAATTTTTAATAGATTAAAATAAGTTAGATTTATATTCTTGTATCATTTTAGTAATGTTCTTCCAAGAATATTTCTGTTTAAATTTTCTCATTAGTTGACATAAATTGTTTATATCCTCTTATTTTTTTTTTTTAAAGATTTATTTATTTATTCATACAGAACTGGGGTACAGGCCAGAGGCTCAGGGACGGTGAGAGGCTTCACCAGAGACAGAGTGGGGAGCAGAACAGGCAGATTGAGGAAGTACACTGCTGAGGGGAGCAGCGGGCGGGTCAGGAGAGGTCTGGCTCGCCATGTGGTCTCCTCCGGGGCAGGCGGCAGGCGGGAATCGAACTCATGCGGAAGTGGCTTCAGATTCTCAGTGCTGTGCTTTAACCCGCTGCGCCACCAGGGAGGGCCTATATCCTCTTATTTTTTAACATATATAAGCTGTGTGGTGATCTTTTTTCATTTCTAATATTGGGTTTTGCTCATTTGTGCCTTCTCTTTTACTTTATTTTTCTAAGATCAATTAATCAAACCAAAATTTATAAATTGTTTATTTCCAGAGAGCTGTATATTGGCTTTGTTGATTTTCTTTAATTATATTTTTTATACTTTATCACTATTTCACTTCCTGATATTTTCCTCCTTTCATCTTTGCATGTAATGTCTTTTCATTCTTCCTTCTTTCCTTCCTCTTCCCTTCCTTCCTTCCTTTCTCCCCTTCCTCCCTTTCTTTCTTTACATTTGATTTATTTTATTTATTTATGCATATGAGAATCAAAGTCTAGGTCAGCGGAAGGGGATGTGAGAGGATTCACCAGAGACAAAGTGGGTAACAGAACAGGTGATCTACTGAAATACACTGATGGGAGCAAGCCAGACAGGAGAGGTCTGCTGCACTCTTTGGCTTGGAAACAGCACTGACAGTAACCCCTGCACCACCAGGGAGGCCCCTATGCATTTAATCCAATTGAAAATCTCTTCCTGAGTAGAATGCTGAGCTCACTGATTTTCCACTTTTATTATTTCCCTAAATACTGTTTTGTCTGCATCCCGCAAGATTTCAATTTTAACTTTCATTACCATTGGGCTATTTAAAAAATATCTTAATAGGAGTATTATGTAGTCATCTTTTGACATTGATTGCTGGCTTAGCTGTTATTAACTTCTCACTTAATAAGTAAAAATGGTTAAAGAATATATGCTATATCAATTAAATATTGGAAATTGTTGAGGATTGCTTTGTACCTCCCATGTCTACCAGTCATTGGTTGTACATTGCCTACAGGGGGAGAGGCATTGACACCGGCTGTGACTTTTCAGTCAATATTCCCAGCAACTGGGAGAATGAGGCCCTTTGTATGGGGAGCAAGTTGATAGGCCCGAATATCTATAATAGTGTTCTCTTGTAAAATTTGTGTTTGTCTATCAGTGATTTTGTCATCAATTTTCAGGCTCTATTATTAGGTAGATACAAGTTTAGAATTTTTCTGTATCTTGGTGAGTGGAACCTTTTATCATTATAAAGGGTTCTTTATCTGTTGGAATGTTTAACAGTTATTACATGTTTTCCTGATATGAATATAGCTATACTATATTTGTTTCATAGTTCTATGATATAATTGTATTCACATTTTGAATAACTTTGCAATGTTTCTGTTCCCCTAATTTTAAATTTATCTCCTGAAAGAAGTGTGTGTGTGTTATATATAAAGAGAGGGAGAGTGTGTGTGTGTTTAATCCACCAGTCTCTCTCTAAAGGAACATTTAGTCCATGTACATTTTACTAAAACATTTAGGTTGAATCTATCATCTTACTGTTATTACATTACTTAGATTACTCACCCCATTAATGTCTCCATTTTCTCTCATTTCTTGACTTGTTTTTAGTTTTGAGTTTTTATTACTTAGTCCACATATACTCTTTTTAATGATATACTCTTCTTCTACATATTACAACATTCCTGATTTACAAATGTAAAATGGATAATTTCCCCCTCTTTCTATAGAATAATTTTAGAACTCTTACTTCCATTAATCATTCAGATATGCCATTTTGTTGTTTATTTCTTAAAATTTGTGTATCATATGATATTACTATAATTTTAAGTTAGATTTGCTAGCTTATATCCCTTGAACCTTGTCCTTTATTATTTCCTATATTCCTGAGGCTCTCACTAGAGTCATAACCTTGTTTTTAAAAAGTTAAGATTTTCCTTGAATGTGGGCCTATTTTGGTAAATTCTTTAATTTTTGACTTATCTGAATATATAAATCTAAATCCATAATTAAAAAATAATTTTTACTTTGTGGAAAACTTTTATTTTAAGATTTATTTATTTATTCATACAACATTGGGGTACAAGCCAGAGGTGCAGGGGCAGTGAGAGGCTTCACCAGAGTCAGAATGGGGCGCAGAACAGGCAGATGGATGAAGTACACTGCTGAGGGGAGCAGCAGGCAGGTCAGGAGAGATTGGCCAGCCATGTGGGTCACCTCCAGGGCTGGGGAGCCAACTTGCACTGAAGCTGCTGAGGCCAGTTTGCAGTGCTGCATTCTAACCTGTTGTGCCACTAAGGAAGGCCCCTGTGGAAAAAATTTACAGGGTAGTTAAATTCTTACTGATGAGACCAAATTTTGTTAATGTTTGATATCTGTTGTTTATATTAACAACTGTACTGTTTGTCTAATTGTTTCTCTTCTAAAGATACTCTTTTTCTTTGAATAAATTTTTTGATTTTCTCATTGTTTTATATTTTTGTATTAAGATGTGTCCACACTGAATTTTATTACATTAGTAGGTAGAATCACCTATAGCTGTTAAAACAACTTTTACAAATATTTCAAGATTTACTTATTGAGATTATATCCTATGTTAACTGAATGCATTTTTAAAGTTGCTCTATGAGTTGAACTGTATTCAGTATAAGAAGGCTTGTTGAATATTTTGCTTACTCATCAGTTTTGGAAAAATTTCACCCACTCTCTCTTTAAATACTGCTTTTTCCTCTTGTCTTTCTACTCCTTTTATATCATAACACATTTGATGCTTTTCTCTTACTCTATTCTATATAGTCTGTATTTTCCTTTTTTATTTAATGTTCCTTTTTGTTTTTTTTTATTCTAACAAATCTCCCTGTTTACTGATTTCAGTGCATATAATTTAATCACTATTTTTTTTGTTCTTTGTTCTTGTATTTCAGTGCATTGATTTTTCTCTGTTGTTTTAGCTTTCTGATAAAGTTCTAACTTTTACCTTTTACTTTATCATATTAAGGATAGCTACTTTAAAGCCAGTGATTACTTCATTATTTGGATCCTTGTATATCAGCTTTTATTGCTTGCTATTTTTTCTGGCATTTCAAACTCTTTCCTTAAATAGAGACCATGAGTCATTCTTACCTTCCAAGAAGATGCCAAAAATGATGCTAAGTTCCTCAGTTTCTCATTTGCTTCTATAGGCTCAGATAACTTCTAAGTAAACAAAATAGTCATTTCTTAGTTCCCTCTTATCCTAGTTATTTGTCCTGTAATTATTTCTCACCTCCTTAACTCTGAAAACTTCTGCTTGATTTTTTTTGTTCATATTTTCTGTGTATGTTCAGCGTAAAAATATGATGTAAAGTTTAGAGTCCATCTTTACATCATCTTGCTTTTTGTTGCTATATTTTCTCCTTCCTGTTTCTTTTCTTAATTGAGATATCCTTTCTTTGTATTCCTCATTCCAGTTTTTATTCTACTGGTTTCTTATTTTATATATTCTTTACTGTCTCTGACTTGTGATCCTTGAGATTTTATTATATGCATTTAGCTTAGTAAAGTCTAAAATTAAACAATACATTAATTTCTTAAAAACACAAGGAATCTTACTAAAAACACAACAATTTGATAAGTCCTTCCAAAATGCATGCTATTTTCTGTTTAGTAATTTAGTATTTGTTAAGTCCGTAATATAGTATAAAAAGCTTTTCTCCAACATAAGTACTTGGATTAAATTTTTACTCTTTTATCTGTTGATCATTTATTTGTGCTTCTCAATGTATTCCTGTCATAATTTCTCTTCTTTTTAAGTATAACCTTATTAAATTCCTTAAGTACATTTCTTTTGATTGTAAGTTCTGATTTTCTCTGTAAATGTATTTATAACCATCTTAATTTCTTGAAGGTAATTTTCTTTCTTTCTTTTCTTTTTTGGCAATCAATTCTGGTCAGTAGCTATTTTCTTTCCATCTTAAAATCCTATATACTGTTGCCCTCTAGCCACCATAGTTCCTGTTGAAAGGCTGATGTCTGTCTTACTGACTTTGCTTGCTGTGATCTGTCATTCTGAATGTAACTTTTGTTTCTCTTCTGCTGTTTGAGGTTTCACTCTGGTTTGCCTAGAAGTTGTTTCTTTTAATTTAGCCTGTCCGGGGGAACATCTAAATCGTTAGTCAGTTTGGAGCTTATTTTGGTGCATAGTAATAGTAGATAATCCAGCTTCATTCTTGTATGTGTGGCTTATAATCTTCCCAGCAACATTTATTAAAGAGACTGTCCTGTCCTGTACGTCTGGGTTTATGTTTTTGGCATTTCTTTAGAAGTCTGCAGCTGTTGATCCTTCAAATAATGACTGCTTACCACTCCGATCTCTTCTTTTGGATATCAAATAAAATGTACACTTGTATTTCTTAATCTGTCTCTTAATGTCTGTTACTTATTTTCCATCTATTTCTCTGTGTTGTAAACTGTGCAGTTTCTTTGGAAACATTGCTCACTTCACATACTCCTTTTCAGTTATTTTCATCTGCTGTATAACTCAATTTTCAGTTTTTTTATTTCAACAATTTTTTTCCTTCAAATTTTCAGATTCATTCTTACTTGTGGCTTAAAATTATACAATGATTGACAACACATAGTATTTTTTACATCCTTATCTTTGTATATTTAATTTCCTTAAGCATTTGACATACTGTTTTTTTATGTTTTATATTTGATAATTTCAATATTTTCAGTTCTTGGTAATCTAAAATTGTCACTCAGAGAAGATAGGCTTGGGGTGTGTATGATAACTATGATTTTTGATAGTGAATTTGTTGGGGGAAAGGATGTCCTGAACAAACTCTACAGATACAGGTTTATGGACTCCACCCCCACGCCAGACACCAAAACTACAAATCCTAGCAACACCAAAGGGAAGACTGCTCGGACCCAAGGGTGGAACTAAGCAGCTATTTTGGGTTTGGATATAAAAACTGGACATGTTGGGCCGAGTGAGGCACATGGAACAGAGAGACATGTGAAGAAACTGCTTGCTTCTACTTGGTCCTGGACTGGTTGAAACAAATGTGGGTCAGAGACCCATGGGGAGCTTGAATATGGCAGCGTTTATCTTGATTTTGATTTTGCTCTTTTCCTCCCAGACTTGTCTGACCATTTCTGACCCTTTTCTATGGGTTCCCTCCAGAAGGTGTTTTAGACTGGTGGTGGGTTTTAAGGCCTTGATTTGGGCCAGTCCCTTTGGGGTGGACTTCTAAAGGACAGGTAACTTTGGATATTTGATTTAGAAACTACATTCCTTATGTTTGCCGTATTGCACACTGATTTCATTAAAGTTCCTTTACATTAAAGTTCTTAATATGTTTTGTCTTGATGTGGTGAATGGCAGGTTTGGGGACACAGGAGTGTCACTCTCCCTGCCCTGTAACAAATTTGCTACTTAATCTTAATTTTTGGTTGCTGTTTGTCCTCATTTAGAGAAGCTCCTATCCAGAGTGAGGTTACTTTGACTTTTGTTGATGGCCATATTTAATGAAACTTGGTCAATTTTAGTTTCTCAGAGAGTAATTGTCCATGAGTGAGGTCATCTTACTATAACACAAATAATAGTGAGAATTTATAACACAGATAACAGTGCTGCTATAGACAATTGCATTCAAGAAATTACCTTCTTCCAGATGTTCACTATCTATTTCCAGGTTTCTAACTCTTGGGAACCAATATCCTTTATGACTCTCAGATCTCTTGTGACATAACCAATATCTTGAGATTGTTTCTATTTGTGAAACTTGTGTATGTGTGTGAGTTGGAGGGAGAGCTGCGGATGTCTCACAGCCTCTAGACAAGATTACCATTATACCCAAAGTTGAAATTTCTATTATAGCTTTAGTTATTTTTTCTTCTTATATCTGATCCACTTTTCCCTTGCAGAGATTTTATTTATATATCACTTATGTTGTATTTGTCCTTCAAATTGTTCTCTTCTCATTTGTGGGGTACTTTTTATTTCTGATTTTCTTTGAAAGATTTTCTCATTTGATAGTCTACACCATTATTTGCAGTTTCTCAGTAGTAGCTACTCTGTTTTTCATTTATTCTATCACATTTAAATTAAAATACTTTAAGTTATTTTATTTTTAAATATTATTTTAAAACTTAAAATAGTTAATATATTTAAAGCATTTATTAAAATATTGTTTTAAATTATTTTGTATTTTTATGCTCTTTCCATTTTCTTGAAAATTCTCACTATGATGCTATTTTACTACAGCACCCTGAACTGTTATGCTCTTACTAAAGGATGTGATTATTTTTATTCTTGTCTGAAAATGACCATTGTTGAGGCTTCCCAATCTACAGTCGTAGTCCTTTCAAAGGGAAACTGTAGTGACTTAAGGAAATATTGAACCATATACTGCAACCTTTTGTTCCCACCTCAAGATTTAGCAAATAGGACTGTGCTCTATTTGTATTCAAGGGAAAGCAATCCAAAGGCTAGCCAGTACCCTGTGAACAATAATAATGTCCTCTTATTTTTTTTTTTAAAAAAGAGCTTTACAATAGGTTATTTTCCTCAAAAAGTTGAGCAAATTTATTGAAAGATTGTAAATTGTGAAAACAGGTTGAAGTAAGGAAGTTGTGTTATAGAGAATAATGAACTTAAGTTACTAACAAAATTAAGTTTGGATAAGCAGAGAAGCCACCACTCATCATTCCAGGTAGGCCTGAATAATAATCCTCTCTAGTTAATACTGTGGGGTCTTTATTCTTTGGGTTCAAACATACCTCAGTAAAATATTTTCTCCTGCCACTGAACAGCTAGCATAAGATTATAGTTATTGGTCAGTTTAACATAGACCAATGAGATACAAGGCTGAAAATGGATAGAATTACTAGAAAGCTACTAGTTACATATAACTCTTTTACAGATAAAATATGGGGGATAGAGATAAATTCTCTCAGTAGCTTTCAGTTGCCATACAGTCTTCTTTCCAGCTCATCCCAAGTCCTTTCTTCACAGAAAAAATGTGGATGCTGTTTGTGATGCCAAGCCTATGGGTAGCCATCTGATCCTTGCCTCTTGTGTCCATATTGTTGTTTAATCCCCTCCACTGGAATGCAGGCAACGCCTGTGATTTTCTTCTAAATGACACAACAAAGATAATGGGCGACCACCCTGATGACTAGGTTATAGCATATGTCAACGGTAAGATGTCATGTCCATGACTGCAGTACTTTTTATAAGACTCCAGCTGCCTGGATTAGAATTAAAACCTCTCTTTGAAGAGTTAATGAAGTTAAGTGGTCAAATTGGAGAAACCTATGGCTAGCAATAAACTGTAGGAACAGCATTCAGCTGCTAGAACCTAAGATCAACTTCCAGTCCAGTCCACAGCCAGCAATAGACTGTGGCCCTCAACCACACAGAGAGTGCAGACACAGAGAATGAATTGTGTCAACATCCAGAATAAGCCTGAAAGCAGATTCTACCACAGTTAAGATGAGGCTTTAGCTTGACATTCTAATTAAACATGGTTTAATTTCCCTGAAATAGTTACCCAGATATACTGTGCCCAGATTCCTGCCCCACAGAATCTGTGAAATAGATGTGTTTTTTTTAAGCCACTGAGTTTGTGGTTATTTGTTATACATCAATGGAAAATTAATGCACTGCTAAAGAAAGTTGTTAAGAATGTGCACAACAAAGAAATTAATTCTGCCTCCACCAGAAGAACTAAGTTTACACATACCTTTTTCTGAATTTGTTTTTCAAGCAATTTTTTATTCACTTAAGAAAATAATTAAGTATATACTTTATCCCATCTATTTATATAAATATATATATATATAAAGCACGGAACCACAGAATTAAAACATCATGGATAAGAAAACACAAGGATTAAAAATGAGATCAGAAGTTACACACAAAATGCCACATATTGTATGATTGCATTTATATGAAATGTACAGAATAAGCAATTTCATAGAAATGGAAAGTAGATTAGTGGCTGCCAGCCACTGAGGGAAAAGAGAAGAGGATGCATCTGCTAATGGGTCCAGAGTTTCCTTTTGCAGTGATGAAAATGCTCTGGATCTAGTTAGTGGTGGTGGTTGCACAACTCTGTGGACACACTGAAAAACCACTGAGTTAAGACACTTTGAAATGATGATTTTTTTTATGTTATGTGAAGTATATTTCAATAATAATAATAAAGACATGGGGGTCTTCATAGATACTGTGAAGTCATAAGAGGGAAGCTGCCAAACAAAGTGAAGAACTGCCTTAGAAATGGTAAAGGTTATTACTAAGACAAGAAGAGAGGCTCATGGCAGTCAGGGAAAAAAGTGAAGACACCAGCAGAGAGAAAGAGAGCAAAGTGAGTTGTTGTACTTGTTTTTAAATAAATACATTAGTGACTCACACTTGATCAAATACATTAGAAAAATGTGGACTCTGATGAAGAAACCAGTAAGCAGGTAGTGTGTGTGTGGGACGGTGAGGATTAAAATGTGGGATTCACAGTAGTCCTCCTCATAAGCCCTCACTGGGTTTTGTAGATAAGCAGGTGCGGTTTCCAGTACTGCACAGGGGTGAGCCCCCGTCTTCACACTAGCTCTGCCATTTGTTTTCAGTGTGACTTTAAGTCAGTCAGCCTCTCTGATTTCAATATTTCCTTTTCTAAAATGGGATAATTTAGTAACTTCTTCATAGCATCATTGTAGAGATTCAAGGAAAAAAGTTCTCTCTTGCTTTTTTTCCTCTCCCCTACCTCTCTCAATAGCTACCTGAAAATTATTGTTGTGCCTAGTACCTGATACAGTAAAAGCATTTAGTTACAGTAGTGACTAGATTATTGCTAGTTGTAGTGGAATTAGGTGTGATGATGGCAGGTACTGATGTTTTTCCATTTTGTAAAGCTCACCATTTCCCGTTATGAGGTCTACTTGTTCTATTCAAATTCATCTACTTGTTCTATTCAAAACACCTTGTACTTTTAGATTGCTCATTTCCTTCTACATTGGTTTATACCATTTTCACTTTATGAAATGTTGTTTCTCTGTCTATTGAAATTTTACTCTTCCAAGACTCAACTTCACTATTGACACTACCAGGGTCAACCTGTTCTCACTAACATTCCTTTCTTTGAGCTTCAGAGAAAGTTCTCAACCAAAGCAATTTTGGTTCACATGTACATGAATTTCAAGTCACATCTGTTGAGGATAATACATGAATAAGAAACAAAGGAAGGAAAAGGAAGATGAAGCAGGCTAAGTTGAAAATAAAACTCTGTAGTGAGGCAAGTAGAGTTCTCCAGGTTAGAGCTGATGGTCTCTCAGACAAGGATGGTAGCCAAGGATATGGCGAGTCAGATTCTGAACACATGTTGAAAGTAGAGTTGGCAATGGATTGCTTATAGATTTTGAAATAAATAGAAAAGTCCAGGATGCCTAGGTTTTAAGCTTAAGAAACTAGAGGACTGGCATCTCTAGGAATTCCATTTTGGGCAGATCAATTTTGAACTATTTATTAGGTATTCCTGTAAAGAAGTTGGACAATTGGGGACGCAGGGGTTGAGTTCAGGAAATACATTGTCTGCAGTTATAATTTGATGGCCAATTAAGATCTCTAAGGGAATGATGGGGTAGAAAAAAATAGGAACACATGAGCTGAGTATGGGGACATGCTGAAATTAAAAGGTAGAAGAGAGAGCAGCAAAGGAGACTAAGAAGACTGGTGAAATGAAAAGAAACATAAGAGTTTGATATCTTCAAAGCCACTGAACAAAATATATCAAAGGAAGGGGCAGTGTTCAACAGTTTAAAATGTTGTTGCTAAGACAAAAAAAAAAAAAAGAAGAAGATCAGAACTGGTGACTTCAATGAGAAGAATTTCGGTGGAGTGACTTAGGCGGTCTAAACAGTAAGTTGAAAAGAAAATGGTGAAAGAGACATTGGAGATGGAGGAAACAACTTTAAAAATTGCTTGCAAAGAAAGACAAGATATGGGACAATAGTTGATAGGTAGGGTCAGTGAAAGAGGGGATTTTGTCTTTCTTAAATAGCATATTGTTATACTGACAGGAATGCTAAAATACAGGACTGAGAATGGATGAGATAATGAACTGGAATGAGGTTCCTTGGCTAGGCAAAAGGAATACAAGTACAAATGCATAAGTATGAGCATTTTTATTTTTTCTTCCCAAATTATGTTTATTGAGGTAAAGTAGGTTTATACCTTTGTATCTGCTCTGGGGATTATGGCTTCGGACTTCTAATAATGTATATTTTCATATCTGCCCACCACCAAGGCCCCAACAGTCCTCCTCCACGTTCTATTGGGTCTCTTCCCTCCTCCACTCACACCCTATCACCCTTCTTCTCCGTTGCCTCAATTTTGCAGCATTGGCATTAGCTAGGAGCTTGGGCCCAGACTGCAGAACCTGTTGTGCAGACATGGATAGATGAATACAAGTTATGGTGGGAATCCATGATCTCTTCTGACTGCTTCAGCATCTAAGTGAAGCAGGCTCTCAATGAACTACCAGTAAGAGTAGGGGCAGGAGATACCAGTAGAGAGAATAAGCAGCGAAATAGTCACCCAGGATATTGGAAGAGAGTTGTCTCCTGTCTGAGCAGGTAGCATTAAGGTCTACTTGAGGGTGACAATCATGAGTTTCAGTTGAGACCAGTGTGTATTTTTCACTCCTATTCAACTTGTGTGCAGCAGCAGGCTAGATATACTGTTGGATTTAACAAAGGTCTGCTTTTGTTAAGTGATAAGGGTAAATACAAAGAAGAGCTGGGATTCAAAAGTTGTAAGGGGAATAACTATAATAATTCACAGGGAACATTATCTGAGTAAGAGAATGTAGAATCTCAACGGGGTGAGATGCTGGCTTTTCTGTTTCCCTATCCTTTCTGTTTTCATAGTCATTATTTCAGTTCTTTCCTATGTATAAGTCATCAAGAATTATCTTATGTCAACTTTTTCACTAAATTCACCATTGCAGTATTTGTGCTGTTTTAGTACCCAATTAATCCTCTGCAATTCCTTTTTCAAATTTTTCTTTATTATCTTTAGTGTCTTATGTAATTGAATTTAGTATCTCCACATTTATCAGGAGCTCTTACAATTTGTATTGGTGGTCTTTTTAGAAAGAATTATAATTTGCATAGCATGAGATTCATATCATTCCATTCTTTTGATAAATGTATACCTTTACATAATGCTTCCTCCTATCAATTTGCAGAGTTTAAAAAAAAATTTATTCCAGAAAATAACTGAATGAAAATTCTAGCAGTTAAGTATAACAGTAAGCTGATCACAGATCATCAAGTACATCAGTGATTAGTTTCTTTTCATGACTAACTCATGTCCTATTGTGTTGCACATTCATTCTTCAACATGTTGATGATGAGCTGCTGTTGTTCCGGGGCTGTTGTCATTTGCTTGTACAAGACTTTTTGTGAACATATGTTCTCACTTTTTAAATAAAACTGCTAGAAATGAAATTTCCAGGTCAAAAGATAGAAGTTTTTTTTTTTTTTTTTTTAGAAACTTTCTACTTTCAAAACGATGGTGTGGTTTCATTCTCCCACCAGCAGTACTTGTCTCCATATATTGCTCCCCATCTTTTCCATTGTCCTGGGTTGTCAGTCTCTTTCATTTTAGACATTCTAGTGTGTGTTTAGTAAAATCTTGTGGCTTTAATTTGCATTTTCTAAATCACTGAATGTAATGATGAAAGGTTTTCCATGCACTTTTTGTACATTCTTATGTCTTCTTTTTTTTTTCAGTATCTGCTAAAATCTTATGCCCATTTTTATTAGATCATTTGTCTTTTATTATTGAGTTGTAAAAGTTTTTATATATTGTGGATACAGGCCCTTAGTGAAATATAAGCATTGTGAATATGTTCTTCCAACCTGTTTTGTGTCCATTAATTTTCTTAATGGTTTCTTTGATGAGTCGAAGTTTTAAATTTTGATGAAGTCTGATTTATAATCTTTAATGGTTAGTGTATTCTGTGTTCTCTCTAAGAAATCTTTCTATCTCAAGTTTCACTCTATTTTCTTCTGGAAGCTTTATAGTTTCAGTTTTCACATTTAGATCTGTGATCCATCTCAAATTAATTTGAGATATTTCTTGAGATTGTAATGTAAGTTATTTTTTACCTTATAAAAGTCTAGTTCTGATGTCTTTTGTTGAGGAGATTTTCTTTCCCATTAAATTGCTAAGACATTTCTGTCAAAAATTATTTCCTTACATAAATGTCAGTATGTCCATTTGGGGGTTCTTTATTCCATTCTAATGATCTATTTGTCTATACTTTACCAATACCACATTGTCTAGATTACTGAGTGGTAAATCTTGAAATTAGGTACAGTAATTGCTCCAACTTTGCTTTTTTACTTTTTCATAGATGTTTTGGGCTTTTTGGTAATTCTACATAAGCTTTGAAACTGTCTTCTTAATTTCTATTTAAAAACAAAAAAGACTGCTCTTATCTCTTTAGAAAGAATTGCCATGCTAACAAATTTTGAGTATTCCAAGCATGAACATAGCTTATTTTTCTAGTTACTACATTACCTGATGTATCTTAGCACTATTTTAGAGTTTTTGTATTTGGGGATATTTTATATGTGTATTTTAATACATTTTACATTCATAGAAAATTTACAATGATTGTACAGAGACTACTCCCTACTAATGTTCTTTATGATGACTTTTTTTTTTAAAAAGATTTATTTGTGCATAGAACTGGGGTACAGGCCAGAGACTCAGGGGTGGCGAAAGACTTCATGAGAGACAGAGTGGGGAGCAGAACAGGCAGATCGACGAAGTACACTGCTGAGGGGAACAGCGGGCGGGTCAGGAGAGGTCTGCTACACCATGTGGTCACCTCCAGGGCAGGCGGGAATCGAACTCATGCGGAAGTGGTTTCAGCTTCTTAGTGCAGTGCTTTAACCCGCTGCGCCACCAGGGAAGGCCTATGATGACATTTTACATTGTCATAGTTTATCATAATCAAGAAACCAAGATGGGTACATTGCTGTCAACAGATCTTGCTATTTTTCTACTAATGCCCTCTTTCTGCTTCAGAATGCCACACATTACATTTAGTGCTGATGTCTCTGATAACTTTTCTTTCTTTTATTTTATGATCTTCTTAGTTTTAAGTAGTGTTGGATATTTTGTAGAATTTTCCTCAATTGGATTTCACTGTTTACTTTCCCCCTCATAGACTGGGGTTTGGGGCTTTTCCCAATGAACAGTATGAGTCTCAGAGAGTTTTGGTGATTACCTTTGGGTAAATTAAAGTTGGCGAGTACCTTTGGGTACTTGTGCTTAGATCTGAGAGTTCAGCTCAGTAGTGCTGGCACCCAGTGCTGCTCCAGTGTGTCTTCAATTTTGCATTGCTGCCAGTCTTTTTCGGTAGGCTGCCAAGTCTTGACCAGTCAGTAAGGTTCACTTTGAAGACAGCAGATCTGTACTTTACATAAATCCCACTTTGTGAACTTCAGTGGAGTGGGTGAGGTGAGGGTGAACAACACATGCCTACTTGTATGCAAGAGAATGCCTGCCTAGGCAGACCGCTCCCCTCCCTTGGTTCGTGTAACTCAAAGTGTGGGTATCTCATGGTCTTGAGAATGATTCCAGAGTTTAAAATTGCAAATATTTTGTCCATCATGTCTCATAATGCCGGCCAACTGTGTCAACAAGGAGGGCCAACAAAAGTCACTCAGGTCTGTGGCAGCCCTGGAAAAACTGGCAGTCCTAGCCTTATTTCACGAGAGGGAGCTTTAAGATTTTTTTCCACTTGTCTATGTGGAATGTTCCCTCCCTTGCTGGCTTTATGCTCATACACCACTTACAGCACTACCTCCATCATTTTTCAGGGAGAAGGGAGAGGTGTACACTGTGGCTGTGAAGAGGCAACAGCATTTGCAAAACAAAGGAGAATCAGACTGTTATATGGTCACAGCCCTAGGGCCGAGCAAGTGACTTTACAAAGTAGCCCTTTTGTTAAACTCACTTATTAACATGATATAATGGGGCATTTTCCTGTCTGAAAATATTTTCAAAATCATAATTAAAAACAAGAAACTCTGAGATCGCTAGGCAGTATAAGCAATGGATTGGAAGTTAAGACTTAACATGCAACAACTTACAGCTCATTGGGAGGGGATCCTGTCATTCACATAACCGGAGATCAATAAAAATTACCTGCTGAGCCCCCACTAGGTCTCAGAAGGATTCAATAAATGAATATACTTTGTGGAAGAACAGTTGCCAGCTCTTACTGATTCATGAGAGGCAACGTATTACAACAGAGAAAAACACATGAATAATTAGATAGATGTACAAATGGTAGCAAATCACTGCCACTTGTTGTGATATATTTGCTAATTCTGTCCCACTCACTGAACAGTTGTTCACCAGTTAGATTACAGGAAGGTTTCTTAGGGCACTTACGTGGTCTATTTCACTGGAACATTCTATTTGGCTTCCTGTCTACTCCTTTTTCACTGTTGGGAGAATCTGATCCCACAGTTCAGTTCTCTTCTTTTTCTTCCCTTTGGGTCATTTTTCATGAATTTTTCTCACTAGTCAGGTGGGGATTTGACCCCATACACTAAATGTCACATTCTTATTCCACCTACAACCCATCTTTCTACAACCTCCTTTTCTTGCTAACATCTTGTTAAATTCTGCCTGTAGGTGGTGCTAGAGAGAATGGACTCAGGAGGTGAGAAAAAGACTTTAAGACTGCCTGGCAGTGTTGCTGAGGCAGAGATCAGACATTATTAGATCCCAGTCTTTTTTTCTGTTAACCCTCCCAGAGCTGCCTTTGTCTCTTCAGAGCCATCAGCTATTTCTATGCCCCTTCCCCAGAAAGAGACTTGAGTACCAGTTCCACAGCAACTGCATCTTTTTTCTTTTTGTTTTTTTGTGGTTTTTTTTTTTAATTAAGTGCCACTGTTTTATAGTGATGTCAATATTTTGACAATTAGGACTTTTTCCTCATGTGTGGCCACAGTAGGTCTCCCACCAAACCACATTTTTAAAAAAAAATTATTTACGCATACCGAACTGGGGTGCAGGCCAGTGGTGCAGGGGTGGTGAGAGAGTTCAGAGCTGGGAGCAGATCAGGTGAATCAACAAAGTACACTGCTGAGGAGAGCAGCAGGGGAGACATGAGAAGTCTGCCATGCCATGTGGGTCACCTCAAGGGCTGGGGATTGAACTTGCACTGAGGTGGCTGCAGCTAGCTTGCAGTGCTGCATCCTAACCCACTGCGCCACCAGAGAGAGCCCCCACCAAAGCACATAATAATGCCACCAGAGCCCATTGCACTTTTGTTGAATCAGCCCAGGGTTGGTAGCTGCTTCCTTAGCCTTCCTTTTGTTCTTTTACTTTTCCGACACTTGATTGATTAATTTTGGATTAAAACTCATCTGTTCAAAATTCCTAGTGTAGTTTCTGTTTTCCTGACTGGAATCTGATTAATTAAACCACTTAAAAGTCCACTCTTCTGCAAGATCTTGTGGTATCTTATTCCTTCTAGAAGATACCTCTATTCAGCACTTTACAAGATTTAAATTTTTTTTTTATTGATTCATACAGAAATGTGGTACAAGCCAGAGGTGCAGGATGATGAAAGGCTTCACCACAGAGAGTGGGGAGCAGAACAGACAGATTGATGAAGTACACTGCTGAGGGGAGCAGCAGGCAGGCCAGGAGAGGTCTGCCACGCTATGTAGATCACTTCCAGGGTGGGGATGGAACTCGCATTGAAGCAGCTGCAGCTAGCTTACAGTGCTGTGTCCTTACCCATTGTGCCACCAGTGAGGGCCCAATACTTTAAATTTTAAGAAATTCTTTAGAAGGAAACTTTCTGTGAGTTTCATTACATTTTATGAAATTCTTGATGGCCTGCCATTTGTACCTCACACTTTGCATTAGGTGAATATGTTTACTGATTTTTGAGGGACAGGGTACAAAGGGAAGGTGGCTCTTTTATTTCTCTGAAGTGAATTTTCATTTAATGTCCAAACCACCTCCACAAACTCATATACTATTAAGCAGTATGTGATCAAATGAGTCTTTAAAACTGCCTCATGTCCCCCCCTAAAACATGGCAAAGCATAAGAAAATAAATAGACATTAAATGATATATACACACCTGCATGTATACATGTCTCATAGATAAATTCTTGGCTCTCATTTCTTCTGACACATAATGATGTACATCACCCTTAAGTCAGGTGATTCATATCATCAGGAGACAATATATAAAAAAATACACATTTTCTGTACACATATGAATTTTACCTACATAAGCATACACATGTGTACATATATATGCAAAAAATTCAGGCTTATACCGTTAACAATAAACAAATATTTCTATTTCCAGCTAGTCAACTTCTCTGGTGTGTCTGGGGAATAGGGCCCAACATTATCACCATTTCACATGAGAAGTTTACAAACCAAGTTCAAAAGTCAGTGACTGCCCTAGTGTCCCCAGCTGGCAAATAGCTGATGAGTCTGACTTTCTCCTTCACTGTTGGTATCCTTTCTGAGGAGCTTAACCTCTTCCCCCAAACACACACACAAGTACACACACTTTGCAGGTCTGCTGAGGTATGCAGCATCCTTGAAAGAATTCGGCTGCCCCTGACTGCCTGGAATGAAAAGTTCAGTCTCTGGCTTAATAACTTCAGACTCTGACTATGAAGTCTTTCTCTCTTCAACTTTCCCTCCCCTGAAGAAGAAAGTTATTTTCAACCCTCCATCTGTTTTTTGTTTAACGTGCAGAAAGGTTGCACATTTTCAGGGACCTTGTTCATAAGCAGTAGATTGTACAACAGTTTATTACACAAGTAGAGGTTTTTATTGCTGGTCTTTGTTGAGCTGCCAACTGGGAGAAAGAACATAACGTGCTTAGCGGTCCCTATCAGGAAAAATGAGAAAGCATTAAATACCATTCAAATCGGCAAGCATCGAAAAGTGGGTAATCAAATCCAGAATTCCCTAGAGCATAGCTGGTGAGAAGGACTTTTCATATTAATAGTGTTTTTACATCCATCTTTTTTTTCTCAAGTCACTTATGTCACAGACAATATCCCAAGACATCGTGTGAAATGTGTAACATAAGTGGAGTATGTTTTTAACCCAGGAAGTTACTTCTGCCTACTTCCAAGTCTGACCCTGGTCAATGGGAAGCATTGAGTGCAAGTCCCACATATTTTTAAAATCACACTGCAACTCTGGACAACTCAGCGGTGCAGATTTGTGCTCAGGATTCAGATAGCCCCTTTACTTAGCCTTAGCCATATACTTTGCCTAGGAGAGAATGAGTCATAATATGTATTTGTCTACTGACTTGTTTCTAGCCATGTGACAGAGAAAATTTCCACAAAGCATCATGGGAAATATTGTGTTAGAACAGTCCCAGTTGTAACTTCTGATGGGGCTCATCTGCAGGCCGATATGGAAACTACGAGTTATTCTTGCTCCTCGATTTCCAAATTTCCAAAAGCTCAGACCCTCTCAGAGGGTGCTGGATGAAAATTGGTGGAGCCCACTCCAGTCTCTGAGTGCCTAACCCAGGTTGCACAATTAAAATCACGTGGGGACCCTACTGCGGTTTAAGGGTAAGTTAGGACATTAGTTCACCTTTATAATTCTCCAGGTGATTCTAAAATATAGTTTGGGTCAGGGATGACTAACCTAGCTACCTGATATCATTGGAGAGGAAATTTAGTCTGGAGAAGTTACTGTCCAAAACCATCGATTCCTAGTACGTTGGTAGTTTCTTTTCCAACAAAGCATTTTTTCACTCTTAAAATACTTAGCTTCGTGTTCCAAGTTTCACAACCCTTTATTTATAAAAGCGAAACATTCAAACCTACCCCAGTCCTCTCTTTCCTTTGTAGGCAAATAGTTGCACTGTAACTTGTGTTTGCAATGACAACTCAGATACCACTGAGGACCCCAGAGGAGAATGTGGGACCACAGAATTGGAGTGGTATTGTCAGGAGCCTATATTTTTCTCTAGCGAATGATTGGAAAAGAGAGTCAGGAACTTGTTGGTAACCTGAAGAAGATTCAAGCTCCTTTTCTATTATTAGCCCATTATTAGAAATCTGTTCTACTGAACAGAACAACCCTACCTTGTGCCTGAGTCCTGGAGTGTTCCTGGGTCCCTCACCATTTCCAAAAACGTCTCATCACCATACTGTAGATGATCCCCACAAGAAGTATGGTCCACACTTTCATGGAAAGGTCCTTTTTCTGGCTGAGATTCTTAAATCTTTCTCTAAACCCAGAGACCATGTTCCTTTTGCATTCCTGTTGTAAGTCTGATAGTGCACTCGATCTGATAGACAGCTCAGACTCAGGGGACATCGGTCGGTAGCCTTGGACTTCTCAGCTTAATGACCCTAACTCTAATGCCACTTAAATCAGAATGTAAGCACTGAAAGAATTTCAGGAATCTGATGATATAAATTGTATTTTTAGAGCCGTGAATGACTTGAGCAAGTGAAACAGCGCAGTGACTAAAGATAGTTCTCTTTAGTTTTCCCATGATTTATCACAGGCGAGTTCACAGCAGGTTAAAATAATTAAATGCTGTGATAGCATACATGTTGGCGTGGGTTTTTGAGCAATCATTCATAACATATTTGTCACAAAGCATAATTTCCATGATAGAACACTGATTCACGTGCATTTTTTTTTTTTTTTTCCAGTGACGACACAGTTGAAATAACTCCTTTGTGGAGGTTGGTTACATTTTCACAATGCCGGGCCCCAAGTTAGAGCTTCAGGGAAAGGGATCAAGGAAATGCTTAGTTCGCCAAGTGAAATGTAAGTATATCTTGACAAAGTGCTCACTTGTGTCAGAGGATTAAAAGAAATGCTTTTTATGGGGAAGGTAGTGACTTAGGGGCTTGCCTGCAGACTCAACCTATCTGTTTTTCTTTCATTGGTTTATTTTCTACTTTGCTTCTGATATTCTTTTTCCTTTACTTACTAGCTGTGTCCCTTGAACAAGTGATTTTAATCAAAAGCTACAATGTGGGAGTAATGAAACATGACTCACAGGCTCATTGCAGCACACTAGAGATAATGAGTATGTGGTAGGTACATATGGGCCCAAGTTTGCATGTGTAAGGAATGCAGCTTTCCTTATTCTTCTATAAATCTATGTATGTCCTAGTTTGTGTCCTGATTTGGCTTAATTATGGAGACATAAACTCAGTTAAGTCAGGAGATCCTTACCCAACCCTGGGAGGACACAGGACTCATCTGATATCCCACCTTCAGTCCTGTCAGGCTGTGCCCTCATTGCTTCCCAACGAAAGAGATCCTGGACTGCAGGGCAAATGATAAGTGTTCAGGGTTCATATCAGCTTCTTGACTTCTCTGCCCTCTTCCCCCCAAACCTGAATAGTGCTAACTTGTTTTGAGAAGTAGAGAGGTTCATAATTTTTCATCTAATCTCCAGATCTTTACGATTACAGTTTGAGCTTTGGGGTTTAAAAACTAAAATTAGGACACTTCTATCATCTAGAACTGTAGTGGGTGGACAACAGAGAAAATTCCAGGCATATGTAAAACACGAAGATGGACCAGCAGACAGCAGACAGCAAAAAAGGGTGATGATGCCTAGATTTATGTAAGACAGTTTAGAGAATTTAGAATGTAGGCTCTAGATTTTCCTTTTCCTTTGTTTCATTTTTTTTTTTATAATCCACAATGAATATAATCATTCAGTATTTGTGATTCCCCTTCACTTAGTATAATTCCCTTCAGCTCATTCATGTTGTCACAAATGGCAGCGTGTCATCCTTTTTTAATAGCTGACTATTATCCCACTGTGTGTATATACCATATCTTAATCCACTCACCTGTCATTGGAGACACAGTTGTTTCCAGAATGTCACTGTTATAAAAAAGTACTTCAGTGGACACAGGGCCACATAATATACTTCTAGTAGATTTTACCTAGGAGTGGAATTACTGGGTCATTTGCTAGATTGATTTTTAATATTTGAAGAAACTTCTATATTGTTTCCCATAAGGATTGTACCAGTCTATAGTCCTACCAATAGTAGAGAAGTTTTCATTTTTTTTCTCCACACCCTAACCAATAATTTTAGTCTTTGGTTGTTTTGAATTGGCCATTATTGTGCATGTGAGGTGTTAGCTCACTGTAGCTCTGATGTGCATTTCCTTGATGATAAGTATTGATGGGGGACCCAATGGACTATGTGTAGGATTATGCATTTTGTTGTTAGGCTTGGTATGATAACATAGATCTGAAGAAGTGTGAACCCACACCCTTAAATCATATCTTGTATTGAAACTAGTGTTACTGCAATAATAAATAATACAATTTAAAAAAATAAAAAATGAATTTTTTAACGAAAGAATGCATACTCTATGGCCAAGCTACACATGTGGAAAGTCTGGCTCTATGATTTCCTGTCTCTATGTTCTTGGATAAGTTACCTAGCTTTCCATATCTACCTATATCCATGTCCCGTCTACAAAATGCTGATTATAATGGTACATTTAGAAGGTCAGAGGTATATAAAGTGATCAGTGAATTATGTTTTTATAGTTGTTGTTCTTACCATTATTAGAAGCTCTGCTCCTTAAAAACATTAATCCAGAGTAATTGGTAACCATGAATATGTTGATGCCATTGACACCACATAGAAATCACATTTAGAGAAGACTCATATAACACATTTTCATAGCAAAAGAGGGAGTTACTGTTCCCTGTGTAATGCTAGGCTGAGTTGAATGGAAATGCAACCTTCTGGGTAAAAATCTGGATAGAAATGGCCTTAAGGATTATCTTAAGAAAGGATCCTCTAGTTTCAGTCTGGCAATTCTGTGGTGCTGGCATCGAGAAGCAGATTCTTGAAGGGCAAGAGCTGGAATTGGAAGACAGAAAAGCCAGAAAGGGAGGATCAAAAGCCATGTTAGAGAAAGGCTGGCAAGTCAGGGTGAAGAAATGCCTGGTTGACCACCACTGGCCATTGCTGGGGAAAAGAACATACACTGCGCCTCCCCTAAAATGTGAGTTGGGCTTTTGTGAACAGGGACAAGAAGGGAAACTGAGGAAAAGACAGTAGGAATCTCCATGCAACATAATCTTATTTTTTTGTGCATCAAACTAGTGAGCGTGAGAATGAGAATTTAGGACCTTGACCCTTACATATGCCCAGCCCTTCTGTCCCAGAGCCAGTCTGGTCAACGTCACTCTCAATCCACATTCAGCCAGGACAAACAAGTCTGCAGAGACAGAGGAAAGAGTTTTATGTCAGGAGTCAGAAGACCTGGACAGAGATCAAACTGTATGACCAACTAGTTTGTGGCCCTGGGTATAATACCTCTTCACCTCTCTGGATCAGGGGTCTTCTATGCCATGAAACCAGATTAAAAGCTGCTTCATTTGGGTAGAGCAGTGTCACAGTTAGGAGTCTGGGCTTGGGAGCCAAAGGGATGTCAATGTAAATTCTGTCTTTACATTTGCTATATTAAACATAAGACAATTAACTTACTTAATCTCTTTAAGCTCCACTTTTCTCATGTATAAAGTTGAGGATAATAATAGTACACTTCTCATATAATTCTAAAGATTAAATTCAAGAGTGTGTGTGGAGTGTTCAGCACAGTAGTATTGAAACACTGTAAGTGCTTGATCAGTTGTTAACATCGCCGCCGTCATGATGATTCAGTAGAACTCTGGGGCTCCCTTACATCAGGGGCTGCTAAATTTGGTGAGTTGGGAGAATTCAGGACTATGAAACCCACTTCATCCAGAGCATCTTTGTTTTTCTGTTTTAGGTACCCTTTTTAAATAAAATAAGGTCCATACTTAGTAATATGAATAGTAAATAATAATAATCACTGAATTAGACCAAGAGTTGGCAAACTTTTTCTGTAAAAAGCCAGATAGTGATTTAGCCTGTGGGCCACACATGGTCTCTTTTGCATACTCTTCTGACTTTATTAGCATGAGGGTTAGGGTTAGAGTCAGTGTTAGGTTTACGTAGGGAATAAGAATATTTGTGAAGTTGCATCTGTGTATAACTTTTCAGTGGTTGGACACAATTAAGATTTATTTCTCATGTCACTATGAGTTGGGGGAGTATGAGGGGCTATCTCCCATAGACTTTTGGGGACCTAGTAATTTCTCCATCCCCAAAGGCTCTGAAGACCTTTTCTAGATAGAAGCAAATGACAAGTCGCCTACATGCAAGAACCCTACATCCTTAGCTTGTGCAGGGTTGGGGGTGTCTGAGCAATGATATACCACAGGCAGATTTTTGCCTATAGGCTATAATTTGCTCATCCTGGATTAGACCATCACTTCTGTCCCTTCTGAAGATGAACAAAACTTCTCAAAACTTCTCTCTTATAAACCTTATTTTTCTCCATCAAAGTAATCTAATCTATAAACTTCCATACTATTTCGCATCAAGTTATCCTTTCCATATTTGTTGTAGTTATGAGATTAAACTATTTTAACATTAATATTAATTCTGTGCAGTGTTACACAGAGTTCTTTTCTGGATAGTTTTCCTAAAGATGGTATATTAGTTCCCTAAGGCTGCCCTAACAAAGTACCACAAACTGGGTGGCTTCAAAGAACAGAAATTTATTCTCTCACAGTTTGGAGGCCAGAGGTATGAAATCAGAATGTTGGCAGGGTTGATTCCTTCTGAGGGCTCTGAAGGAGAATCTGATCCATGCCTCTCTCCTAGCCTCTGGTGATGGCCAGCAAACCTTGGTGTTCCTGCACTTGTTAAGCCCAATCTCTACCTCCATCTTCACAAGGCGTTCTTTCTGTGTCTTCACAAGGCCATCTTCTTATTGGACTAGGGCCCGTCATAAAGACCTCATCTTAATTTGATTTAATCTGCAAAGACCCTTTCCAAATAAGGTAATGCTCACAGGTACTGAGGGTTAGGACTTCAACATTTACTTTGGGGGGACACAAGTCAGTACAGGTTGCCTGTATGTATGTATGTAAGAAATGTGGGTTGTAGCAAAGAAGAGGACTGATAGGGCTGCTCCCAGCTGCTACAGGATGAGTAAGATAGATGAGGAGGTGCTGTCTGAAGAAGGGAAACTGAGGAAAAGACAGTAGGAATCTCCATGCAACATAATCTTATTTTTTTGTGCATCAAACTAGTGAGCGTGAGAATGAGAATTTAGGACCTTGACCCTTACATATGCCCAGCCTCATTGTAAATTTCAAAGAGAACAGTACTATTATAGCTGCTACCTTGAAGAATGTAGAATTTTCCTTTTTAAAGTTTTTTTTTTTAATAGGCATGGAACAATGAACTTGGACAATGTTGTACATTCTGTACCCTTCTTCTATTTTCAACTTATAAATGCTGTATTCAAAATATTGGAACAGTGTGGTTTGCGGTTACGAACAAATTAAAAATAAAATTTAAAAAGGTTGATAGCATCCATGTCACCCTGTGAGGGAAATTCATACTGATGCTCTGGACAAGAAACGGACCTGCTGGTGAATTTTCAGCTCTTTCTGTAGAGGTCAGGATTTGAAAATCACTACCAGCTGCTTGTGATTCTGTCCTATTTTGAAACAGATGACTTAGGCTGCTAAGTCACCACTGCATCAAAGATTTATTTTCCCCTCTGTGGTCTAAGTTACAGAAACCCAATTTGCAGAGACAAGAGGCAAGATGTTTTATTAGTGACCTCACTCCAACCCTGCTGCCAGTGGAAAACCTACTGGCCCCTAAGAATCGGCCCATGCTGTACCATCTCTGATATGTCTAAACAGGGCTTACATCTCTCTTGCAAAGCTTTGTGGCACTTTTTGCCTTCACACTTCCTCACTGGCACTTACTACACTCTACCATATGGACAGGTCTTAGCTTCTGAAAGCACAAGCTCTTTGAAATCTTGATTTTAAGACTTTAGATGGAGAAAGAAAGTCAGTGGAGAGAGGGAAACTTAAAATGTTGAAGA
Source organism: Condylura cristata (assembly GCF_000260355.1). NCBI lineage: Eukaryota > Metazoa > Chordata > Mammalia > Eulipotyphla > Talpidae > Condylura > Condylura cristata. Next base: position 25,399,926 of record NW_004567118.1, on the reverse strand, counting down.
GGAAGGAGAGGCTTGGGAGTGAATTCTTCAGGAACCAGGAATGCTCAGGTGAAAGGTGACACTGGAATGGTTTTGGCCCTGTAAAGAGACATCAAGCTGTGTCAAATTTCATTTCAGCTTCCCTTAAAGCTATCCCCTTCTGTGTAGAGTGCAACATCAGACCTAGAACTTAGATGAATGTTCACAAAGATCCTGCCAAGGGTAACCTAGGCTTCTCATCTGTGTGATGGGCTCAAGAATAATACTGATCTCATAAAATTACTATAGCCATCAAATATGATCATGGATGAAAAGCACTTAGCCAACTGTGTTCCCCAAACTTCCCACATTTATTTCCTGGAAATTTAGGTAGTGTAGTGTTGGATTGGGCTTCAAGAATATGCTAATTTACCAAGTACACAGAAATTCTCATTTTCAGGAAAAATTAAGAAACAAGTGCTATATCAGTATTAATAGTTCCATGAAGATTATCTATTTTTTATTATACTTGTTTCATCTTCTTTATTATCATCATCATGATGGTTCTTCTCCTTTCCTGAACAACTTTTAGTTTGAAAAGAACATGGATCACTTGGACCCACATTCAAGACACAATCCACAGTTATAAGGGCCTTGCAGTTAACAACCTTCATTGTAAGAGGGTCACCTTGTCATGCGCCAGAGAAGGAGAAGCAACTTGGTGCACAGCTAGCCAGTCTTTGTCATAGGGACTGAGTAGTTGTCCACGAAACCAAGTGACTAAGTTGACCTAACTTCTTATCTAAGGGGGTCATGGAAAGTAGGGCCCACAAGAGAAAATAAATGGGATGAAAACTAAGTCCCACAAATACTGGACTTCTAGTTCTCAGTGATAATCTCCTGATTCAGGTGAGTGTGCTGGAATCCCAATCATTAAATCGGTATTCTATCTTAGCAGACAGAACTGGAAAGTTGTGGTTATGGGGCAGATAAGATTCTGTCTCAAGTATAGTCAGTGCTTGGGTTCCCTCAGTTCTGTATTTGCATCCTATTTCTTTCTATTGGGAATTCAACTTCCCATTAAGTACTTAGGCACAAGAATCAAAACATACCACCCATGGCATATCTGATAAAAGCATGGGTAGATGGCAGTGCTTAGTCAGTGCTATCTAACATCCATCCTTAGTTCCTTAACTTTGTGACAAGAACTAATATAAGCACCTACCAAGTGGCAACCTATTTTTTTTCTTTTTTAAAATTTTATTTTATTTTTAAGTATATTTATTATATCATTCTTCGTTTTTGTACAACGGATGGTTTCTCCATGAAATTCCCACCACCCATTCCCCTGTGCACCATCACCATAGTCCCTTGTGCTCTTCCCACCCCTGTCCTGGTCCTTCTCCCTCCTCCTCCCCTACAGAATGTCGGATCTGTAGTTGCCTGATGATTTTGATTTTTACTTATTTATTTTCTCTAACAACCTGTGAAGCAAGTTTTATTATTATTCCCCACATTTTACAGCTTTGGGAACTAAAACACACAAAAGTTAGGTAACTTATCCAAGGTCACACAGCCAAAACGGGCCAGTATTCCAACCCTGGAATAGCAAGGTCCAAACCATTACATTCAATAGCTTTGGTGCCAAAAGCAGAACATCCCCCAAGAAGTGAGAAACAAAGATAAGCATGTGAAACAAAGAAACAAAGATTGTGCACTCAATTCTTGTTTTTTTCTATTAAAAATAGAACTTTTAAGTTTATTTTAACAGCAAACCATAACACTACTGTTACCATGACATTACATTTTAAAAGATTTAGAGCAAGATATAAACATATAAATTCCTAGATAAAAGAAAGCACCTTTCCATTAATCATAACAAGCAGTCTTAATCCTTTCCTTCTGTACTTTATGCTGATTAAAGAATCTTTTACTTAGTCACTGATGGTACATTTTATTCATTTTTACTCTTTATTATCCTTATAATATGGAATACTGTCTATAAATTTTCTCTTCCTCAAAAAAATAAGTCAGGCCACATGAGTATGCTTTATATATTTTCATTATGTTCCTTTCCATTCAGAATAATTATCTCCAACTGGTCAGCTTTTACTTTCATTATATCTCTATGTCACTAAGATGTTAAGCTTCCATGCTTCATATTTACTACTTTTACTGCATCGGTCAGGTCTTAAGTATAATGAATACCATTTATTTATCATATTTATGTGAGTTTCTTCTAAGTAGTATATTGTTGGGCTACTTTAAACACATTCTGGCCATCTTTACCACTTAATTGGAATGCTTAGGATATTTAAGTTTTATGTAATTACTTGTTTGAATTTAGGTCTGTTATACTTGTTTTCTATTTAGTTCTAGTTTTTTGTGTCTTTTTTTCTTCCCTTGGGTTATTGTTAAACTTGTTTTTCATTTCATCTTATTTATTGTAGTTTTCACTGCATCTTACATCTGTCTCTGTATATCTACATATATGCATAATATATATTCATTTACATATAATGATTTTACGTATAACTATTATACTTCATTTTTCTCTATAAGAATAAAGCTTGGCCAATCCATGGGTCCCCTTATATTGTAGTTGTCTTGTATTTTATATTTGTATATATTGAATACCCATCAGATAATACCCGTTTTGCTTTTAGCCCTCAAATGTATTATAAACACTAGATGATGTTCCTCTTCCTTTATTCCTGATGTATCAAAAGTTCTGCCAAGTACCCTTCCCCTTCAGTCAGAATAGCTTCATACAGCAATTCTTTTAGAGCAGATCCAATCATTAACCTTGTTTGCTTTCTTCTCTTGAGAATGCCTGTGTCACCTTAACTCCTGAAGAATTTTTTTTTTCTCTTTTAGGCTTCTTGAATGACAGGTCTTCGTTTTCAACACTATAAGCTTTTAAAATATCTGCTGAACTCCATTGTTTCTGTTGAGATAGACACACTCATTTGAATCACTACTCTGTAATATGTCATTTTCCTCTAACTGCTTTTAACATTGCCTCATTTAAAGTTTTCAGATAGAACATTCTTGGATTTATCCTATTTGGGCTTCTGTGAGATACTTAAATCTCTCCAGGTTTATATGTTCCTCCAAATTCAGGGAGCTTTTAGCTATTGAATTCTTCAAATTTTTTCTTACCTTCCTTTTAGTATGCCATGAACATCAAACCTTTTGTTTATTATCCTACAGGTCCTAAGATTCATTTCTCTTCACCATTTTTTCATCTTGGTCACATTTGATGGTTTCTATTGATTATGCTCTTTTTCTCTGCCTGCTTAGAGATATCTATGTATTACATGCAAGTCTGGTCAGAAACACAATGATAAGTTAATTATAAAATTTACATGAAATGTAAAGGGGAAGGAATGAGAATAAACACACAGTGTTGGAAAAGGAAACTAAAGGTGGAGAAACCACAATTTCTATATTTCAAAACTCTCAGTATGTATCTACAGTAATCAAGTCTGTACTGTTGGAGAAGAGATAGAAATAGTGATTAATGCAGTAAAATCGAGTTTTAGAGGCATGCAGATAGAGGCTATTGATTTTTGACAAATATTGGAAGTAATTTGACAGAGAAAGGATGGTCTTTCCAACTAACAGCGTTGAATCCGGTCAACAGCTCTCACAAGGACATTCATGGACCCTGAGCCAATTTTGACGTTTAGTTCTCAGGGTGCAGGATTTTATCTTATATATTATGCATAGGTTTTATAAATTTTGACCCTGTACCTATAACAGTTTTCCAGACCAGGTATTCAACTTCATATAGGAGAATTTTCTCTGCCTCCCTTTCTAAGCCAGTGAGCCTTTACCGAAATGAACACTCTTAGGGACCCTCCCTTTATTTAGTGCTCTCATTTCTAACTATTTTGCCTCCAAAGTGAAAAAAAATAAACTGTGCCTCCTTTTCCCACTTTCCTGCTAGATCCCCAGGCCCCTGCCCACTAAGGCCTGTAACTGAACCTGAGCTTTCTAGTTACTCTTACACTTGGGTTTAGATTTTTTATTTTTATTTTTTTTTGGTTTTTGGTACCTAGATATTTCCTTCCTGTCTTATGAATTCTTTTACTTATTAAAAAATATTTTTCTAGTTTATACAGCATTTTTATTGTTTAAAGGAAGGGCCTTCAGATTTGCTGCAAACCTTATCCCCAGATAAGGTTTCAGCATCACATTTCTGATACTTCACTGCTCAGATTGTTGGTAAGTCTGTTTCCTTCACAAGCTTCTCTAGGACTGATACCAGGGCTTATTTATCTTTGACTTCCAGGAGCCTGTTACACAGATGCTCATTGAGTTGTTGAAGAGTTGGAGTAAATATGCGCTCACCTCAAAGAAATGAATTTTATTTTTTAGGAGCAGAAATAAAAGTGTGTAACTCTTTGTTTAATATGATATAGACTTAGATTAGTGAACTCAGTTTTGAGATACAGCAAACTCCTATCTAGCCATATTACTTAGTAAGTGCATAGCTTAAAGAATTAAAAAAAAAAAAATAACAAACAATAAATCCTCTAAACACGCCTTTGTCTTAAATTGATTTTTGTGGCTGAAGTCAGCCACACCTCTTTGGCTGATTCTAAAATAGTTCTCAAAAGGTCACAGTATCCTGGCATTTAACAGTAACACAAAAGTGCCCCCGTCAGGAGCAGCTGTTTGTTTTTACAGAAGCAGAATCATCTCTTTTTAATGAAGACAAAGCTCTCCATAGGCTCAGGGATTTTACATGGATGGTAATGGAATTTCTCAAAGCTCATTTTTGAAATTTTAGCAAGATCTCATCCACCCCCTCCTGGCCTGGATATCCCCCTGAGGTTGCTGCTCACCAACTTTGACCTCAGACAGACACAAATACACAGACAAGCAGAGAGGCCTTGCCGACCAGGGAGCCTCGCTTCCTTTTACTTGCTTTGTCTGCCAACAGCAGAGGTCTCCTGGACAGGCGCCCCTGGACTGGAAACAGCACTCAGCTCCCAAGGGCACAGTTCCCGGTTGATAGAATCTGAGGCAGTAACAGTCAGGGAGGCAGAGCAGGGCTCAGGCACCCTGTCTCTCTCCTGAACTGACATTGAGCCACTTGCTGCACTGCAAAGACACAGCAGCATGTGAGTAGAGAAGAGGAAGAGCAGCTGGCTCAAGTCCAGAGAGCACCTCAGGAGTCTTGGGCCTGCACCCTCAGGAGTCTTGGGCCTGCACCCTCAGGAGTCTTGGGCCATCGCCTTTATTCTCTCTTCTCTCCAGGGGACCCCAAAATGCTGCTTTCCGGGTCAAGAACAGGAACTGGAACTCCTGAAACCATCAGCCTGAGTTCCTGGGCCCATTTGCTCCAGAGATTATGGAGAAAAGTAGAGAAAACGATGGGCTCCTCAGATTTCCATGTGCAAAAGGAATGATGATAATGGACACAGTGATGACATAGCCCCTCACCTTGGTGTCCCATGTGTCTGGTCTAGGCCATATGTATTAAGATGCATGGCTTTTCCTCCACATTGTCTGGATCTCTCTGAATGTTAAGACCATCTGATAAATAAGGAACCTCATGCCTCCTTAGTATCCTAAAGAAAGGGGGTCATTTCTGCCAACATGTAAGCTGCTTCCCTAGGACCAGAAAAATTCCAGAGAACTGGATCCTGATTACACTTCTGTCGGGCATGAACCAGATGTGGCAGGAGACGTGAGCACCCCTGGAGCCTGGTGTCTGTGTGCTTAGTAACTCTGAAACTCAGTTCCTCAGAAGTGAAATCTGGAACTCAGATGGTGTCCACAGTGAAGGTGGAGCCTCCCAACTGCCAGTGTAGGCCCCGTCATTCTAGGTGGTTCATTGTAGGGTGCTGGGCTGAGGGTCTCCTCTCCCCACAGGCCAACCAGGTATGCTGCAAGGTAAAGTCCACCTCAGGACCCAACCTCTGCTCTGGGAGATTTATTCATTTAGTATATATGAATGGAGCACCTAGGATAAACTAGCAGCTCCACTAGGGTCTGGAGCAAGTGGTGTTGGGTAGGGCCAGGCTCAGGGCAGCCCTGTCTTCTCACTGGCCCACGTCCCTGAGCAGTTGGGCATAATGGGCATAATGGGAAAGGCTTACAGCGCTTCCATGGACACACAGCACAGATGCCTGGGTTGAAGGAAGAGCTCTTCCAGCAGGAGCAGAAGGACATACTGACCAGTCCAGGAGCCCAGGCCCTCATGGGGCTCCCTCTGACCTGCAGCCCCACTTCTGGAACTCTGAGGACTCCATGCAGTTGCTAGCGTAGTGCATACTGCACCATTAACCAGAGATGGCATCTGATACCACTCCAGAAACAAAACACAAATTCAGTCACATCGGGTTCCTTAAAAATTTCAGTCACACAAAAGACTTCAGTGGAGGCAGATCCTGAGTGGAATTTGACAGAGCAAACAAACAAACTAAAGCCCCCAAGAGATTAGGTTCTTATTCAAGCTCTACAGATAAAAAAAATGAGAAGAGAGCAAGTCTCTAAACCCCAATGAACCTCAGTTTCCTCATCTGTAAAATGGAAACAATCATTCCCGGAAAAGGGAAAAATGGAAGAACAATGCCTGCATGGAGCCAGGAGGGCAGGGGGCTACAGCTCTTAGCTGTTCTGTGCCAGCCACAGGAAAAGGAGTTAGTACCAGCAGCAAAATCAAATTCTACAAATTGTCGAAGTGGAGATGCTGGGGAACGTTCATGCTCCAGAGCCCAGGGAAGTCTGTGCTGGAGAACACTGTGACTGAGTGATAATGGACAGCATTACTAATGTGAAATTTGCCCGAGTTTATGAAAATAATTTATGTACATTTGAAAGCGGAAAATAAATAAGAAAAAATGTAATTCATTCATAACCACACAACCCAGTGATAACCATAGTTAATCTATATTTACATATCTCTGGTAAAGGCATATACATATATTTTAGGTCTATGTGAATAGATAGGGGAAAACACACATGATACTTCATATATAATTTTGTAGCCAGCTTTTTCAAATTACTTTATTCTGAGCATTACCTCATGTTTCCAAATATTTTTTTGAGTACATGATTTGAATGCCTGCCTATTATACACTTTTGGATGTATCACAATTTATAAAAACAATTCCCAAACATTCATAATTTAAATAGTTTTTAGTTTTCTGCTACTATAAATGGAGCTGTTATAATCATTCACTTGCCAAAGCCTATGTCTACATCTCTGATTATTGGCTCAGGACATT
>NW_004567118.1:25381244-25391453 GCF_000260355.1 Condylura cristata | reverse complement strand
AATCTTCTCACTACCCCTGCACCTCTGGCCCAACCCTAGTTCTGTATGCATAAATAAATAAATCTTAAAAAAAAAAAGAAATGCAAGAGTATAAAAATATAACTTTACTTCTCAAAATCATTTTAACTTTCTTAACTCCTAGATTTTTAGTCCATATAATGAGATACACATAAATCTAGTTTCCATGTTTCCATGTTTCCTCAGTGCTATTTTCAGTTACTTACTCAGACTCTTACTTAAAATTCTCACCTAAGTTTCTTCCTGGAATCTTTTTTTTTTTTCCTTTTCCCTCATAACCATTTCTTGTGTCCCTTTGGCTCCTTCCCTTCCCTTCCTCCTTAGCCTCATTGCCCTCAGGACACTTTCTAATGTCCACTAGTTTTTAAAGTGTTTTGCATTATCTTGTTGTCTGCTACATAAATGTCATAGTATTTGTTTTTATCATTCTGACTTTACATCACTCCTTCCATTTTGAGGAAAATGGCTGCATTTATTCCTTTCTTGTGGCTATATAATATTCCATATTATGAATATGCCTCATCTATTTGATCAAGTCATCAGTGGACATTTAGACTGCTCCAATATCCTAGCTGTTGTTATAATGTTCCTGTGACCATTACGGAACATAGGGTTTTTTTTTTTTTGTTGGTGGCTTCATAGTCTATGATATAGGCTCCAGGAGTGAGATTTCTGGATCATAAGGTATTTTCATTTTTAGTTTTTTTTATCCTCTTTGGTGACTTGTCCGTCTGTACCTGCTGCCCACTTATGAACTGGGTTATTTGTATTTTTTGTTGTTAACTTATATAAGGTTTTTATATATCATGGATATTAATTCCTTGTCCTTTATATATTAGGTACATATTCACTTCACTCACCAGGATATCTATTTGATTGTCTTGTATTTTCTTTTCTATATAGAAGCATTTTAAAAAGTTGAGGCCATCCAAGTTGTTTACTTTTGCTTTCAGTTCCCTTGCCAGAGGGACTGAGTCACCAAAAATACCTTTAATGTGGTTATCATGGAACATATCACCAGTGTTTTCTTCTATGTATTTATTTATTTATTTTGCACTTCTTACATCTAAATATTTAGTCAGTTTGAAGCTTATTTTTGTGTATAGTAATAGTAGATAATCCAGCTTCCTTCTTATGTGTGTGGCTTATAATCTTCCCAGCACCATTTATTAAAGAGACTGTCCTTCCCTGATTTTATGGTTGTGGATGTTTTACCCTAGATCAGGTGCTGGATTTTATAAGGCTTTATTTCTGGACTCTTAATTCTCTTCCATTTGGTCCATGTATCTGTTTTTTGTGCCAATATAGTTTTTACCACTGTTGTTTTATAATAAGTTTGAAGTCAGGTAAAGTGATACCTCCACTGCTTTACTTTTCTTAGAGTTGCTTTTGCAATTTGAGGCCTTTTGTGATTTTATATAAATTTCCGTTTTTTGGAACTGGCAGTTTTTACCTGAGGGTGATTGTCTTTCATACTTTGAAAGCTGAACATATATTTGTTTATGTGTATTTCTCTGTGTGTGTGTGTGTGTGTGTGTGTGTTAATATAGATGTGTGTGAAGTATTTGCATGTATTATTATACATATCTGTGTATATTCTATGTATGTTGAAGTTATTACCTTTTGTCTTTCATAAAGCCTTTTAATCCCAATGTGTGATGCATTTATATAGTAGTTATATAGTAGTTTTGATGGAGTTACATAGTAGTTATATACTAGTTTTGATGTTTTTAACTTATGTAGGGCAAACTAATTTTTATTGCTCTTTTTAATATTTTTACTTAAGAATAGCTTCTGTCTTTAATACTCATATTTTCTTGTAACTTTGTTTTGATCTTTAATTCTGCTTACATATTGAATCATTTGGAATTTATTTTGTTAGTGTTATTTTACTACTAGTGACATAACTGATTTTCGAAGCCATTAACCAATTTACTCGGTAATATTTACTAATATATGCTTTATTCCTCCAATTATTTGAAAGGCTTTTTTATATACTTTGATTGCTTCTCTATTCTCTTTCATTATTCTTTGTAACATTACCACAATGTTTTTATTAGTGTGATTTTATAAATATTTTAACAATGCCTCGTTGCTCCTCTTTTAAATAAAATTTTAAATATCCGTATTCTCTAAATTAGAATGATTTTCAAAATCACTTTTTCATGTCACAATATTATTGTGACATTAACAGTAAATGCCTTACTCTTGTCTATTATCAAAAAGCCTTACTTTCATCTAGAAATAAAATTTATTTCGATTTTGTTCCTTTCTTTAATATATTTTAATAAACTTCTGTGTTTTTACATAGTCCTGAATGTTTCTTTTTTTACTTTAGTCTTAGTTACTATGTATATTCAATATCTATTTGACTAAAACCTCATTTTAAAAAGTGCTATTTGTTGTATCAAAATGTCCAACAGAGCCACTGATGCTTTTGTTGAAGTTGTAGCCAGTGCTTACTTGTCTTTGCCAGCTTTTCTGTGTAACTTATTAGTTTGAATAGATTTTTAGTAAATTCTCTTGATTTTCCAAAGAGAAAAGTCCATTGCTGCCAGGAGATGTCTGTTTGTCTTCATGCCACTACTTGTCCCTCTTTTTTTAGGAATTTGCTTTTTTGCATCGGATAGAACTTTCAGAATGTGTCTGACTGTGCCAATGGCCCTGTGTACCACTCTCTGATGAAAATTCCTCTAGTGCACCCCCACTGAACACAGTCCTCACTAGTTTAAAATATGTGCTTCTTTCTCAAGACTTACGCTTTAAAAAAAAAAACAAAAAAACTAGTATTTGGTTTATCTAATCCCTATTTATTATGATGTATGTGTTTTTTCTTCCTCTGGCCTTCTTATGTAATACATTTTAAAAGCAGCTTTCTAATATTAACACTTTCATTCCCCCATACGATTTGTGGCGCAATGGGTTAGTACACAGCACTGCAAGCTAGCCAAGACTACTTCAGTGTAAGTTCAATCCCTGGCCCTGAAGTTGGCCCACATGGCATGGGAGACCTCTCCTGACCCACCTGCTGCTCCCCTCAGCAGTGTACTTCATCGATCTGCCTGTTCTGCTCCCCACTTTGTCTCTGGTGAATCTTCTCACCACCCCAGCACCTCTGGCCTGCACCCCAGTTCTATATGCATAAGTAAGTAAATAAATAAATCTTTGGGAAAAAAAAGGAAAGTAACCACAAAACCTGATTTTGATTTAATACCAGATTCACACCAATATATTTTCTTTCTGATTTTACAGTTGGGCAATGTTTTATATTTTTCTTCTTTTATGCTATGGTAGTCTAATTTTAGAGCCCCCTTTTGATAACTTTAGAAAATGAATTAGAAAACTTTCGATCTTCTGCTCTTTTAGTTTAAGAAAGAGTGTTATGTTCTTCAGAGTTGGAAAAAATTGTTCATAAAAACGTGAGCCAGGGCATTTGGGGAGGTAAAACAACACTTTTTTATTTCTTTCCTTATTATTTTTATCTTCAACATTGTCTGCTTCATCTTGAGCCAATTTTGGGCATTTATATTTTCTCCATTTCATTGAGATGTTCATATATTTAGAGTTGTACATATATTTTCTATTACAGTGCCTTGTATTATAGTGCTTATAATGTGTTCAAACATTTTTGAAAAGTTTGAAACTTACTTTGTACACTTGCGTCTTTTATTTTTATTTAGACTTGTAGGACTTGTTTTGTTATTGATTCAGTGGTGATTCTAAAAAGTCCAAACAGCAGGCATTTAAAATTTTAAATTTCTTCTTTCACAATAAATTTGTTTTTTTCTCCTTCCTTCCTAAAGCTCATTTTGTTATTTTCACATATTTTAGTTGAATGATTATATTGTATTCCATTATAACAATAATAATACTTGAATATGCAGTTATTCCTGAATTTGTGGCAACATCCGGAGCCTTTCATAGGCAGCTTTCTCATGAATATTTTCAAAGTAATTATTTACATAGTATTTGTATTAATTTATGAGATTGGGTTTGTTTTATTTAAACTGGCATTAGTAACTTGTAGTTTTTTTCTTTTGTAAATATACAGTGTAATCAGTTGGTATTTATGTGTCATGAGCATTTTGAAATAAAGTGAATTCCATTTTTAGTTTCAAATTTGATATATGTCTATTTTATTGTTAGTTTTCAGACTTAACTATATTATAATCTTAATAATTTGTATCTTACATCTAGTAAGAATGCTATATGAAAGTATATAATTTATCCTCATATTTTAATTGGTATTCTTTGTGTATTATGTAATACATTTAGTTGTGTGTATAAGTTATACTATTCTGTTCATTTTGAAATATATGACATAATAGCATTGCCTTTTTCTGTTTAGGTATTGTCTTTCATCTTACTTTGTTATAAATATTTTCACTCATTTTTTGTTAGCATTGAGTAAACCTTTAACGATCAGCTCCACTTTTAACTTTTCTAGTAATTTCAGTTAAGATGTGTTACTTTCAGAGAAAAAGACTAGTGGAACTTCTAATTGCTTAAAGGATTAAGTGAGGTAATACAATTTAAAGTGATGATTGTAGTTTGGGACACATAAAAATACTCATTAAGTACAAACTAGTAATACAACTAAACACTATGTGTTTTAACTTAACAAAAATTTTAATTTAACATTTTAATGAAGGGCCATAGACTGTTTTCATTTATCATGTTTCCTTTTCAGCATTATTCTTGACTTCATGTTTCATACTTTGTTTTTTATGTGTTTTGCTCTTGTTTGCTCATTGTGTTTGATAAGTATGGAGAATGCTACAGTGAGCAAATGTGTATTTAGCTTGACTGTAAAGAGGTGACAGTCTAGCAACAGGTATAAATCCAGACCAGTATGAGGAATCGCAACCACAGTAAATGCTTCGATGCTGGCTATGAAAGTAAATTTCTAACTACCACCTTAGATTCATATAAACATTGTCAGGGCATTTTTCACACGTTTTGGCATATCAGAATAATTATAGTGGTAGAAGAGATAACCCTCAGTAGTGTAACTAAAGGGTGGACGTTTCACGCCTTCAGTGTAAACATTTCTTGTATAAAATGTCACACTGGAATCTCAAATACTGGGAATGCTTATTGTCCTTTGATGGGATTCAACATATTCAGTGGAGAAAATCAAAACAACATTTCACTTAGGTAACATATCTAATATCTAAGCTCCTGAGCAGCAACTTTATCCCATTAGAGCAGGAAAAGAAAAAAAAAAAACTAAGTCATTAAAGATAGTAAATATGCATGGCGTGTCTCCGATATGCTAAATAATGTAAGTACAGTGAAAATCAGATGGGGCTTCTGCCTCCAGGGCAAAGGCATTTGTATGAGAAGCATTGTATGGATGAACAGAGACTGCAGAAGGCTAAGGAGCTGGCCATCAGGTTGGAGGCAATTATAGCCCTCTTCAAATATTGAAACGCATAAAAACGGAAATGTTTTTTCCTACTCAGAGCTGTCTATAAAGGAGATAAGTTTACTCATGAAAAATATGTTTTTCTTCTTCTAGTTCAATGGACTTGACTTCAACGTCCTTATCCCTTATCGTATCTATTATATCAACTCTCAATGCCCCATATGCATGACTTCTTAAAAGTGTTTATTACAGGGATTGTCAAAGATTCAGGACCACTCTATAAACAATAGAATGGATATCTATGTACCTCATCCCAGTTGTGTTAGGTGTTAGCATTTTTGTAGATCTGCTTCAGGCCTCTGTAATTAAGCAAAATTTTAAAGATGTGATGAAAATGACCTTTGCCACTACTGACTATTCTTAATCCTCCAAAAGTTGGCTTCTGTCTTTCCCATTGATATCTTATGTGTTTATTTCACACATCTATTTGATTAAAAAAAATAATTTTTCTCTTAAGCTACTTTCTTGTTCAAACCTCTGCAGTGACTCCCCACTATCTTGCCTAGTGGCTCTCAAGTCAAGTTCTCCTCTGAATCCCACTGGGAGTTTCTAAAATATAAAGATTCCAGAATTGTCCTTGGAGACTTTTCAATTTCTAGGGTTTATTGGCCTTGGAACCATTGACTCTGAGTCTGCATAATTCTCAGTATGGGGGTGTCCTGTACATGGTAGTATGTTCAGCAGCACCAATGGCCCCTATTCACTAGATGTCAGTTGTACCAACGCCTCTCTTGTTGTAACGACCAGCTACGTCTCCAGACATTGCTGTATTAACCATGTCATTTGTTTCCTGTAGTTTGGATGCTTTAATATCTAGGGGTTTCCTGACCCTGGAGGGAGCTTGACAATTTCTAGAGAAAGTAATCAGTTCATCCCCAAGCATGCTTTTCAGTAAAAAATGCAATTGATCTAGAGTACACACTACAATCTTCTCCTCTTCAGGACCCTGACACTCCAGGACACTATTCTCCAATTGTTATCATTCCAGGGCCAGGTACAAAATGACTAGGGGCAGCCTTTATACCTCAAAGCCCACTGAAATGCTCAAATTAGCCAATCCTAAACCTGCTTGCTCTGCCTTGCCTATTTCTCCCCCTGGGAATGACAATGAAGACCCATTCCCACAACTTCCTCTTCTCCCTCTGACCCCTGCCCCACCCTGGGGCTTCCCCAGATGGCCTCCCCTTATGATGATCTCTCTGCCTTTCAAATCTAGGAGGAATGCACTATTTTCTATGGCAGTTGTTTCCTGATCTTTTGGCCTCAGTAAACTTTAAATTTTCTATTTATGCAGTGTATCTTAAAGCAATTGCCAAGTGCTTCTGGTGCAAAATTGCCTTCAGTTGAGATTGACTGGTTAGCCTGCAAGCTGGAAATCTAAATCTTGAAAAGTTTACCTAGGTGATTGAGATCAACCCGTTTAGGGAAATTTAACCAGTAGATTTTAAGCTCCATATTTACAGCTTGGAATTTTTATAATCTACAGTATAAATTCCTTCTTACTCCAGCAAAACACTGTGCTGCTTTCTTCCCCTTGTTCTGCAACCTGACCCTTGACTACACCAATCCTTCTGATACCCACATCTTTGCACTAAATGTAGATCTGGTTACTTCCAGTGAAATTAGACTTCTAATTTCAGGTATATATTTTAAAATTTTTGCTTCTTGAAGAAATTGAGTCACTGCTCCTTAGTACACATCTGAAACGGCTAAACCATTCTTCTGCCTTAATGTTTTACAACCCATCTTAAAACATGAGGTAGTCATGCAAATCTATGCCCTCATAATACATGTCAAGGCATTTCTCACAGCTGTCTGCTTCTATGATTACTTATTCCCACCTCTCTAAATCATAATCTTCACAAGGTCAAAGACCAAGTCTACTTTTTGCTCATCATCATATGTCTGACAATAGACATTTGGTTATAAATTATGTATTTGATAATTAATTAACTGATTTGTTGCTGTTTTGTCTTTTCATCTTGATGTCAAGCTTCTGCATGTTACTTCATGTTGATGTTTTCTTCTACCTTAATGAAGATAGCATAAATGGTATATATTAAAACAAGCATGAACTATTGGTGTTATCAATTGTACTTTGCAGACATGGGCTTACATGTCAGGTACTTGTTTTAAAAGTGGGCTGACTCCCTCTGAGCAACAATAATAAAATAAAAACAGTTGTACATGAAAATAAATATGTTATTTATGGCAAAACTAGGTCATCACTTATCAAAAAAGGACAGATTTAATTGGAAGTGAATATTATTTTCTAAAACCAAAAACTATCCTTGCATCTGACAATAGTCGCTCTTGTCAGATACTTCTAAAAGTTAAACAATATTAAGTATTTTCTGTCATTTTAAAGTTCTTGTGCATATTCCAAGAAACCCTGAGTGAACCCTGAGAGAATAAACAAGCATGCTTTTCCACACTGGTGTTTTTCCACCTCAGTATTTTCATTTTTTTTTTTACATATAGAGAAAAGAAGCCTTTGAAAGACTAGGACTTTTTTTTCCTTTTTGAGTAATAATTCTATGTGTGCTTGCCAAATGACTTGACACTTAACTGTGAACTACTTCCAGCCCCACTCAGTGAACACATGGTGTCTCTGGGTTGTTTGTCGGCCCTACGCCACTATACCACTATACCCTGAGGTAGACTGAAGCAGGTGTAGACACAGGTTTATTTACCAATGTATTCTTACTGTGCTTCCTACCTCCACTGTTTTAATGCATCTAAGATCTAATTGTTTCCACATTTCAATTGTCTTCTAAAAGGTTTGAACACCCAAAGTCAAATGTTGATTGTAAAGATAGGCTACAGGCTATAATTAGAAAAAGTCTGATCTCTTTTCTCAAATAATAAACAAGAGACACCATGGCAAGATCTTCAGTATCAAGGGAATTTTTGACTATAATTTGTTTAATAACTGTCAACACTGAGATCCCTAAAAAAACTCTCTGTTCTTTCTTAGATGTACAAGCCTTCAAGTTTCCTTAAGAAAATAAACATGCATCTCAAAATTTATATTCCCAGGTTGGAAAACAAAAACGTACTCACTATTTCTCAAATTGGAAAAGACTTGTTAGGCTCCAGAGGTGCTAGCTACTCCCAGAGCCAAGATGAGAACTGACACCTGCTTCTCCCTGCCATCTGCACACAGAAGCAGTTGGTCCTAGGCAGCAAGGATCATCTTGCCTTCTTGTCTGCTGCTTCTTGTGCTACTGTCCATCTCCATCTCTACCTACTCTGTCTCTTTCCCTTCTCCTGTGATGCCATTCAGTGTCCTTACCTGGGTTTGTCTCCCTCTCCTCTCTCCTTTGCCCCACTTCTCTCTTCTCTTCTGAGTTCTGTAATGATTCCTTTCGTTCTTTTCCTCCCGAACTTGGAATTGTCTGCATCCTTGTTTAAGGTTTGGATTGGCCATAGATCTCTATAAAATTAAGTCCACTAAAATAAAATAGATGCACAGAGGCCCTCAGAGCCAAAGTTAGAGGAATCCAAGAACTGCTTCTCTGTTATCATATTCCAGCCTTCTTCATTGTTGATCACAACAACTTAGATATCTGAGAATGCTTGTACTTTATTTAAATAACTGTTCTGATCATGGGACATCACAGCTGCTAGGAACCTAAGATGCAGACACCCATCAACCCAGCAGTCTGTGATGAACCCTCATGCATTTGTAGCATTGGGAACTGGAATCTCCAGAAAAGGCACAAAGCAAGCAACTGCCCACATAATTCTCAACGAGCAAAGCAAAGTGGCAGTGAAAGCAACTGGGTTTGATTTAAGGGAGTAAGCTGGACAAAAAGTATGTAGAAAGAGCGACAAGTGGGGTGCAAGTTCAGGCATCCCCAGTTAAAAGGAAGTGAGCCATGCATTCAGCTGCTGAACCAGCAAATGCGCTCAGATCCATGACATCCTGTGTGGCCACTCAGATGCGTGCCTGTCAGTCACCCTGTCGGCTCCTCTCTGCTGTATGCTGGTGACTGTAGTCCTCTCTTGTCCTCAGCTCCTTCCAGGTCTTAGAAGCCTATAGATATTTGAAGAGGGTGAAAGTCTCAACACCTTCACTCACTACCAGCTGAGGAGACAGGGTCTTTATGGTTAAGGCTAGTGATGGCTGTGCCACACAGACAAATCAGGAATTTAGACACTCCCAGCATACTTACCTCCTAGATTTCGAAATTCTTAAATCACCCCACTTGTCGCTTCTCATTATGCCTTCTCTTTGCTTACCTCCATTTTCCTTTGTGAGTTTCCATAGCTGAACGATGTGACCAGAGGCATCTCTCTCTTTTTCCTGGTGGAAAAATGCTACAGAGAACTAGTTCCCTTTGAACAGAATCTGGCATACTGTTTTTATAAGAAAAAAATATGAATGTAATACATTTGTAAGTAGAGGAAGTAAGTTTATAAGTATTATTAGCTTTTGCGCCTGAAAACAAAAAGAGAGTCTGAGATTCTAGTTTGCATGTGGTTCAGCATCAATAAGGTATACAGCTTCTGTGTGGGCTAGGGAAGATATGCCTACTTTGGGAGGGTGCGGAGGAGGAGGGGTGTGCTTTGTAGCATTTCAGAGATCACTTATTTCTGAAGATCAGTTTATGAAAACCCTTATAGAGGAACCATGTATAAGCATGTTTTGATGACAGATCACTTTTAAAAATGCAGCTTTGAGGTAAAATTGAAATATAGTGATTGTCCCTAATACAAGTATACAATTGGGTCAATCACTATATAACCATTAGTTTTTT